>NC_053160.1:19083596-19426096 GCF_016835505.1 Polypterus senegalus
GTCATAATTAATAATTATTTACTGTGGGGAAAAAAAATCCTATTGCTTTTTTCACCACTGTTAATAAAATTGGCATATTGGTTACTTCTAGTAGCATAGATGGCTTTTTCGTATCTTACTATATGGTTAGCGGTCATGTTCTTGTGTACAGATAGCCCGGCCTTATTAGATAGCTGCTCAAGTTTCCAACCCATGGCCTAAAGCTGGTGGAGTCCCGATATGAACCAAAAAGAAGTGTGAACAAAAGAAGTAGCTCTTGGTTTTATAGGGGTCAGAGAGTTGAGTCCAATATTTTAGTCAAATATTGTGTCCATATCTTTAGTAAGTGGTAAATGACTAGGTTGTTGGTTAATTAATGATATTAATTAGTGCTGATTGGAACATAGAAGAAAGAATACAAAAAAGACACAGAGAACATTTTTTGTATTATAAACCAAGCCGGTTGCGATTCATTGATTTCAAACAGTTTCCTATACTTTATTGTGCCAATTTTTTTTAAATTCTGTTTTATAGCTCTGTAGAGTCACTTTTTTGGAGTGTTGCCATTTTGAGTCAAACTTTTAACTTAAGATTTATTTGTTGTGTGTTATGATGATGTGGATCAGATATGGGAGCTTTGGGAAGGCATTCATTTTGACCATATTATTTATCCGAGCTTACATTAAAAGGGAGGGTTGACCATTGTTTTGTTTTGGATCACAACATCAACCATTCCATTCCTGACATTTGCACTATCATAACTGCCGGCACCTAGTCTTGAACCCGCAATGTCTGGATTAAAAAGGCTGTCAGAAGCAGCTCCGTGTTTATCAGTTCAAAGCATCTGAGGACCTTTTGTCTGGACTAGGATGTATTGCGTTGTGATTTCCCAACAAAATTATTATCAACATCTTTTTTTCTCTCATACTACAAACATTGTGTTTAAAAAGATTTTTTCACCTCCTTATGGTGGTTATCCCCAGATTTTAAAGTGTTCCAATATTATCAGTGAATTATTCAATGTGGTCTGATATGCCAGAGAATTTGCTGGAAAAATATGCTTTTATTCAAGATGATTTTGAACTCTGAGATCTTCTTAAATTCACCTTCTTCTTCTTTTGGCTGCTCCCGTTAGGGGTTGCCACAGCGGATCATCTTTTTCCATAGCTTTCTGTCCTCTGCATCTTCCTCTGTCACACCCATCACCTGCATGTCCTCTCTCACCACATCCATAAACCTTCTCTTAGGCTGGGGTTATACTTCACGCAATGCGACGTATGCTGCAGTGGACGCTCCTGCTACGCAAACGTACTGTTTATATTTGCGCACGTACTTTACATAAACCTGGAGGAATCCACCAGGTGGCAGTGCAAGATGATATCGCGGTGAGAACAGGTTCGGCTTTGCTGTGTTGTGAATTGCCTGGAACACCCATTAAATTCCGATGACACCTTACCGCAATATCTCTGAAAAGGATGTTTAATGATTAAATCCATCAGTCCAAGGATTTGTCCACTTCAGCTAGCATTTTTCATGAAGCAGAAACAATCCCTGTACGAGGCATCAGCTCATCGCAAGGTGAATACAAGCACTCACATACACTAGCGTAATTTTAGTCTAACCAAATCTGCATATCTTTGGAAGGAAACTGGAGAACACTGAGGAAACCCAGCAGAAAAACATGTAAACTGCAGGCTGGGAATATCAGTGACATGACTCCCTGCAAGACAGGAATGCTAACGCTCCTCCACCGTGTCTCGTAGAAGAAGCGTGCACACCAATCTCGTGGGACTCTGACGTCACATTCCAACTTTTAGAACACTGCGCCCCCCGACTTTTTGCTGGTACTGCAACTAAAACATGCTTCATGTTAATTTCTGAGGACCTGCTCAGGGAACGCATCAAGTGAATGCGTGGCAGTCATGATGCAGGCGCGTACGCATTCTCAGTGTGAAGTATAAACGAGCCCTTAGGCCTTCCTCTTTTCCTCTTCCCTGGCAGCTCTATCCTTAACATCCATCTCCCAATATACTCAGCATCTCTCCTCTGCACATGTCCAAACCAACGCAATCTTGCCTCTCTAAATTTGTCTCCCAACCGTTCAACTTGAGCTGACCCTCTAATGTACTCATTTCTAATCCTGCCCATCCTTGTCACACCCAATGCAAATCTTAGGATCTTTAACTCTGCCACCTCCAGCTCTGACTCCTGCTTTCTGGTCAGTGCCACCATCTCCAACTCATATAACATAACTGGTCTCACTATAGTCCTGTAGACCTTCCCTTTCACTGTTGCTGATATCCGCCTGTCACAAATCACTCCTGACACTCTTCTTCACCCATTCCACCCTGCCTGCACTCTCTTTTTCACCTCTTTTCCATAATCCCCATTACTCTGTACTGTTGATCCCAAGTATTTAAACTCATCCACCTTCACCAACTTGACTCCTTGCATCCTCACCATTCCACTGACCTCCCTCTCATTCACACACATGTATTCTGTCTTGTTCCTACTGACCTTCATTCATCTCCTCTCTAGAGCATATCTCCACCTCTTCTGGGTCTCCTCAACCTGATTCCTACTATTGCTACAGGTCACAATGTCATCAGCAAACATCATAGTCCACAGGGACTCCTGTCTAATCTCGTCTGTCAACCTGTCCATCACCATTGCAAATAAGAAAAGGCTCAGAGCTGATCCCTAATGTAATCCCACCTCCACCTTCAATGCATCCGTCACTCCTACTGCAGACCTCACCACAGTCACACTTCCCTTGTAAATATCCTGTAAAACTCTTAACATGCTTCTCTGCCACTCCCTGTTTTCCTCATACAATACTACAACTCCCTTTGAGGCATCCTATCATATGCTTTCCCCAGGTCCACAAAGACACAAGGCAACTTCTTCTGGCCTTCTCTAAACTTCTTCATCAACATCCTCAGAGCAAAAATTGCATCTGTGATGATCTTTCTTGGCATGAAACCATATTGCTGCTCATTAATCATCACTTCACCTCTTAACCTAGCTTCCACTACTCTTTCCCATAACATCATGCTGTGGCTCCTCAGTTTTATCCCCCTGTAGTTACTACAGTCCTGCACATCCCCCTTATTCTTAAATATCGGCACCAGTACACTTCTTCTCCACTCCTCAGGCATCCTCCCACTTTCCAAGATTCCATTAAACAATCTGGTTAAAAACTCCACTGCCGTCTCTCCTAAACACCTCCATGCTTCCACAGGTATGCCATTTGGACCAACAGCTTTTCCATTCTTCTTCTGCTTCATAGCTGTCCTTACTTCCTCCTTGCTAATCCATTACACTTCCTGATTCACTATCTCCACATCATCCAACCTCTTCTCTCTCTCGTTCTCTTCATTCATAAGCCTCTCAAAGTACCATTTCCATCTGCTCAACACACTCTCCTCGCTTGTGAGTATGTTTCCATCTTTATCCTTTATCACCCTAACCTGCTGCACATCTTTCCCAGCTCGGTCCCTTTGTCTAGCCAATTGGTACAGGTCATTTTCTTCCTCTTTAGTGTCCAACCTCTCATACAACTCATCATACGCTTTTTCTTTAGCCTTCACCACCTCTCTCTTCACCTTGCATCATATCTTCTTGTACTCTTGTCTACTTTTATATACTCTAATGTACTTCCCCATTCCACCACCAGGTTTCATTTTCCTCCTTCCTCTGTCCAGATGTCACACCAAGCACCCTTCTTGCTGTCACCCTTACTACATCTGCTGTAGTTTCCCAACTGTCTTCACCACCACCCAGTACCTGTCTCACCTCCTCCCTAAACTCAACCTTGCAGTCTTCCTTTTTCAACTTCCACCATTTGATCCTTGGCTGTGCCCTCACTCTCTTTGTCTTCTTGATCTCCAACGTCATCCTACAGACCACCATCCTATGCTGCTTAACTGCACTTTTCCCTGCCACTACTTTGCAGTCTTCAATCTCCTTCAGATTGACTCTTCTACATAGGATGTAATCTACCTGTGTGCATCTTCTTCCACTCTTGTACGTCACCCTATGTTCCTCCCTCTTCTTAAAATATGTATTCGCCACAGCCATGTCCATCCTTTTGGCAAAATCCACTATCCCCTGACCTTCTTCATTCCTCTCCTTGACATCATACCTACCCATCACCTCCTCGTCTCCTCTGTTCCCTTCACCAACATGTCCATTGAAATGTGCTCCAATTGCCTTTTCCCTTGGGTACACTGTTCATCGCTTCATCCAACTCACTCCAAAAACCTTCTTTCTCATCCATTGCACACCCAACTTGCGGTGCATATGCACTAACAATATTCATCATCACACCTCCAGTTTCCAGCTTCATAATTATTACTCTGCCTGACACTCATTTCACCTCCAGAACACTCTTGACATACTGTTCCTTCAGAATAACACCTACCCCATTTCTCATCCCATCTACACCATGATAGAACAATTTGAATCCACCTCCAATCCATCTGGCCTCACTCCCTTTCCATTTAGTCTCTTGCACGCACAATATATCAACCGTCCTTCTTTCCATCATGTCTGCTAACTCTCTCCCCTTACCAGTCATACTGCCAGAATTCAAAGTTCCTACCCTCAGTTCCACTCTCTTTACCTTCCTCCTCTCATCCTGCCTCCGGACACGTCTTCCCCCTCCCTTCTTCTTCTTCTTCTTCTTCTTCGGCCAACAGTAGCCCAATTTCTGCTAGTACCGTGTTAACTAACAGTACTGGTGGCGGTCGTTGTTAACCAGGGGCTCGACCAGTCTGGGATGGAAATTTATATTGTTGTCCGCATATTGATTTGGCAATATTTTTACACTGGATGCCCTTCCTGACGTAACCCTCCCCATTTTATCTGGACTTGGGACCGGAATGAAGAAACACACTGATTTGTGCATCCCCTGTGGCTGGGTTGTCTTCATAAATTCGTCTAAAATGTTTAAAATTAATAATAGAGATGATTGTAAATGGGAGATATAAAGCACCATATCATTAGCATAATAAAGTATTTTCTGTGTAAGCCCATCTCTGATGATCCCCTTTATCTCCGATTGTTGCTGTAGATGAATAGGTAACAGGATTTACAAAATGCACTAGTGATAATACACACCCTTGTCTGGTTCTGTGCTCGAATTCGAAGTAGTCTAAGTTAATTTTATTAATACAGACTGAAGCTTCTGAAGTAGCATAAAGTAATTTAATCCATAAAGATATTTTTGGGTCAAACCCAAATTTGTGCAGTCGGTTAATAGATAACCCCTTTTATCTCTATCGGAAGCTTTTTTCTGCACCCAAAAATAGCAAAACCTCTGAAGAGCCAGATTCTATAAGTAAATATGTAATATTAGATCTGTCTTGATGTTTTGGTCAAGAGATGAGTGATCAAGAAAAAAAAAACATGAAATGTGAGTCGCTGAGGTTTGAAAAACAAAATGAAAAGAGTAGTGATACTCACAATGTTGTTCAAATGGACAAATCTGAAGACAATAATTAGGTTGGAACCTTAAATAATTCCATTTAGATTTTTTCTGAGCTGTCAGATATGATTTCTTAAGTGGAATCCATCCCCTAATTTAAACAGAATTTGGATGCACTTGAACACACAGCTGCATCCTAATTAGCTAGCTCCCATGGCGTCAAATGTCATGTAGCAGATGACTTACCAGCGTAATCTTAGTTTTATCAGATTAAGAATCTTGTTTCTTACATTCTGAGAATCCTTTTGGTGCCTTTTTTGCCAACTCCAAGCAGGCTACGTGTGTCTTTTACTGAGGAGAGGCCACTCTGCTATAAAGCCCAGAGTGTTGCTGTCACTGTTGTCCTTCTGGAAGTTTCCGTTATCTCCACATAGGCTCTTTGGAGCTCAGCCAGATTGACTTTTGGGTTATTGATCATTTCTCATACTGTGGCCCTTTTACCATCATTGCTCAGTTTGGCTGAGTGTCCAGCTATAGGAGGATTTGTGGTTGTTCCTAATTTCATTCATTTAAAAATTATTGAGGCAACTGTGCTCTTCAGAACCTTCAATGCTGCAGGAATTTTTTTGTAGCCTTTGGCTGATATGCGACTTGATACAGTCCTGTCTCTAAGATCTATGGGCATTTTCTTCAGCCCCATGGTTTATTTATTTTTTTGCTCTGATATGTTTTGACATTGTAAGAGTATCTACAGACAGGTGTTTGCCTTTTCTATTCATGTTCAGTTAATTGAGTTGACCATAGGTGAACTGCACACATGTAAGAAAATATCAATAATGATCAATAGAATGGGGTGTCCTTAAACCAGATTTTAAGTGTCACAACAAATAACCTGAGTTTATCAATGTATTTTTTCAGATGCTTAATTATTTTTTATTTCTAAAGTCATGTTTTATTTTTGTCATTTGTCAGCTGTTATTAGATGTTACTTGATGAGTGGAAAAACTATTTCAACGATTTAAGTGCAAGGCTGCAACATAACAAAATGTGAAAAAGTGAAGGGGTCTAAATAGTTTTTTTTTTTTTATCCACTGTAAATTAGAGTTTCATTGATTATGTTTCACCTGACTGGTTCTGATTTCTGTTTCTTTTAATGAAAATTGGCTGTTTAAAATCTGATTTCTTATTCTGGGCCACTTCATTCCTTGTGTTGTTGTCTGTTCAGATGTAACCTGTGAAGGCTGAAGCTGTATAAATCAGTTTATTAATTAACTATTAAAACATGTTTTGACAGTTATAAGCACTCTAACAGACTCTAACAGATGAACTTTAAAGTACTAGACTTCCCGCACCTTGCTAGGAACACATTTTTCGTTTTATTAATATTCACTGAATATGATTCCATCCAGCAATCTGTTTTATAGTCCTGCTTTCATGCAGTTCTATACAAAAGCAAATTAAACTAAACTTCTTAAATAAGACATAACTACTAAAACTGACTTCACTAAGCCATCCCTAAATCCAAAAGAATGTAAAGGTTTTCTTCTTTTACAATTCAAATCAATACAGTATACAGTACGTGTTTTTAAATGACTTTTAACATTAATGGAGAAACCTAAAATTAAAAACCATTCCACACAATTACGTAATCCAGCCATTCCATTCGGTACCACGACTCTTGTGCCCAGAAGCCCATCTGTCAAATCAAACCAACAGATTGTCCTTGGGTCATACTTAATAAAGGTCTTACTTAATAAAAGTTAAATAATAAAATAATAAAAGGATGCATTGCTTAATAAAAGTTTTACTTTGTAAACAAGTCATAGGCATGTTTTATAAAATAAAAACATACTTATTAAAAGTCTTGCTTAATGAAAAAAACGTATAAATACTGTGTAAATCAAAAATCAGTGTGCGATATTTTCAGTCGCATTCTCATTGTGTGGACATTTATGAAACTTTCAGTTTCTTGGCTATCACATATGGAATAACCTTCATTCTACAAAAAAAAAAATAGACTGACATGTTTCTTGTAAAAGCCGTTTCATTTTGGCTATTTTTGAACCCAGAACAGAACTTTAGGAATGGTAATACCCTGTAACACAAGTGAACAGATTAGAAGATTTTAGCTGTGCTAATGCAATTAGAAAGGTTTCTCTAATAACCAACTAGTATGAGCACATGACTACTTAAGGGTTATCAAATCTAAGGGAATTTACAAGGAAGACATTGAAGGACACTGAAAAATTGGGTTTTAAAGCCATATGTGAATAATAAATTAAAAATCAGTTTTGTCAAGCAGTATTTGTCTTTATACACACCAGTAATGCCTTGGCTATATTTTAAAATCAATTTAATGGAATCAAGATAAAAGTATGAATTTCTATCAAAAAATGAAATTCCTGGGTGTCCCCAAACTTTTGAACCCATAGCTTATTTGAATTAGTATATGTGAAATTGTAAAATTTAACACATTGTATTACAATTTGCATTTAGTCTGAGTCAGTAGACTTTTACTGACACTGACATGACTCCAGTAACAGAATAATTGCTTCTGAATCCACAGGCCAGAATAGTACTGCTCCTTAGATTATGCTGCTGAGTTTAGCACTATATGTTCAGCTCATGGAAATAAATGTAACAATTTCTGAAATATCGAGACAGATTATGTCAACCAGTGATGTGATTGCCCAAGCATTTACCTCAGAAAATGTATCTTGTAGATGCTTCCTCTCATGGCTTCTGAATTCATGTGCGAAGCTAAGCAGTTGAACAAAGTGCAACGGACATGCACAGGCTAAAAATTCTTAACAGTAACCTAGTTAAGGGTTTACATCTACAGGTAGTCCCCAGGTTACAGACATCCGACCTGCGACATACGAACGGGGCCGCAGCTGCGACGCATGCGCCTCAGTAACTGCCGCTCTGTCATCTTCAGCCTGGGGATGCTGCAAGCGGTGGCTGGATGGAGGCTGGAGGGGTGGCGATTTTGCTGCTCACACAGTGTAGCATCCCTCGGGCGGCTCCCAGCAGCAAGCGATTTCACTAGGCTGCCCGTTTATTCTCGGTGGGCGGCTGGTAATGCTGCAAGCAGTGACCCGGTTGTGGCTGAAAGGTGGCCATTGAGGGTGAACGGGGTGGCGTTATAGTGTGCCTTGGATGGCTGCGTGTTGAATGGGGTGCGACGGACACTTCAGGTGGCATACTGTAGTGGAGGTGACTGTGAGGTGGGCTGGTGATGACCTCCCCTCGCTGCCCCCTTTCATTCTCAATAGCAAGCCTGCTTGTACTGTTATGCACATAGCAGGAAATGGTCTCTTGTCAGTACAGGGTGATCCAGATCTAATTATGCAGATCCAGATCGTCTGGATGACATTGATTTATGCAGGGATGATTCAAGTTTGGCGCGCGTCAGTCGCACACTGCTCGATGGTCCGGGATTTTTCGGGTGATTTTTCTATGTAATAAACTGAATAAGTTATAGCGTAATGAAAAATTGCATAATTCGATCTGGACCACCCTATAAATCAGACGTGTTGACGTCTGGTGCCTTCCTGCTGTGATAACATGTACAGTGCTGTGCAAAGGGCTCATCTTAATCTTTTGTCTTCACCCTTCAAGAATGTCTCTGAAACACAAATCTGATGCAAGTGCTGGTGATATAGTAGAGAAAAACCATCACCATTGAAAATAAAGTAGAAATAATAAAAAGGTTAGAGAGAGGTGAAACGCCATCATTCATTGGCAGAGCACTTGGTTACAGTCGGTCAACAATAGCATTTACTAAAATAATGTACCTGTTCCGACTTACATACAAATAAGTACAAACCTACAGTCCCTATCTCGTACATAACCCGGGGACTGCCTGTTTATATAATATATATTTGTTGACAAGGTTTTAGAGACTAACTGTTTTTCTAACTGGACTATTAGTTTACATAGCATTGTAAAAAAACAGGTTTCTGTGAATTATCAGATTTTTAAAATGTACTGATGGATGTTAAGAATCTTGGTCAGTGAAACCTGTCATTATTGATTTAGTTGATTACTAAGGAGTTCTTAGTCTTCTGTTTTCCCAAAATGTGTTTTGATTATTGGCTTAGCTTGAATTATCCATGTGAGAATTTACTCTCCAGTTAATTCTCTATTAAGGAAATCTTCAATCAGAATCAGCTATAAAAATCTCAAATATTGCTTCTGTGATATTTACATATGCACAGTATGTTTTGATTAAAAGCAAATACATTGGCATCTAAAAGTGTTGCGTCTACCTGACATTCAGATCTAGGACCACCTTGGATGACCCTTGGGAATTTGTGTTTTATCCCTTCATCCAGTATTTGTGAGATCTGTATCAACTGCTGGACTAAACCATTTATATGTTCTGTGGAATATACTCTACCGGCATTATAAATTCTACAGGAGAAGATGTCATTTTATCTAATTACAAAAGAGTGATTGAACTTCTCTTTTATTAAAAGTGGAAATATTCTCACGCATTATTTCTAGATTCTTACATAAATTAGCAAGTAGGTTGATACCTGATGACCTATTTGACCTGATGAAGTCCCTTGACCTATTTTTAAGAACTTTGCTAAACACTGAGTGACCAAGGAAACAAGCTCTTGGGATAATAGGGTATTTTCTTCCTTAAGGATGCCCTTTGAAGATACTTGCAACTAGGGCTATGTGTATATGTATTGTCTATGAGTATATCTTAATTGTTGTTTGAATGATGTGTGACCTGATATGTGCTAGAAACAATCAAAAACATATGCCTTGAGAGTCCACACGTTCACTGTGTTATGTAGCCTACTCCCACAAGGCCAGATGTGATTCTCAGGCATGCATGCACTTCTGGGAAATAACCCCTATAAACGTTTGTAGAGAATAGAGGTGAAATGTTGCCCTGCAAAGTCTACACCCAAAAGGCTTCTTCCCAGACACCTGCCCCAATCACCTGCAAAAGAAACTGAACAAAAGATGATGCTGAGAGAAACTAAAAAGCTACAATTGCTGTTATCAGTTCATGAACTCAGTAGCACAAGGTTACTAAAGCTTACATATTATTAGTTTGTACATTTTAATGAGCACTGTAACAGAAAAGACAGCTACATGGTTCCATTCATTTGAGAAGTGCTTCTCTCTGGTACATTATCTTTCTGCAATTTTGACTATTGCATCATTATATGTCATAACAGTGAATCGAGTCTGGATAAGTATTGTGGTCTATGGATATGGCTTCAGTTAAAATGCTGCAGCTTTTCTGGCATGCCATGTTTGCATTTCCAATTAGACAGTATTGTTAACTTCCTATAATTATTCACTTAGCCATTCTGTGAGACAGTGTATGCTGTGCAGCCCCCTTCAACCTTCTACTAATGCCAGATTTGTTGATTCGGTTGTGTTCAGTACTGAGATCTGCATCTCCTGTGGGTCTTCGTTATCAGCTCTCTTAACGGAAGACCTTTTACATTGCATTCATATTTTTCAGTACACATTTTCATAAATATAGCAGTTCAGTAATCAGTAGCTTACTCTCTGTTGGGTCAAATTAATGAGGGCACCTCTGCTGTTTGCAGTTCAAAATCACTGCCCCTACTTTGAGCAGTGCCTCCATGGGGCGATAAATTGGTTTAGAAGTGGAATATTCAGTGAGCTGTCTAGTTGTTCCCACCCAGTTTTAGGCAAAATTCACTCATGGTTGTCTCCAAACACATATGATGCAGCAAAACTACATGTCGCCTAGCAAGACAGACTACTGAGCATGTGCATTGAGAGCTCATGCAGTGTGCTAGTATAGGCGTACGTGGTCACCACATCACAAGTAAAGCTAGCGTAGCTAGTTAAAAAGAATGTACAGGCAGTGCCTGGAGACAAAATACACCAAAACCTCAGCAATCTATGTCATTAGATTTAATTGCTAGCTTTACTGTGGGCCTTCCTTATTTGCATGGAGGTTGTTTGGCTTTGAAATGATGGATGTTGCTCAAAAGACAGCAATCTGCTAACTATGTTGCTGTTAAAAAAAGATCACCAAGTAAGTTGTTTCACCAACTGCGAATTAACCACCGCACAGAATCTGAAGAATATGTAATGCTTCAGGAATTAGCTGTCCACGACACTCCTAGAAAAAAATATTTTTTTAAATATTACTTATCCCATGTAGCCTATAGTAGTGGCTGAGAAAAAAAATGTAATCATGTTTTTGTGGAGAAATTAAATATTGAGTATTCTGAGTCAATGGCATCAATAAGTGATCAATGCTGGACAATGCCAAAGGATGTGAAAAATGTCCATGAAAGAAAAAAAAAAAAAGTTGCCTAATACACATGTCTGATATCAGTTTGTATTATCAAAACGTACAACAGCATGTATCAGGTGCTTAGTCAAGTAGTAGGATTGGTCTGATTGACTGGTAACTGTGGCCGTGGTTTTACTGTATGTGAATTGAGTCACATCATACCTATAAGCGTATTTATTTTAAACTTTGTTTTTGATGCTCTGTGATAACCAATGATTCTGTGATTGAAATTTCCTTTTTACCCATTATGCACAGAACAAGTAGTTGGTTCTGTCCCATGTTCGATCCCATTCATACCTCATGCGATCTGCTCCTTAAAAAAACAAATTCCAAGTGAATTAGGTGTGAAAATGTTTTAAATCGAAAGAAAGTTATAAATAAACAACAAGAACCATTATTTTTACATCTTTTGATCTGTGTATTTTGAAATTCTGCACTATATAATTTCAAGGTTAGGACACAATGGCACGGAACATGTTTTGTTTGATATCCATATCCAGATAAAGATATTTCTTCATTAAAATATCCTTTTTCAAAGTTGTGCCACAATATCAGTTTCTGTAGAAAGTGGATTTTTAAAGTTGTAAAGTATGCTCTCTGGATCACTTAAATTCAGTAGTGTGACAGAGTTTGGTTTGATAACCTCTGCTGAGATAGTGTTCAGTCAGTGAAGATTCATTTGATTTTTGTGTATTTTTTCTTCATGTTGTGAAGTTTTGAAAGGCAATATTAAAGTCTACTTAGGCTTGCTTGTGTTTCTTCAATGGGAAGTCAAAGAAATTGGGGAGAATACCTCTTGGAATATGTACAGGGTGAGCAAAATGAAGTACCACATTTCTGAAGGTCATTGCACGAGTTAGAGGCAGTCAAGTGGGTTGGGGTGGGGGTCTTTTGATAGGTGATTCCTTGTAATTATTAGTCGGCACAGTGCTTTCACTGTGGAATCATTCTTCAAAAACAACACATCCATCATCACTATGCAATGCGCCTTCCTAACACACTTCAGCGTACAATGTTGAACAGAAAATCTCCAGGCTAGCCTCGGACTGTACGAACACCTTAAAACATTCAAGCTGTAAGGTTATCAATTTTTCTAGTCTCCTAGACTTTCAGCGCACAAACATGCTTCTGCCTTAGGCATTTCCAACATGTCTTTGAGGAGGATTTTGCATGAGAACCTTTATTTCCATCCATACAAAATGACCATAGTGCAGGAACTCGCTGAGAGAGACTGGAAGAGCCGTAGAGAGTTGTTTGTGAACATTCTGCAAACTGTTCATCGAGCTGTCATCATCATGTGGATGAGGAACATTTCCATTTAAATGGTTGCGTAAATAAGTAACACTTTCACTATTGGCCTGAAACCAGCCCTTGTGAACTTCATCAGAGACCCCTTCTCAGTTAGTGTGTTACAGTTTGGTGCGCTGTTGCAGAATTTGGCATTGTAGGCCCTTACCTTTTTGAGGATGTGGAGCAACTGTCACTGTCACTTCAGAGCGTTACATTTACATGCTAGAGAACTTTTTACGGCCTTCATCTGGAAGAAATGGATGTGGGGTGATGTCTGGTTTCAACTGGATGGAGCAACACCTCATACGGCGCGGAGATCCATTCAAGTTTGCGGGAGATGTTTCCGGGGAAGCTGATCTCCTTGCACGATGATGTCGGGTGGCCTTCATGTTCATTTGATTTCACTCCGTGTGATTTCTTACTGTGGGACTATCTCAAGTCAAAGGTATATACACCGACTGCAAAACTTCTGAAGCCCTCAAGGATGCTGTTCCCCACAAAATTGCCACTATTCCCTCTTGAAATGGCCAAACAAGTCATGCGAGCATTCAGAAATTGTCTCGAAGAGTGTATCGGTAGTGATGGCCACCACCTTGAAGACATCATTTTTAAAACACAGTGGAAAAAATCTATTTTGTATACCCCTTGTGTCATAATTAAATTTATTTTAACTTGGAGCATTTTTTTGTAGAATAAACGTTTAAAATGTGTTATTTCTTTTTGGCTCACTATTAAAAAATACAGGATGTATCCACCAGTCTAAATCGACTGATTTTCACTACAAGTGACTTGATTGGGAGTGGCATGGTGGTGCAGTGGTAGTGCTGCTGCCATGCAATAAGGAGACTTGGGTTCGCTTCCCAGGTCCTCCCTGCGTGGAGTTTGCATGTTCTCCCCGTGTCTGCATGGGTTTTCTCCAGGTGCTGTGGTTTCCTCCCACAGTCCAAAAACATTGGCGATCCTAAATTGTCCCTAGTGTGTGCTTGGTGTGTGTGTGTCTACCCTGCGGTGGGCTTGCACCCTGCCCGGGATTTGTTCTTGCCTTGCGCCCTGTGTTGGCTGGGATAGGCTCCAGTAGACCCCTGTGACCCTGTGTTAGCATATTGCGGGTTGGAAAATGACTGACTGACTGACTTGATTGGTGTTCGTTAAAAATGGCCAGTCACAAAAATCGATTTATTTCAGCATCTGCTTTTTTAAGCTTTATGGAACTTTAATTTTAGTGCTCCTTTACAGAAGGTATTACAGTAGTTGAGTGTGCGCATATTTATTTTTGTTAATGTCAATTTATTTATAGAGCACATTTAAAACAACATCAGTAATGCTGTAGCCAAAGTCCTTTACATAAAACAAAATAAACATAAATAAAATAAATATAATAAAATGCAATAAAACACAATACAACCAACAGTAAATTGAAAACAACCAAGTGGCTAAGAAGAGGGAACCATCAGTTATCACTGAAGGTCACAGAAAGTTAGAGGATAGAAATGCATTTTTAGTTTATTTTTAAACAGTTCAGTTAAAGATGACTTCTTAGGGCCAATTTATACTTCACGCTCAGTACGCGTACGTGCCCGCATCATGGCTGCCACGCGTTCCCAGCGTTCATTTCACGCGTCCTCTGAGCAGGTCTTCAGAAATTAGCGGCAGCGTCGCGAGTTGCAGTACCAACAAAAGTCGGGGCGCGGTGTGCTAAAATTGAACGTGGCGTCAGAGTTTCTGTTTACTATCTACATGTGACAGCAAGCCTCTATGGAGATCCTTCGGGGATCGATGTGCGCGCTTTGCTGTTTGATGAATGGTTCAAAGTGGTGAAGCAAAATGCCAACATACAGATGCATTCGTGGTGCTTTTATATTCAAGTGTCACATATTCCCGATCGTAATGACACGATACATTTTAAAAGTCTCACATACCATCTTTTGTGCCGTCTATTTTTTATTTTTTTACTTTACCTGCTGTCAGGTCCAAGAAGCTCGTAGTGATTAAAAACTGGGATGACTTTTATGATGGTCTGCTTTAATAATAAAGTAAACTTACGAGGTTAAAGTGGACATTTCGAGATTAAAGCCGAAATTTCCACTTTAATCACAAAATACACGTTTTCACCGTGTCTTTTATTTTTTTCTCAGCGGCTCAAATACAGCGCTATACATTATGTTGCTGATGTGAAGTTGCAAAAAAAAAATAGACGGCATAAGATAGTATGTGAGACTTTTAAAATGTATTGTGTCATTACGATTGGGAATATGCGACGCTTGAATATAAAAGCACCACGAATGCATCTGTATGTCGGCATTTTGCTTCACCACATCAAACCATTCATCAAACATCAAAGTGCGCACATTCATCCCGTAGGATCTGCATAGAGGCTTTCTGTCACATGTAGATAGTTCCCGAATGTAATGACACGATACATTTTAAAGTCTCACAGACCATCTTTTGTGTCGTCTTTTTTATTTTTGCAACTTAACAACAGCAACATAATATATAGCGTTATATTTGAACCACTGAGAAAAAAATAAAGGACACGGTGAAAACGTGTATTTTGTGATTAAAGTGGAAATTTTGGCTTTAATCTCGAAATGACCACTTTAACCTTGTAGTTTACTTTATCATTAAAGCAGACCATCGTAAACGTCATCCCAGTTTTTAATCGCTACGAGCTTCTTGGACCTGACAGCAGCGGAAAGCAGCAATAGATCGCCACACAGAACAAATTAAATGTATGATATTCCAACTCTCTGCATATTTAGAATCTTTAGATTTATACTTGATATCATTTTCATGATGAAATGCATTATAAGTGTGTATGTTACATTTTACATATAATTTCGTTTAAATAATGAGTACTGTTAATTACATACATGGGG
The DNA here is from genome assembly GCF_016835505.1 of Polypterus senegalus. Taxonomy (NCBI): domain Eukaryota; kingdom Metazoa; phylum Chordata; class Cladistia; order Polypteriformes; family Polypteridae; genus Polypterus; species Polypterus senegalus. The sequence goes on from NC_053160.1 coordinate 19,099,474, forward strand.
GTGTCACGGTGGTGGAGCGACAGCACTGCTGTCTCGCAGGGAGTTATGTTGCTGGTATTTCCTGCTTGTATTCCACACTGTGCTCTGGTTTCCTTGCAAAGATATGCAGATTTGGGGATTTGGTGCCACTAAAATGACGCTAGTGTATGTGTGTGCTTGTATTCACCTTGCGATGAGCTGAGGCCTCGTCAAGGGACCGTTTCTCACTCGTGCCCAATGCTCGCTGGAATGGACACATCTCTGGATTGATGGATTTAATCAATAAACATCCTTTACAGAGATATTGCGGTAAGGTGTCATCAAAATTTAATAAGTGTTCTAGGCAATTCACAACACAGAGAAGCCGAACATGTTCTCACCGTGATAATATCGCGCACTGCCACCTGGTGGATTCCTCCAGATTTATGTAAAGTCATCCTGTGTTTCTTTAATGAATTCAGAACTTTTAATTTTGTCCTTTTTAAAGCAAGCACTGCTTCTCTAAGTTTGGATGGTGAGCGAGCTTTTGTTTAGTGCAGCAGTTTACATTTTCAGTTTGATAAAGAAGAATTTGAAATTGTTGCTTAGTTAACAGTAGTCTTGCTATATTACAGAAAAATTTGTCTGTTTTTCTTATAAAATTGTTAAGCATGTTAAATATTTTATTAATTAAAAAAGTATGTATTTTAAAGGCATTTTATTATTTTTAACATTTTTTGGTCAATAAACAATACGCCTACAGAATTTGTGGTCTAAAATGTAATAATAAAAATACCAGAGCTTTAATATTGATCGTAATGTGTCTGTTTATGTAGGAGCTTAGTGTAAAAGTAAAGAGATAAAGAAAAAATCAGTATCATAATCAGCCGATCCAGTAACACATCAATGATCAGTGTCAGCCCTAAAAAACTTAATCAGAGTATTCATAGTATCTTTTATTGTCAATACTGTTTGTTTTTACTGTATAGTATACAGTAAACTTTTTCCAAGGTTCTGTGTCATAAAAGGCATTTTTGTGTTAATATTTTCTTGTTGAAGTCTTATTATTTTATTATTTTGAACAGTACAGATATTTTGGATTTACTTCAGTGGTTTAAAATGGTTCTTATTAGAACTACCCACTCTTAACCCTTAACACAGTTGGCCAAACGAAGCACATAAACTGGATCCAGTCTGAAATGTATATGTACTATAGCTGTGAATTAATGGTGACTTTCAGTTTGTTTCTCGATTTCTACCTGACGATTTGCAATTTGATTTGAGTCAAATTAATAACTGTATAACCAAAACATATGACTGTAAAGCTTTTAAATGAAAATTATGACACTAAGACAACAAGGTAGCTTTAATTTCTTTCTTGTAGATACATTCTTTTAGTTTACAGTGTGTCGTTTTGTATTGATGTATCTTTTATTTAAATTTAAATAGTTTATTGTAGAGTTTCTGGACTTCTGGACAAAACTTCATAATATCTGGCCAAATCCCCTGTACAGCACAATCTTGGATCTCTGCTACTGCTGACATTAATAACACAACATTATTTGGGATAGCAGTAGACTTATCAATATCAAAGTACATGCTTAACTTCAGTAGACTACTTACATATATGTGACCAAATGTTTAATATCTCTAGGACAGGGGTTCTCAACCTTTTTTTCTCACATACCCCCTTTCTGGAATTTAATGTTTTGAAATACCACAATTTGCTTGGTCTTAAATAATTCACTACTGAACTCTGATTCGGCACAAACATCTAAAGGTGATATTACTTAAATTCCCCATCCCTAATACTACATTTTTCGATTTTAATAAGTGATTAAAGAAAGTTTGTGTGGGTGTGGATGTGTGTCTTTTAGTTTTTCTCATGTAAGATGGAAGCTTTTTAAATATTTTTGATGTAAGAACATTAGTGTTGTTTGATATGCAATTAAAAAATACACATTTTTAATTTGCAAAAAATAAAATAGTTACGTGTGAATTTAGATCAAAAGCCGTCTTCACAATTTATATACTACTTCAGTTAAAAAAATAGGAAAATAACTCTAAAGTCAGTGTGTATGTTGAGCCTGCTTCTTGGCTGTACCTTTAGGTGGTTCTTGTTCTTTTTTATTTTTTTAGGAAAGATGAGGACTCTTCAACGTTGACATTTTTTTTAAATTAAAGCCTCGCATTGTTTGAGCTTTGAGCTACTTTTTGTATGAAAATGTGCTATATAAATAAATGTTGTTGTTGTTAGTTAATCATATTAGTGAACACTAAAATGTGATGTTAGAAATGTTTATTTTATTATTAATAACTTAACATTCATCTTTGTTCCTCATTGTATATTCTTCTCTGAATATTATAAAAATGATGGAACAGTGAGAACTTTTAGTAAAGCTAAAAATATTGTATTGTTGGCGGATTGGACTTGTGAGAGAAGAGACTGTGCAAATTTTTTGGGGAATGGAGGGGGTGAGAAAGACGGATGATCTTTTTCACAAAAAAAATCCCCTTTTTCTGATGCATGTTTTTTGGGCAGATTCAAATATAGGACAGTTGCAAAGAGGTATGGACTTTGAAAGATGGGGTGGGAAAAATCTCAAAAGTCTCACAACAGGAGTACTGCGAGATGAAGTGGAATTAACACTAGAATTACCAGAGCCAACAAAAAAACTTGTAAATCCGGCCCACCTTAAATCCCTTCGCACCTCTCCATCAGCAAGAAGCCTGCTGAACCATCCTCCCACCACTTTTGGTAAACACATTGTTAAAACAGAAACGTTTTTCTTCTTTTAGTAAGTCAAGTTAAGTTGGGGAGCATGCACTGGTATAGTGCATTGCCGCATCCACTACACGACAAAACACCTCAGATCCGGGTTGGAAACCCTCCAGGCAGACACACAGTCCAGTCCCACCCTCCGGAAATGACCCTCTATCTGCCGCAGCCAGGTGTTATGTGGGCGACCCCTTGTCCTGGTCCACCCACTCGGGTTTCCAACAATGAGGATCTTACGAGCCAGATCACCCTCCGGGAAACGTGCCACATGGTCGTAGTGCCGTAATTGACGCTCCCTCACAATGTAGGTAATGTGCCTCATTTGGGACTCCATGAGCAACCGCTCATTCAACACAAAGTCAAACCAATGGTGCCCAAGGATTTTCCGGAGAGAGACAGTACCAAAAGAGTCCAGTCTTCATCTCAGGTCACTGGATAGCGTCCATGTCTCGCAACCATATAGCAAGACAGGAAGCACCTAGACTCTAAAGACTTGGAACTTCGTCCTTTTGCATTGATATCTAGGAGCACCACACATCCCTTTCCAGCGACCTCATGACCCCCCATGCTCTCCCAATCCATCTACTGAGTTCATAGGAAGAGTCACGAGAGACATGAATATCACTGCCAAGGTAAGTAAACCTCTCAACAAGGTCAACACTCTCTCCACAAACAGACGTACTGCTGATGGCTGTGCCCAAGAGGTCATTAAAGCAAAGCAGAACATGGAGAAACAGGATCAGCCCCCGTATTCTTTTTAAGGGCCACTTATCCTCAGTGTGTTTTTTGTGTGTGGATTCATGCATCACCTGAGAGTTGCTTGCATATATTAGAGCATGCAAAACTGCAACTAGAGTGAACAACTACATTGCTATTAGGGATAGTTTTAAGCAACCCTTGAAGAACATTAAGAGATACAGGTAAAATTCCGTTACAATGAACTCCCAGGGACCTAAAAATATTTTGTTGTAAAGAGATTCTGTATTTGTCACTATAGTACTTTCTTTAACTTGTGTCCAGGCGTTTGCAATCATTTCAATAGCTTCTTTCGCGTTACTTTTAATCTCCTCCTGCCTACAGGTTATGCTGACGAGAATATTTCTCAGCATTTCCTTGCCATAATACACTTTCGGGGTGCGAATGATGCCCAAATCCAATGGCTAAAGCACTGCTGTGTAATTGGGTGGGAGGAATTCAATGTGAACATTATCTAAATGTGGAAGCATGTTGTGTGCAGCACAGTTATCAATCAGAAGCCGAATCATCCTTTTCCTCTACTTCATATTGTAAGGTTTCTGAACACTTTTGGGATCCCCTCCCCCCACGGGAACGACACACTGAAGTGCGTCCTGAAACGCGATTGCAGCGTCTGTGGAAGTTTGTCTGTTGCTGAGGCAGGGCAACAGCAGGCTCACAGTGCTTCAGTGAAGCGCCACAGAAGCTAATCATAAAAAATCGGGGTTGCGCTGTAAGACCAAGTAATCCTGTTATCTGCATTTACAATGTACCTTGCACCACCCATCGAGATCTTTTCTGTTTGCTTTGCTGGAGAGACGCAGCATAGCTGTGAGACTGCTCTTTGTCCCGGCAACTGATAAACAGTCTTCCACAGACCTGGAGATTGCACTTCAGAACGCTCTTCGTGTGCTGTCTAGTTGGGGAGGTCTCAAGAGAGTTTACATACCTCACATTTTCTTGAATGAGTGCCGCATTAATAGGAATGTTTCTTGAACGATCATCACTGAACCACATAAACTCCTTTTTTGATGTCTTCAATTGGAGCAGTTCACATACGTTTGCAACCCGAGATTTTTCTTCTTTTTTTGCTTGGTCTTTCAAGAAAGTTGACAGTGTCAATGGTGAAATTCCGAATTCACTGGCAACGTCTTTTTTTCTTATTGCCGCAATCGAGAGCTGCAAAAAAGTTTTTTTTCTAATATGAACGGTTATTGTTTTTTCGTGTCTGCTGTTTCTATAGGAGGATGACAATGAGTTAAATTCCAATGGATATTTTTCAAATGTTGACGAGCGATAAGCAAAAGGTATCACTGAAAGCAAAACAGCAAAAAAACAGTACGAGGAAAGTTCGAAGAAAGAAAAAAAAATTAGTGTTTCAGTGGTGATCTTCATTTAGGTCTTGACCTTTTGTTTGTCCGAGAATTCCACGCATGCGTAGACCACCTTCCAGTTTAGTACGTTGTTGTTACTCACGGATGTCAACAATGTGCCGGAATAACGAAAGGGGTGGTGGACAGTGTTATGCTGGTTAGCTCCTGAGGCCTGGTTAGAGAATGAGATTGCCGAAGATAAAAGGTAAAAGTGCCTACGTAACATATGAATGAAAGGAAGACAGTGGGTAAAATGAATGACAACCTTTGCTCCGTATATATTGCCTTACTCTTTGGATTGCTACAAAGCAACCTGCGAGATTGGAGAAAGGTTGAGAAGACATCGTGAGAGGAAACGATAGCGTCGTGAAAACGAGACGGACTGTGAACGGACAGAAGCAGAAATGCTCCTACACCACCGCATAATTACTATTCGGACAGAGATTCCGAGTAGGCCGTTCCTATCGAATCAGTTTCCAAGGGTTTCCTTTTGTAATTTTGTTTCCCTTATAAAAAATCATAATGCTGTGCGACCTAGGGCCCAGTTCACGACTGGCAGCCGCTTTTAAACAGGGAGCCCTTCACAGACAACTTTAACACGTGCAACATAGTTGGACACACATGGCTAGTGTGTCAATAATGGTAATCTTTGAGTTTTCAATTAGTAAGTTATCAAAAATGTCAAACTTTTGTTCGTATCAAATAACAATGTCCTATCTCATGTTGCAGAGCAGAGAATGTGATTCTCCATGGCCAAAAGAGTACCTGGTACTTGAGATTACCACTGTTACATCCCTACAGAAGATGGCAAACTCAAAGTCAGATGAGTTTCTTATGAAGACAGTCCATTGACTGTCCGAATATTCATCACTGAAGCAGCTGCTGAGATCCTTCTATCTCACGATCACACTTGTTTTGAATCAGATATGTCCCTCAAATTAAACCAGCGTCCTTTTGGAGGCTATGTTGGATGCATGTATGATGAAAAATGTTGGATTGGTGTGATTCATGACAAGAATGAAGCAGAATGAAACATCCTGATATGCATCCAAACTATCTTGCAGAGTCTTTCCATTGGCCACCTAGAGATGATATGTCTTGGGTGTCATTTTAGTGTGTCATTGCATTACTTAGTGCACCTGCAGTGGTCAGTGGGAGACTGTATTATCTTGATCTCAAAGACAAAGATTCCCACACTGTGCACTTTGATTAAAACAGAAATGAAATGGGTCACATTCCTGCTGCTGCAATACCAAAATGTTAACATTTCATTATAACTAGTGTTGTATTTATTAATAAACGAAACGGCTGTTGTTCATGTGTTGTGCTTAATGTGCCTTTGGTAATTTATTTTTTCCATTAATCCCATACTCAAGTTAGTGATGAAGAACTTGCTGATTTTCATGACTGACAAATGGTGAGTTTAACCCATGTTTAGAATGGAAAATAAAAAACGAAAGATTCACATAAAAAATGCAAGACTTGTTTTTTGGGAAAGAAGGGACCATGTAGGATAAAGGAAAAATAAATTTTAAAATGTCTGGACATTCCCACAGTGCATTAAGCTGGTCTGAAAATTAGACCCAAAATTATTTCTTCACATTTGAGAGGTCTGCTAGTCAATCCTTGATGTAGTTTCTTATTTGTTTTATCTTTTTGGAAAGCCCTGTAAATGTAGTGGTATGCAAAATTTGAGACTGCTACGTGGTTTAGTTCTTGAGATATGGCCTTGTGTAATTGAAGAAAAAGTAAAGCCATATCAAATTTGACACCCATCTCACGTCAGAAAATTGGGTGTATCTTGGAAAGTATTGAGCTTACATCAAAATAATTTTACAGGGTGCCTCCTGGGAAATAACATGGGCACACCTGGTATTGTTTTAGAATGTTTTGGGAAAGAAGTGAATGGAACTTCTAAAAAATTGTTGATTTGACATGGAATGACCCATCTGTATTTTCATACCTAATGTCTCATTTTGAAATAAAAAACTTTTTGCATTTAAGAAGCGTTGTTATTTAAAACGGGTATTGTGAAGCCTGAGTCACAGAGTTGTACAAGAGACAGGAAGGTGAGTCCAGGTTTTTAAGGAAATTACAGGTAATTTATTACTGAATAGAGAATGCAGCTACAGTTTCAAGACTTAATTCAACATAGGAGTTATTATGACAAACAGGTTATGCGGTAAGCTTGATCCAGCAGAGGACAATCAGTTACTTTGCCCTTGGTTTACAGTTTACCAGACTCATATCAGAGCAGCTATGAATCTGTCCTTGTGCTGCTGCAGTCAGAGAGAGTGTAATTTCCAGCGACCCCAGTCACAGTAATATACATATTTTTCCCATACTAACTATAATGAAATTTTCATTATAATGAAACAGTTTTATGGTCCCATGAGTTTCTTTACAATGGGATTCCAGTTGTATAACTGAGGTCTATTGACTTATAAAATTTCCTGGGTGAAGCTGAGTAACACAGCTAGTTTAATCTCCTTAGGGTTAGACCCGAGCATCACTCTGTAAAAAAAGAGCTAAAAGCGTTAGTCCCAAGTGTCGGGCAACGGTATAGACACTTCTTACGTGAGGTGTGAGGATTACTCAAGCTGTAAAAGTGCCAGCAACATTAGTGCTGAGTGTTACTCAGGCAACGGTGTAGACATGTCTTCTCCTAGACATCTAAGAACACCTCTCAGCAGAGATGATAAGGTGAATCTCTCTTCAGGCAGTGAAATTGAAACGGATAGTAAAACCAAAAGTGATTCTGGTAAATCTGAAAGTGATGCTTGCATCACTCGTACATGTGCAGTGTGCTGTTCATATTATTATCAGTCATTGTTTTTATTATTTGTATCATTATTATACTTTCTATACGTCTTTGTACTTGTAGTGTTTCGCATGTTTTACAGTAGGAAGATGAGATTTAATTAAAATGTCATTTTTCAAGCCAAAAAAGCAACACTTTTTACATGTTTTTTGAGGATAAAAAAGTAGAGCTAAGCAGGTTAAAATATAACTAGAATTAGTACAAGCATGAATCAATCTATTCTCAATTCCCGAAGTTATCACTTAACCACTTTTGCATGAGAGCCATATTTCCAAGTAGTTTGTGTACGTTGCAATGAAAGTCAATCAAAAGCAATAACAAAACAAAAAAAAATTATTATTTAGGTGGTATTGGTGTAAACAAAGGTTTTTAATCATATAAATGCAATACTTTTTAAAATATGGTATTTCCAACCTCTCATACATTTACAGCTCCTTAGTTACATTTATTTTTTGGTAGGTAATTTTGGCACAATAATAAGTGCATTAGAGGTTAAATAAATCGGCATATAATAAAGGAACCCAACAGAACCAAATTGCTTGTCACAGTTTAATTTTGCTTACAATGAGATGGTAGCCTATGGTAAATATGAATTTGCTTTTTGCAAAAATCTTTTTTTCTGATTCCAGTATAATGTAGATTAAAAATGATCATGAATCAAACTGAGTTTTGCCTTCATTCCATTTACCTGAAATAATGTTGAAACAAACTGTCAAGTCATTACCACATCACTTTTCTTTTGCTAGGAAAAATCATTCAACATACTTCATAAATTAAGAGATCTGTCAACTACTTTAGGCCCCTAAAAATAGATTTTCTGAAAAAAACAATTGAATTGAAAAAAATCACCATATTGATTTAACCTAATGGCTCTATTATGCACATTGAATATACCATGATATATACTGTAACCTTAATAATTTTTAATTATGTTGTTTTACATATTTTTGACTGTACCACCCATCCCTATTTGAGAAGCAATACACTTGACCCAATGCTTCTCCTATTCCTGGAAACATTTCATGTACTCATCTTTTGTTTCAGTATCTAAAGATTTCTAGATTTCTTTCATGGTAGCAAATTTTCATCCCTTTAGTGTCAATTTAAATTTTTTGAAGTACTAGGGGGCTCTGCCAGTCGCATATGGATCAGCGGATGTACAATTTAAACAGATTAACCACAGTACAAAATAGTCAAACGTCATAATTTGAACGAAAACACTATATGCTTTTGCATTTACGTCATTTTTATTAAGTTCAAAGTAAGTCAATTATTATTATTTTTTTCGCTACCTGTGTAGCTCGTGCTTCTTCGCCTTCTTTAAATTGAATCATATTCTGACCTGGTAAATGAATTGGTAATAATTCAACAGAATTACTTCGACCATGCTTTGGCAATTCTATTAAATGTCACCTGCTTTCCATTGTACTGACGTACCAAGTATCTACATATGCTTGAACTTCATCCTGAGACTGTTCTTTGGATACATTCACGCGTACTCTGTCGTGCCCTTTATAAGTGTCCTTGTAGATGTACTTGATATTCATAAATGATGCACAATATGCGACATTAATATGACCATCGAATCGTTTGAGCAAATACGTGTTATACGGCACAGTCATTGAATTATTGATCATCACAATTTTAACAACATTCTTTCCGTGATAAGTGTGTTGTTCGTGACGATTATCTCGGTGTTGATAACCAGGAAAGCCAGCCTTAGTCATATCTGTTGAATTAACAAAAGCTTTAGGAAATTTCTTTAAACAGTTTTTTTTGGAGTCCCAACATACTGAATCTTTTAGTTGAGGTCCGTGAGACATGTGTTTAATGACTTTGAACCATAATTCAGGATAGGTTTCTCTGTTTGGAATTTCAACACAGACAAATCAGTCTACATCATCAGGAGTTAATAATTTATTTTGCAAAGTAGCCAATAAATGCATGTGAGGGTTTTGCAGATAAATTTCTTGTAAAGTGCGATACGTTTGGACATATGGATTTATATCCATTATTGGCTGTAGAATTTCTAATACATCTGATCTGAGTCTTTCAATTCTATTTTGCATTGATTCTCTGTGATCATAACGTTAAAATCAGAGAGCAAAAAATGTATCTGTCAAAAGCATGTAACACAAATGAGGTGAGAGTACTGTGTGGTTGTATATGGTTACGAAGGCAAGGATTTTAAAAATCTCAAGGCCAAGGTCTCAACTCGCAGGACTTGACAAAAATCTTCCAAAAAGTCTTGTTGCAGGTTTATTGTATTATAATAGAGAGAAAAGAAGTTCACAGGGAGTGAGACCTGGCAGTTACAGAGGGTTAGAAAGCAACAGCCACACTGTTTTTGGTCAAAAACTCTGACAATAGTGTGTCTGCAAAATCCAGTTTTGCGTGTGCCGTTTTTCCAGACAATTCCTGGAATTTTTAGATCCCCTTTGTATTTTTGCTGTGTAGAGTCCAGAACCTACTATAGTTTCTCACAGTAATAATATGAAATACTAGCAAAGAAAACTGTTTTTTTCTTCCAAAAATTCAAGTATTTAACTATTTCATGAATAGCTGTACTTCAAAAAAATATCTGAAATAACTCTTTTTTTCCATATATTTTTCTTTTATATCTCCTTTTTGTTTTCACTGTATGTATTGTATTCATCATCATGGTTCCTGTGTTTGCAAGACATGTAAACGTGTGCCTCTCTGACTCACTGACTGTTTTTTGTAAAGGAAGACCAAACTCCTGATTCATTACTGTGCATATCACAGAACATAATACAGGCAGTCCCCAGCTTACGTACGAGATAGGGACTGTAGATTTATTCTTGTTGAATTTGTATTTAAGTCGGAACAGGTACATTATTTTAGTAAATGCTATTGTTGACCGACTGTAACCAAGTGCTCTGCCAATGAATGATGGAGTTTCACCCCTCTCTGACCTTTTTATTATTTCTACTTTATTTTCCATGGTGATGGTTTTTCTCTTCTTTACTGTATCACCAGCATTTGCATCAGATTTGTGTTTCAGAGAAATTCTTGAAGGGTGAAGACAAAAGTTTAAGATGAGCTGTTCTGCACAGCACTGTACATGCTATCACAGCAGGAAGGCACCCGTCGTCAGTCAACTTCCTGCTATGTACGCAACAGTACAAGCAGGCTTGCTATTGAGAATGAATGGGGGCGGCGAAGGGCGATTCACTATTCACCCACCACACAGTCACCTCCACTTGCATACAGTATGCTGCCTGCAGTGTCAGCCCACCGAGAACAAACAAGGTGCAGCCAAAGGTGGGTAGTGAATCGCCCACCACTGCCCCCATTCAACAGGTAGCCACACGAGGCACACTACAATGCTGCCCCCCGCCACCCCATTCACCCTCAATGACTTCCGTTCAGCCACAACCGGGTCACCGCTTGCAGCATCACCACCCGCCCACCGAGAATGAACGGGGCAGCCGTTCGAGGGACACCGCAAGGCTTTGTGGTGGGTGGGCAGTGAAACGCCCCCCTCTGCCCCATCCAGCCTCCATCCACTCAAGAGCAGGAGCTGCGGCGGTGTGTTGGGCAGGCAGCGAACCGCCCCGCTCCGCCCCATCAACCCTGATTTACATTTTTTTTAATGGTTCCAAATTGTTTACAGTAATCCACCCGCGATAGGTGAAAATCCGTGAAGTAGAAACCATATGTTTGTATGGTTACTTTTATGTATTTTAAGCCCTTATAAACTCTCCCACACTGTTAACATTATTAGAGCCCTCTAGACATGAAATAACACCCTTTAGTCAAAAGTTTAAACTGTGCTCCATGACAAGAGAGGTGACAGTTCTTTCTCACAACTAAAAGAATGCAAACATATCTTCCTCTTCAAAGAATGCGTGTCAGGAGCAGAGAATGTCAGAGAGAGAGAGAGAAAAGCAAACAATCAAAAAATCAATACGTGCTTTTGGGCTTTTAAGTGTGCTGAAGCACCGCGATAAAGCGGCATTTTGTAGAGGAGCGTCCATATCCTCTAGGCAAACAGCCTCTGTGCAAACAGCCCCTCTGCTCACACCCCCTCCGTCAGGCAGAGAGAGTGAGAGAGACAGAGAAAAGCAAACAATCAAGCACCGCGCGGGAAGCATATCGTATATCATTGAGGAGTTTTATTTAATATGTAATACGTGCTCTGATTGGGTAGCTTCTAAGCCATCCGCCAATAATGTCCCTTGTATGAAATCAATTGGGCAAACAAACTGAGGAAGCATGTACCATAAATTAAAAGACACATTGTCCGCAGAAATCCGCGATCCAGCGAAAAATCTATGATATATATTTAGATATGCTTACATTTAAAATCCGCCATGGAGTGAAGCTGCGAAAGACGAAGCGCGATATAGCGAGGGATCACTGTATTTATTTGCATATATGTGCTTTTTCTTGTCTGTCTGTAACTGCCTGTTTAGTGTGTGCTGGTATTTATTTTATAACAATTAGCAGCACATCAATTACTGTGTCTGTGGCAAGGCAAGTCATATTTTTCATTCAGTGTGCTTAACAACTTTTTGAATCTTTATTTCTCTAAAGCATAGATAGGTTCTTTGAGCGACAGGCACCAGAGAAAAATCTATAAGTGAACATGTCAAATACTGAGGAGGGCGGTAATGTTTCAGTGGAAACATACCCATGAGCAGAGAAGTAGTCTCTCCCTATAAAAATTTGGCATTAAAAAAATCACATAGATTTTTATTGCATTAAATGATATTTTATTACTCTTGTTCTTATCCACAGATCTGCTGGGATCTGTGGTATCCAGGGTGAACTTATCCAGGCTGGTGGTAAGGCTGTCCTCCTGGCACTGCAAACAATCTTTGCTTTTATTTGGGAGGCAGGCGTCATCCCAACTGACTGGAAAATGGGACTTGTCATCCCTATCTGGAAGGGAAGGGTGATCGGCTAGATTTCAGCAACGACCTGGGGGTAATAGGACTTTCAGTGCCGGGTAAAGTACTTGCTAGGGTTATCCTCAATAGGATTCGTGATCATGAGCTCACCTACCAGAGACCGGAGCAGTCTGGTGTTACACCCAATTCTACCATCAACCACATCCTGGCACTGAAGGTTCTCATAGAGTGCAAACTTGAATATATAGTTTCTTTGCAGCCTTTATCAATTTCCTTGAAGCATTTGACTCAGTTGATCAAGAAGCCGTATGGGACATCCTAAGTCTTTGCGGGATCCCCTGGATATTGGATATCATGGCAGGCCTCTACAATGGTTCTGTGAGTGTTTTGTGGAGTGAAGATAGAACCTCTGCGTTTTTCCCAGTTGATTCTGGAGTTCGTCAGGGGTGCGTTTTTGCTCCTACTTTGTTCTGCTTGCATGGACTGAGAGTTGGGCAAGGTCATGGGGCCCATCAGCTGTGGGGCATCTGTTGGTGAAGAGAGATTCACTGATCTTGACTTTGCCGATGATGCTGTTGATTCTGCTGAGTCAACAGAAGCTATGAATGGTGTACTCGAGAGACTAAGCAAGGCGTCTGAGTGTCTGTGCTTGCAAGTGTCCTGGATAACGAGACACGGATGCTACCTAGTGACCTGAGATGAAGACTAGACTCCTTTGGTACTGTGGTTCTGAGAATCCTTGGGTACCACTGGTTTGACTTTGTGTTGAACGAGCGGTTGCTCATGGAGTCCTGAATGAGGCACATTACCTACATTGTGGGGGAGCATCAGTTACGGCACTATGACCATGTTGTGCGATTCCCCGAGGGTGATCTGGTTTACAGGATCGTCACTGTTGAGGACCTGAGCAGCTGGACCAGGCCAAGGGTACGCCCAAGTAACAACTGGCAGCGGCAAATAGATGGTTATTTCTTGAGATATGGACTGGACCACGAGTGTACCTGGGGGCTTGCCATCTAGGATCCTGACTGTTTCATTGTGTGGTAGATGTGCCAACGCACTGTACCAGTGCATGCTATCCAACCTGACTGACCTGACCTGTTCTTAACCTTTTGTTCGTAATATGGGAAAGGTCGATTTCTTTGATTGTACCCAATTTCTCCATTTCTTCACATTTAACTGCTTATGGTCTTTGCATCAGTGTATACTGTAGACTCTGCTTGCTAAACTGCTTGCACATGTGCTAGATCAGGGATGAGGAAGCTATGCCCTGGAAAAGTTCATCAGCTACAGGTTTTTATTGATTTAAAATATTCAACCACTTGCTGTTCCATGCCTGTAAATGAGCTCCATGTTGATATAACTTTCTTTTTTAACTATTTCTTGCATTAGATGGCAGTATCATTTTTTTTTCCCAAGGAGCAGTAATGTGGCTATGTATTTACTCCATAATGTCAAAAAGACCCAGGTGTTGATATCAGTGTTTCCTCTTTGGCACAGTCATCACATTGTAATTCCCACCTGCCACTTATCATTTATTAACTGATTTAATTCCTGGTCTTCATAAAAGAATGATTATAGCCATGTCAATATACATACTTTGAAATTATGCTCACTTAATAGAATACTATTTACCAGTAGGTGTTTTAACTGTATTAAATAAAAATACGACAGTATTATTATTATTATTATTACAGAATAAAATATTGATGTAGATGCATTTATGTTGTTTTTCAATAGCAGTAAGATATTATATTTATTCTGAAGGCCCTAATGCATTTTTGAAACTTAAACTTATTGAAATGCAATTGGCAAGATTATAGTAACATTGTGTAACTAACATAATTTTAAACACTAGCTTTACTTGGTTAGTTTGGTAGTGTGTTTTGCAAAATGAAACCTTAAGTGTACTAGACTGCTGACAGAGTACAAGCACATAATGCAGTTCTGACTGATTAAAGTGTTCATAATTGCTCAGATGCTCACTAATGAGAAACAGTATTCCCAGATTTAAAAGAAGTTGGTTGAAACTGGACATTTTATAAAAGAAAGCAATACCACAAAAATGCAAACTGTAAAGCACCAAATTTAAAAGTTATTTTCTCCATATCAACATTGTGCGAAAATACAGGTTCTGGCACCTGCTTTTAGAGTAGAGTGGCAGAATACATTAAATTCTTGGACCAAAAGAATAATTTGCCTTTTTGTAATTGCACACACCTGTATTAAATTAGACAATGACCATTGAAGAACATAGATACACTTCAGTCTATACAATAATAGTTCAATTCAAAGAACATTCTAGACCTTAAATTACGTTTTCTGACACTCCTATCCCACAGCTTTCCTTCTGCAGGAGTGACCTGGGGCCTCATGTATAAATGGTATGTATGCACAAAAATGTTGCATACACCTATTTCCACGCTCACATCGCGATGTATAAAAACTATACTTTACTAAAGCCACACACATTCTCACACCAGCTCCTTGCCTTGCATACGTACATTTTTTGCTTGGTTTTGCAAACTGGCGGCACCCAGATTTAAAGCAGTGCTACTATTCCTGTGTGGTTTTCCTTTCTTTTTTAGATTCACATTCCTGATGTGGCTTTATCAAATACACTGAAATTAACCGCATATCATTTATAAATGTAAGGCATCCGATTGTAACCAACCTGTAACAATGTAATGGTCCAGAGAATGGCCAAACTATTCCAAATACCATAGCTGCTTTAGAGTTGTTACTCTTAGTGTACCACTCAGAGTATTTTAACCCATTGTATCTGAGAGTTCATGTGAGCTGTGAGTGAATCACAGCTTTACAGCAGCTAATCAGAAAACTCCATGGCGGGTTGTGAGTGCAGAGGATTATCGGGATACAGCTTCGACCCCAGAGAACATTTATAGCACACGCTGCCTTAGCCATGCGCACAGTCTGTTTGAACTTCTACCATTCAGACTCAAAGTTCAGAAACAGCTTCATCCCAACAGCAATAAACACACTCAATCAGTCCATCACATGCTCCTGGTAGAACTTTTTGCGCTTATAAGTACAATCACCTCACTGTAAACTTGCAGTACAGTTGTAATATTGCCCAACCTGAGCCACTTTATAAACCATTTGGACTATCTTGCACTAATTTGTGCATGTACTGTATATTGTACTTATGCTTTCATATTGTATATTTTTCATTGTTTTTTATTGTAGTATTATTTTTTTATTTTATAGAAAATAGTTTATTTCATATACTTTATGGAGGAGCTACATATTACCATACAATAACAATAAAGGAATTCAATTCAACAGGAGAGAGCGCATATTTACAGATGATGACGAATGGCTTCAAAGTCAATTTAGATTTTCAAGAGCTATCTTCTTAGAGGTGAAATGGTTAAAGTATGTATATTACATTATACAGATAAAATTTTAACTTCATTTAAATAATCTATACTGTTAATAATTAAACGTGTGGGCAGTGTGGTGCAGTGGTAGCCATGATTTGCTGCCCCGCTCAGGGATTGGTCCTGCCTCGCAGTGTTTGCTTGCTAGGACTGGATGTATAGATAGATGGATGGAATAATTCAACATGTTCTACAAAGATATATCAATGTTCCTTAAAAGTTTTGAAGAATTGGTGTTCTAAGCTTATAGATGATCTGATATTTATTAAAGACTTATTGTGCTGTGATTGGTTACATGGAGAAAGAAAAGGAAGGACAGGAATTGGGAGTTGGTATGTTTGAAAGAGACAGTACTGCTGCATTAAATTATTTCATTGAGTATCCTGCACATACCAGTAAGCATCTTGTGGGAGGCAGGAGCAATCTGTGGACAGAGCGCCAGCTCACTGCTACTAGTGCACCACTGTGCCCCCATGTTTAATACATGCTTTAATTCATTTCATCATGAAAATGATATGAAGCATACATCTTTTTATTTAAATTGTTCAGGGAGCTGTAATATCATGAATGAAATGTATTCTGTGTCCTGTTGACGTAAGAGAAAGCCTGTTTAAGAATCATGTATTGAGTACACATGTAGAGCACATAGAAGAACACATACAATATAAAGCATTTAATGTGCTACTTTAGTTATGATGGGATTGGAGTAACTCTAGTAGATTTCACATTGATTGTAAGATTAAGTTTACAATGTTGTACTTTTATGACAAAATAAATTACGAGATTAAAGTGGACATTTTTTTCACTGTGCCCCTATTTTTTTATTATCTCTGTGCCCTAATACGCTTCCTTCCGTACGACACTCAGACGGTGGGCTATGACTGACCTTTTCACGGCAACTTTGATAATGATATCTGACCACTTCATTTTTATTTCGGGCACTGTGTGACTTTCTGATCTTGAACTTCAGAATTTCTCCACCACTCTGAATTGCTTGATCAAGTTTCTTTTGTTGTTTATGCCACTGCTTAAGCCAACAAATAGTATGTTTTTCCTTGCCTCCACTTCGTATTCGCTGAAATTCTGTTTTTTCACATGCTTTTGCAATTGTCTTTTAATCAAATACTGAATGGAGATGGTGATATTTATTCTGATTTGCATATTATAATATACAAAATTCTGGGAGGAGACAGGATGGGACAGCAGGCACGTGCACATGTGTTACTTTTCATGCTTACTGGTATTTGTGGAGCAGAAGTGTGTGGAAGTTGGAATGCGCATGGTTTGGTGCATCTCAATTTTTTTGTGTGTACGTACATTTCCACTTTTGTTCGTATGCCGTGTTTTAGCGTGAGTTCTATGCATTGCATTATGCATGATGTCCCTGGTCTTGAATGATGAGAGGAGATGGATGTTAGTTTTGTCAAAGCTGATTCCTCCGCCTGTTATAATTTAATAAAAAAATGATAATAAAACAGTTTAGTTGTTACTTCTTTGATGCACTATTAGTCATTAGTTTTGCATCAAAGTATTTTTTGTTTAGATTAAGCAATATTACTTATGGGTTCTAAATATTTTATGTTTTGTTTTTTAGGTATAGCAGGCCAGTTACAAAACTGCTGAAAATGTTTTCTGGCGGTGAGTCAGTGGATGAGTATGAAGAAGAGCTGTACAATGATCCAAATGATTCAAGTGTGTCAGAAGTAAACAGTGAGCTTGAGTTTCATCTTTACAGCCAGGTACACTATGCTATGAAGTTAGATGAGCCAGCTGCAGATGTGGATCCAGCTACAGATGTCAAACAGGCCCTTGACTTAATCCAGTCTGACTCGTCTAATGAAGATGGGACAGTTATCTTGATTTCTGATTCAGAGCCTATTCTTATATCAGATAGTGAATACAACGAAACAATATCAGATGACAGTGATACAGATAGCATCTATAAAACAAAGTGGAAAAAGAAATTCAATTCTGAAAAAAGGTATTGTAAAAAGCATTTATGTGATGAAGTGCCTGGTAGAACATTAAGACTACCAAGTCAGGAAAATGGTCAAAAAAAAAAGCGGAGTGAAGTAAGTGAGAAGAAGTCTAGACAGTCTCTGAAGCGTCATTTTGCAGATAGCGAAGAATCTGATGTGGAGAACTGGATGATTTTAGATGGACGGATGCACGCAGGAGACAGTAGCATTCTAATAAATTTAGTTGGCAACTATGAAGAAGCAGGTAATTAAATCTTTGATAGGTTGTGATCATTGTATATGTTTTTAATATGCATGCTTTAAATGTATAGATACCATGTCTTAGTATGGTTGAAGAACAAACAAAAACAGTCATTGAAATTCTTTAGTGGCTGATGTATCTCTGTGTAGGACATATTTCCTCATGTTTATTTTTAGGTCAAAATGAAGGTTTTCTAGTTCTGTATATCATGGTGCACCATTTCCAGTGTCTGCATTATTTTCAGTGTTTTTATTAGGTCATGTTTACACAAGAAAACATGAAATTTCCCTTCTCACTTGCATCCAGTAACATACAGAACTGATATACATCAAACAAATAGAGCTAAGGCAGGTGTAAACTTACACAGAAATTCTAGGAGGCTGCTGCCTGTTGTTTCTCCATACACAGTGATGAAATTATCTTGCAATTTTGGCACGATAATTAAGAAATTGCTGTTAACATTTTATTTTGTCATTCTAATTGTTTAATTGCAAATGGCTAACATTGACAGTATCATTCATTGTATGGCAGTAATAAAAAGTGTTAGAGCAAATAATATAACAAATAGCAAATAATAGTTTTAGTAGAGCAAAGAAATCTTCAACATTTAGCAATACTTGTGTTACATTTAAAT
The DNA here is from genome assembly GCF_016835505.1 of Polypterus senegalus. Lineage (NCBI taxonomy): Eukaryota > Metazoa > Chordata > Cladistia > Polypteriformes > Polypteridae > Polypterus > Polypterus senegalus. The sequence continues at coordinate 19,118,272 of NC_053160.1, forward strand.
TGTTTTGGAAAACAACAACAGTTACATTAAACCAATAGTACTCATTATAGAAATAACAATTTTTAAAGCCCACTATTCTTGTAATAACTGTTAATAGTGTAATGATAAATTAAAATATTTTTCCTCCCTACATTTCTTGAAAAATAGATAGATAGATAGATACTTTATTAATCCCAAGGGGAAATTCACAATATATAGATAGATAATAAAAAATAAGAGTGTGCGTAGCAGTAAACGGGTAACAGCAATTCAAAGCTGGTTCCTTTCTTGCATGAAGTACTGTAGATTATGTGTTCACATCCTGAAACCCAGAGCTAGACTAAAGTTTAGAAAATTAATGAGTATAATTCATATATTGGTTGATCATCTGTGCATGCTTTATGAAGAGAACTATGTAAAATACATGTTTATACTATGCTCCTCACAAAACATACTGATGTTTACTTTGGGAATTTAAGACATCTGTTAGATGTTTTGTACAGTGTCAAGAGATTTACAAAAAAAACATCTTTAGAGGAGATTCATTTTTATATAGCATGACACATTTAAATTAGCTTATACATTATTCTCCAAATAATTATTTTTAATAGTGTTAGTAGAACTGTAATAAGTATCTCATATTTTATGAATTATTACAATTATTCGTAGGTTTCTTAGTGTCTTTCTGTGACTTCTTGCACTCATTTTGGGTGGATTTGGTTTTGACTAATTCAAATTTGACATTAATTGATTAGAAGTCTTAATTAATTTGATGTGTTTTTTTACCGCCATTCTGTTAATTTACAGCTGTGGCCTAGTTTTAGTGTGCCTGTGAACTTATTACATGTGCTGTAGTTATTTTAATAGTTTGTAGTAAAGTATGAAACTGAAATGCAGATTATAAATTGGACAGAAGCTGAAGAAAAGAATGCCAGAAGCAGAATCAGTTGGAATACCACTTGAAATGAAAAGAGACTGTGAAAAGCATAAAAGAGGGGGGCCTTACTTGGAAGCCCTTGGGAGGTGCTTCTTTGCTGCTAAAATCTATTTGCCTGGGTACCTTGCCATCAGAGAGGAGTCATGGCTTGGATCGGCTCATGTTGTTGGCGAATGTGAAGCAGAGTTTATAGCCCCAGGTGAGAGGTGGAGCTTGAGACATGAATATCAGAGCAGTGGATGAGGCAGATGAGAGCGCATAATGCAGCATGGAGGGCATTGCAAACGGTCAGGAGGGCAGCAGTGATATTGGAAGGCGGCCAGCATTTTTATTAGAGGAATAAACAATGCTGCCACAGGTCTCCCCACCCTGACAAGCTTGTTGTAAAGTGTATCCTTATTCTTCCAACAGTACATGTACCTCTGATACTGAAGTTTGTTCTAACAAACTGTTATTCTGGAACACATTTGCTTTTCTAACACCTTTTACTTTATTTAAAAAATTATTAATTTAATATTGCTCTTCTTTCATTGACTTGGAGCCGACTTCCATAAATCCAAATTGCCTGTGTCTGTTTGTTTTCAGGAAGGCTGTAAGTTAAATCCAGTCACTGTGTTAAAAAGTGCATGAGTTGGTGTCAAATTCTTCCAAGCATACATTTCCTCTCAGAACCCAAATAATTGCCAAGAGTTATCGACTTTTCATCTCTCTTTGGATTTGTTAGTATGGATTTGTGACTAAGCAAATGTAGTTTTTGACTGGCCCGTCATCCCAAGTTGGTTCCTTACTTATGCCCAGTATCGGCAGGATAGGCTAATGCTTCCCCAGGACTCCGCAGCGGAAGGAGTAATTTAGTAAATGGATGTCTGAATTATCAGTAATTGACTATTGAACATGCAGAGCCATTTAGATTTTGCTGGCAATAGGAAAAAAATATGTTTGCATTAAAAGTAAAATATTGGAGGATTAAATATTATATGGAACAACTGTGAGAATAGGGAGAAATATTGGAAGTATGGAAAGTAGTCTACTATATACTTCTGCTTGTTACTAAATTTTGGGATCAGATTCAGCTTCTTAAAATCCGGACTCATGAAGTAAAATTTCTTGAGGTGTTCCATTCATCAATAAACACCCAGTTGTGGCATGACTTTAATTTCATTAGCATCAGTCACAGGTCTCTAATTTTTGACAGACCAGTTTAATTGGCTTGGTAATTACTTCATATTCATGTATTTGAGTTCTAATGTGGAATCCAAAAAAAAAAAAGACCACAGGATTGATCTGAAAACTTGTATGATTCCAATATTTGTCTCGGGCAGTCCTTACTAACCTCATACCATCTTTTGAGATTTTTCTTTTTTGGGCTCGGACTCTCGCTAAGTAATGTTAAGCCTGTTTTCTCCACTACTGAAAGGATGATGCGTTATGTTTACATTGTTTTTTATAAAGTGGGCTGTTAAATTGATGCTTGGCTGGATGAACAGATGAAACCAGGTTGCAGTGAATGTGACAACTGAGAAAGGATTGACAGAAAATCTTACCAACTATGTACATGTCACCACAATGTTTTGCTTACCTTTTACTTTTTTAAGTAAACCCTCAAGAAATGATATGCTGGTGGGCCACTTTATTATATGTTATTTACTTTCAATTTAACTACTCAAATAGTGAATGTGTTCATATGTGTACACAATACAATTTAAAGATGGTAGATATCATAGTCATCTGTGGGGTAAATGGGAGTGACTAATATAAGAGTGTTCACTTATTGAACTTGGCAGAATATGTGATAGATGCCCTAATACAAGTGAATAAGGAGTCTTTGCACACAGTGATGGAGTTTGTATCAAGAATGGTCCAACTTTACTATAATGAGAATCAGACTATTCAGGAAAGGGGTTGATGAGTTTTAACTCGAATTGGGCACTTTTCAAACATTTCATTTTAGGCAACTTACTTAAACACATGAGAGTTTGACAAAATGGTTTCCTGCAGGCAGTGTATGGACAGTCCAGAATACTGTATATCATTTAAGAACATACATATTATTGTTCATGGATTTGAACTTTCTTCATCAGGGAAAGTGTGTTTTAATTCCTAATTGTTGCAAATGTGTTTTGTTTTGTAAAGCAGTAGTTCCCAAGTTCAGTTCTGGGGTCCCCTGTGTTTTTAGGTTTTGATGCAAGCCAACTTCTGCTTTTAATACTACTCCTGCCTAAATTAAGCAAGGTTTAATTTCCCAGTTTCTTTATTTGGGTGTCAATCTATAAATTCCGAAAGTAGGTTTGCCAAAGTTTCATTGGAGCACAGCAAATATTTATGTATGTTACATGAAGAAAGTGTAGCTTTTTTATATTGGTTTTTAAGGTTTTCATCATCATGATTTTCAATCCACTTTTCCAGGGTTATTTAACCTAGTATTTACTAATGAGAATGCTAGTGGTTATGTCACTGAAATAGAATTTTCCTTCCAGCATTCTGTCTTGTTTACCCTGGTGTCTACTTTCTTAAATGTATCCTAAAATAGTAAATTAACAGAGAACAAAGAAAACCCCTATGGGTGAGTTAATTGGAGAATAACAAAAATAATTAAGCATTTAAAACTATGGCTAAAATATAAATATTTCTAAATCTCTTATAAATTATATCTCATGCTACTGTGCTTTCCCAAATGCAGAATGAGAGAAACTAAAAAGATGATCTGGTAATTAAACAGTGAGATCAATTATAGGTAAATAACTTGGTGATTGTCAAATAGGTTGGAACACAAAATTGCTGGCATTGAGGGCGAAGGGCTGAACTTGAAAATCACTATTTCAAGGAACACTTTGACTCCCAAAGGCAAAAATACTGATGTTTTTAGTGATATATGTTTTAAATTTTTAGAACTAATACTGAAAAGTAATTATACTTTGTGTGTGTCTGTGTATATATATTGTGAACGCTGGCCCCAGCACAGACAGACGGACGACATATTTTTCACCACACACTGTTTATTTACAATATATACAAGTTATAAATTCGTGCACTACCGAATCCCCCAAAAGTCCAGGGCCCACAGTCACTGTGCCTTTCCTCTGGCCGCCTCCTGTCCTCTCTCCAGCTCCGTCTTCTGCCTCCCGACTTTCACCAATGACTGGAGGGAGGCGGCCCCTTAAATAATGCCCCCGGATGAGCCCCAGGTGTTTCCGGCCTCTTCTCCTTAGCCACACCCCAGCGTGGCGGAAGTGTCGGCTGCTTTCCTGGCGGCTCTCCGGGCGCCACACAAAGTCTTCCCCCCGGCACTTCCTGGTGTGGTGGAAGTGCCGGGCTCCTGGGATAATTAGGCACCAGGGCGCCGCCTGGCGGTGGCCACGGGTCCCTACAGGGCTAGGCTTCCAAGCCCTGTACCCGAGGCCCCTGCCTAACCAGGACGGACGCCCCCACTCAGTCTGGAGGAGGTACATGCCCTCCTCCGGTCTTCCAAGGCGTCCCGGCCGGGCTCCATCCCCGGCCAAAGACCACACAGGGTAAACCGGCATCGGGGCGCCGCCTGGCGGTGACCACGGGTCCCTACAGGGCTGGGCTTCCAAGCCCTGCACCCGTGGTCCCCAATATAACCAGGGCGGATGCCCCCTCGCGGTCTGGAGGAGGCACAAGCCCTCCTCTCCTCCTCCTGCCCCGCCGGGACCACCACAATATATATTGTATACATATACATACATTATATATATATACATACACACACACAGGCATATAGCACATACTACTACTACTACTATGTTATGCTGTGTGCCATTTCCAAGAAAGAAAAAAATGAGATTCAAAGGAAACCAGAACAAGTAAAAATAATTATTGTAGGTTACTTTTATAATTTTGTGAGTTGTTAATATTTATTTTCCTAAATGTGGAGAGTTGATGGACAGTACTCTTCCCTCTAAAATCTCTTCAAATTAACATAAGTCAGAAAAACACATGGGTTTGGTATTCATTTAGTTAATTGACTATAATTTATAGCTTATTATACTTCTAATTTTTGCTGTACATTGTTAAAGAAGCACTTATTACTAACATAACACTTCTGGTACATTATATTAGAAATATATCACAGACAGTAAAATTTTAAAATTAGACTTATTTGTATCATTACTGAAAAACAAGTAACAAAGGTAAGTTGTATATAAATTTGTGAAAATTTTGATTTATATTTTATCAATTATAATTTATAGATTTATATTTGCATTATTTAAGAGCTTTGTCAAGAAAAAAATTGTTAGAAATATGTTGCTTTCTTTGAAATGTTGAACACAGGAAACAAGATTTCCTTTATTTTTCAATTTTGTTTATTAAGTTAATGAGTGAGTAGTCTACGCACTCATTTTAAAATAAATGTTGATTTTATTATTTATTGAATCTATAAGAAGTGTTTTGCCTTCTTCTGTCTTTCTGAGTATCTCAATGGAAGAAAGCTCTCAGCTGAGAGGTAATAGAATTTTGCGTAGCTAATCGATTCCCTGGTGCAAGGCTCTTAAATCTAGAAGGTCTTTAAACTGAATACTGTTGGTTGTGCATTGCAACTGCATCACTGTAAAGCTATTTATTTACTTCAATTGATTTCTTAAAGGTTATTTGCAAAAGACAGTAAATAAATGTGTTGATGAGCTTTTTGCAAAAATATAATTAAGGAAAGAAGATCTCTGCTTATGTTCAAAAGCTTCAAATGCTGTTGTACAAATTATTTTTATTGTTACAGTGTTTGAAACTTAACATTCACAGGTGAAATATCAATAGAACAATTCACAAACTTGTTATTCAAACCTTGCAAGCAATAAATGGATTACAAGGGAGATTTAGATTTTAGTTTCAGAAAAAAACAAGATTAATTCTTAATGGTATATAAAATAAATGTGACCAATGTCTAAACAATAGATACACAAATATAGCTTGATCACATTATTTCCTGCAGTATGCATTCTGCTGTGTTTGGGACAGTACGCTTGATAGCAGACTTGACTTGAAATAACTATTTCAATGTTATTGGTTCTGAAAAGACTGAGGCGAAGGCATCATCTGGAAGAGAGCTTCATTAGTATAATATGAAAAAATAATACATCAAGTTTATCTAGTAATGTGGGCTATACAGTGTTGTTAATCTGTGTAAAGCCTTGTCTGAAAAACATGACTGAAGGTGCCAATAGATGCATAAAGATATTTGACTGTGTGCTTTTATAAGTGCATATGTAAACAGTTGAACTATTGTTGGATGTGAAAGAACATTTTTGAGTATTTTTCTACAGAATGGTTGGGCAAAAACAATATTGCTGCTGTTCTGTTTCCTTTACCTTTAAAATAGTAAAAACAGAAACTGCTTTTTAATATTATGCAAATTTCTTCTGACATTTAGTCACTTTTCATATTAATGCAGTATCTCTTCAATGTTGAAAATAAAATTACAAGTTGTTAGTATGATATAGTGATCCCTTACTGATGGCCTGGAATCTTGTAAATATCTTGTGTAAGAAAAATGAATAGATAACAAGGATTTTTTAATCTTAATATATTTGCATTATGCATTTTAAATTATTATAACTACATTCAGCACAGTGCTATAATAAGGAGTGGGCATACAATACATGCATATGTATATTTGGAATTAAAAGGAAACAAGTTAATCTCCTTCGCGCTGTAATTTGGATAGAATGATCCTCCGGATGGAGGCCAGTTTTAATAATAAAACTAATAAAATTCCTTGGGAAATCTCAGCAGATCTAGACATTAGGTAAACCTGCAACCTCAGCAGCCCTCTTTATATTTTACAGATTTTCTTCTCCTTTGTGGAGTCTCTCCTTCCTCATTTAAATTTCCCAGGGCTTTTGGTTTTGCAGGCTTGGTTTTCTGCAAGAGTGCCCATGCTTACATGGTCATATATATGCTGGGTGACTTTTTAGTTTTGATTTCTTTCGCTGCTTTGTTGATCACTGAGGGAAAACTGAGTTTTCTCACTTGTCTTACCAGTTTGATCTTTCTTGCTTGTCTGAATTCCTTTTGGACCAGGTCTATGGGTGAATGAGGAAATTCTGAGCTTTGTCACAAACAAGGTTGCCATCATTGTAAACATTTTATAGTGGCTTATTTTGTTGGTTCATACATTATTATAAAATGTGAAGGTCTTGTTAATCTTCTTGTGTTCAAAGACTGTGAGGGCTAGCTGAGTATTTTTAACAAACAAAATACATTCTTCTAATAATTGCAAATTACTTTAACGTCTGATTTAAATGCAAGGAAGTGTTCGTATAAAAAGGAACTTTTGCTTTCTTCAGGATATGAATGTATTGTACATCTTTTTAAGAAGAATCAAGTAGTCTTTAAATACTTGAGGTGAAAAAACAAAATATGTTTTGAGAAAGCAATTTGCTTCTCATTTAAATACTTAAATGTAACAGTTTAAAGATGTGATACAGCAGCTGCAATTTTATTTTGATTTATGTAAAATATGTAGTGATATTTTTAGATTATATTAGTCATGTTTTAGGAAGACAGCTTTAAGCTAATTACAAATAAAGGTTGCTCAGTATTCTTCTGTTTAAATGAGTATTTGTTTCTTTGGTGATGTTTGGATTATTTAAGTGAAAACTCTAACTCGGGTCTACATTTATAAATCTTTAGGGAAAATAGCTTTTGTATACTGAGGTTTTAGTACATGTCCAGATAAAATATGTGAAAAAAATATTTAAATGCTGTTTGCATGAGTGGTAACATTAGAAACCTTAAATTTGTACATCCAGTAGCATTACAGCTAGACAAAAAAAAATCTAATTTATATAATTAACTTTAAAATGAACTTTGAAGTTTTTTATGTACCATATAATTTTTTTGTTTTTAAAATATACATCTGTGTAACTTTTGACTGCTACAGTCAAAGCTATGTGTAGAAGTGAAATAGAATAAATAACCGTAAGACTAAGTCATATTTTTAGAAAAGTGTTTTGTTCTTCCCATTTTACAAATTTATATTAAAAGTACTTTGATGATAGGCATTGAATCCACATGTACCTCTGGATCTTTGCTATTTATATACTCATTTAACTTTGTATCAGTATAGTTTAAACATTGACTTCTGTTATGTCAAATGCCACATTACTCAGTCAAGATAATTTATTAATTTGGATTGTATATAATTGAACAGAAGTAGGTATTAAACATGAATAAGTACTGTTAACTGTGATACAATCTTTTTAATCAGTGTGTTGTTACATTTTCCAGTTTTAAAATTCTGGAAACTATATATATCAATATTATTTATTGTATTTGAGGCAAAGATTTTGTTAATACATTGATAAATGATATTTTAGCATTGAAAGTTCATGGGCAAACCAGAATGAGCCTTACAGGAATAGACATTGTGGTTCTGTCCTGGCTGAGACATCAGCCTGTCAAGATACATGCATAAACACCAGCAAAGTTTTTAGACATCCTTCAGCCTGACAACATATCAATTGACTTGGTGAATAAATTAAAAATCATTTGAATCAAAATACTGATAGGGTGCAAATGAAATATTTTCCTAAATAAAACTAAAAAATAAGGGTAGCAGTAGAAATTTTGGAGTGGAAAGAATTTAAATCACCAACTTTTTATCATTAGCTATACACAAAAAATGTATAGTATATTTACAAAACTTAAGAAACAGAAATATCATTTACTCTAGATTATAATTTTAATGTACTTCTGCTCATTTTGTAACTTTTTTTCTTCATAAAACATCTCTCAGTGTGTTGCTTTAATCTGATAAAGGATCAATCAGTCAGTGTGGAGATTTGTTTTATGTTTTTACCACCTAAACTCACACAGCAGTGTCCTGTTCCTGCTAAGAAGTTTTTAGTTTTATTTTTCTTGTAAATGCTGTTAAACTTTTCAAACAAATCTTTAAGGTAAATATACTTTATATACGTACAGTATTATCTGTGTGTGTGTGTATATATGTGTATATATAAAAATATTTGCATACACAAATTTTAAATATGGTGTGTTCTTATTCCATGCTACTGAATACCACTTTGAATGCTACTTTGAATAAAAAGCAGCCAGGTTTACCAGCCGACAGTGTCAAGTGTTATGTATACTGCATTTAAATTGATGGACTTAAATGAATTATTTTTTTCATTAAAAAATATAGAAGATACTCATGAATATCTTGTGTAGTTTAACTTAAATAATGGTATGGCCCTGGTAATAGTAAAGATTTGGATGGAGAGAATCCTTAAGGAAAAGTACAGTACATATTTTATTAATTCACTGGTTGATATGAACATGTACACACATTATTCTTAATAAGGTGTTGAAAATGTATTACAATTGAAACGTCATTTAACTACATATTCCCTTTTTGCAAATGAATTGGTGCATTTTTTGGAGGATTATGTCACAACACTTCCTGTGAGATTTCCATATAGCGCCTCAGGCGATGACATCTAAGTTTCAATCCCTGTAAAGTAATGCAAAGGTGCATACACCCGATGAGCCCCAATTAAGGCAAAACACATGCCGTGCACTCTTCGTATTGTTTGGCAGATACTGTGTAACATATATATATATATATATATATATATATATATATATATATATATATATATATATATATATATATATATATATATATTTAGTAGTATAAGAGCAGTTTAATAAAAAAAAATGTCAATGCATGTTAAAAATGTTTCTAAACGGAAAGGGGCCGAAAGTTCTAAGGAAGTTGGATATGTATCTAATTAGGATAAATTTGAGCTTTAAAGTCCTGAACGAATGAAAGTACACAACGATACTTCCAGCTCAGAAGAATATTTTATGTATTTGATTGATTGTGGCTTATTCAGTTTCTTTTTAAAAAAATGGCAGGATATCGCCATCTTTATATATTATGTCTAAGTCTGAACTTGATTGTATTAATTTATAATTTTCTAAAAGTATTTTCTGTTTATCATATTATTCTAACAAATTTTTGTATATCTACTTACTACCCCTGCTACTATTAGAGTTGTAAATTTCATTCAGTCAGTTATTGATCTAATCACCTTAGCCCTTTCTCAATGTTTTATTACATTAACTATAGTATGTTGTCATTTTGTTTAAACAGGTAGTTTTTATTAAGCATTTGGAATTTCATGAATGGACATTAATGTAAGTGTTGTGGTAGTTTTAGCTTGTTCATTTTTCCTTTTTCCTTTTCATATTTCACAGAGTGACTGAGGTATTGTGCTTACCTGGAAATGAACTACATAAAGGGATGTTTTTGAGAGGGATTGTCTGTTGTATCTTCTCCTTCACAGAAGACTGATTGTTAATAATGAAGAGTACAGTAAAGTCAGCACATAAAGTATGGCTGTAGAAGTAAAGTTGAGCTAAACTTCTTGAAATGTAAGATAGTAGTATACTTTTAACAAATTTTATGTAAACTACAGTATTTTGAACAAGCTGCTGAACAATATGCAGAATAACTTATTTAATGAATTTATGTTTATAATTTTTTTTTAAATTTGGACAGTTTACTTTTTTTTAAAACATGATATCATTATACATCTTATTTCTTATTGAGACATTTAACAGCCAGTAGATTAGGGAATCAAGCTTAAGGCAGCATTTTTTAGTTATTTTTTATAGGAATAGTAAGTTTGGGTTTTCAGGCTGTTGTTGTATAAAGACGTTGACGCCTAATCTGTGTAACACTGGTGTTTGTCCTTTGGATGTAATAAGCTTGCACTGGTATTAATGGGATTAAAACGGAACCATGAAAGATCAGACATCTGCTTTCACTGATGTGGCTGGTTTCTCCTTTCTTCTTTCGAAACAGTGTACTTGCCTTTCTTCTACTGTTTTGGCTGACCGCCTGGGCTTGTAGACGATCTGGCCCTTGAAATAGTGCCTTATAGCTGCATAATTCATTTTTTAAATCTGATTTTACTTTATATTGCAGTAATGTCTTGCAGAGGCCCATAATTTTCAGTAAACACTTTTTTTAAGGACATAAACTTTAACACTTCATCTAGAAAATTATGAAAGTTATAGTATTTCACACATTACCTGAAAAAATATTGAAAGAATGACAGCAAAGAAATTTTTATAAGGCAGTAAAGTTAGATGTTTATACGAATAATGCCTTCAGACTTCATTTTTCTATGGTAAGAAGCAGTTTGTTTTGGGGAAAAAAGTTTTGCCATATGAATGAACTGTAAAGATTGTAATTTATTTAACAAAAAATAAGTTACTATGTTATAACAATTGCTTATAATATATAATGGGTAATTGCAGATAGTATAAGGGATCTATGTTTTATTAATACTTAAAGAAAAACAGATTTAAAATAAATGGATGGAAGTTCATTTAACTGTCATTTGAATAATTTGTAATTCCATGAGAAGTGATAAGTAAAGGTGTTTTTTCTTCTTTTCACAAGTAATGTTTACATATAAGTTTGTATGGAAAATAATCACATATATAGTGTATTTACATATATAAAATACATTAAATACAGAGAGAGAGAGACATTTTTTTGTATTCAGCAGTGCATGATCAGTACCTTTTTTTATTGTCTTATTGACTTGTTTTAACCTCTGTTTTGGAGTAGTGCTGGCATACTGAGGTGCTGCAGAACTAATGCACGTTTCCATTTTTCAGCTACATGGTAATTCCACTAATGTGCAAGAGAATGGTTAGCCAGGATCCATTTGGACCTCATCCAATTTCAAGGGAAAGAAGAATCCTGGTTAAATGCACCTCACTAGCAAAGTTAAAACTATTTATAGGTTGACTTAGATTCACCATCCCATGACAGAATAAAATCCCTGTTTTACTGGTGTAGTAAAATATTTCTAATTTCAGATGAATAATATCTAACACATAATTTAATAACAGAGGAAGGCTATCACCACTGTATAACTCTAGAATGATGAGGGCTCTGCTTGGTGAACGTAGAATGTTGTGAATCTATAACAATGTCACGCATACACCCTGTCATTGAAGTAGTACAGCCTTGGTTTTTATTATATTGTCTTCACGTGACTAGATAGTATTGATGATGAATTTGGAATTTTTACATGCTAGATATATGTCTTTGTTTGTCATAAATGGATGTGCATGTGTGTCAGAGGCCAAAGTCAGATATGCACATGCAGCTGCAGGTAGAGCATGAGACAGTACTGTTCAGAGTAGGGGTAATCTCATGGGGCCAGACATGATTTTCAACTGAGAATACAACTCATTAAGAAGTCTGAAGTGAATAACGAAGAAATCTACTGCTACCAAGTCTACTCCCAAAGGGGTCCTTTCTAAAAACCTGCTCCCAATTCCTCTAAACTGTGCACTTGAAAAAGCCAGAGTTTCAGGGAGAGAGTAAATCAAACTGAACAAAAGATTTGACATTGAGCGAAAACAAAAAGTTGAAATTGCTGTTATTTCAGGAGCTCAGTAGCACAAGGTGACTGAAACTCAATTATTAATTTGTACATTGTAATGGGCTCAGAAGAGACAGACACACACACACACACACACACACACACACACACACGTAAACCACTGCAGCTACTTGGCCTTGCACATTTAAGAAGTGCTTCTGTCTGCTGCGATATCTTTCTGTCATTTTGTCTGTTGCATCGCCATAAAACATCACTACAGGAAGTGGTTTAGATAAGTATTGTGTTCTAGGTATATACTTCTTGTTAAAATGCTATAGCTGTATTCTGGTGGAGCATATTTGTATTTCCAATTAGACAGCATTGTTAACTTCTTTTAGTAATTTGTTTAGATTTTCCGTCAGACGTTGCTGTGCTGCCTTGTCTGAGCATCTTTTGATGTTGTTAGACAGATTTGTTAAATCGGGTATTTTGAGTACTGAACTCTGCATCTCCTGTGGGTCTTTGTTATCAACTGTCTTAATGTCATTCCATTTTTACCTCCTTTTGAACGTGGAATGTCATGCCATTTACTTCAAATGCATTCAGTTCTTTCAACATGTCTTCAACTCCAACACTGTCATTATAGGTGAATAACAGAGTGCACATATCTCCTGTGGCAACATATTGTTCATTTTTATCACTAGTCCTTTGATGTCTTTGAATATCAATGCATAATCTGATGTCACAGAAAGGTTTCTCTATAGCTAAATGTTATGTTTATTTTTTAGCACATGTAATGTACTGTCCACACAGGCGTCACACATTTATATGTTTAATGGGGGTCTTTTTAGGAGGCTTTTCAACTGTAGGCAGGTCTCTATTGGATGTGGCTAACGAGAGGACCATTGCTGTTTGCAGTTCGAAATCACTGCCCCTTCTTTGAGCTCCGACTTCATGGTTTGGTTGTGAAATGTGACATTCAGTGAGCCATCTAATTGTTCTGACCCAATTTTAAACAAAATTCACATGTTGTTGTCTCCAGATATATGTATGTTATTCTGTTGTAGAAGTAAATACAATTAAAACTAAAGATTGTTAGAAACTCTTTTGGAGTAAGCTTTGACAGTTTATTTTCACTGAAATCAGATCAGGTTCACATGCTACTCTATCGGGTTTTGATGCCAAACTACACCTAATGGTCTGTTTACTGTTATCCATGGATTATTTGAATAAATATTATTGGTGAATGCCTGATTCAGATTAGAGATATCTTTGTTTACCAGTATAACTGTGCAGAAGTATACAGACCCTTTCATTTTCACAAATGTTCCCGGAATACAGGCAATACATCTTCTAGTTTGTACAATGATTTTATTGCAGACTTGCATAATAAAGAAGTGGTGTTTTAAAGAAGGAATTAATTATTTGTCAATAGAATTCTTGAAGTTAAAAACTGAAATATTTTGCTTGCATAAGTATTCACACTTTATGGTTTGTTAGATTTAAAATTTCACATAAGAAATAAGTAGTCTTATTGAGCATGCAGTTGCTTAGCATTGGCTTCTCTTCATATACTGTTAAAATCACTGTCAATTTCTGGAGGAAAAACCTCAGTCTTTTTTTGGAATCAAATGTCATGGAGTGAAAATTAGGGAAAGATTGGAAAAGGAAGTTGAAAGAAAGTAAATAAAATGTATAGATTAGGAAAAGACAATACCACTGTGACTGAATCTCCCTTTGATCACTGTTGTTTCAATAATCAATAAATAACAACTCCATTAGAACACCCAGTCACTGACTAGAAGAAGTTTTTCCTCAGAACACGGTACTTGATATTGTTATATTTTCAGAAATTTATTGAAGTAATATAACATGTGCAATAGTAAATTAAGGGGTATTTCTTAGCTAAGTAGTACTTGACATTGCCCAAGAGTACTACTGATGAGCTCTACCATGTTTTCATGATAACTCATGTACAGCAAGATAACATTTAAAATCTCCAAAAATGAAATATAATTACCTTAGCTAACTGACAGAAGTCCATTAATTTATAAACAAATACAGTGTTTTGGAGAATATACTAAACAACAACATAATTTATCAGAAATATGAAAGTGACTTATTTAGTATTATAAATTGCAGAAAAATAATAAACATATAACTTCATAGTCCTTTAATAGTGTGAAAAAGTAAAAAATTACAAGTCATGTTTCAGATCAAGCACCAGTTTCTCAAAAGTCAAACACAGTTGACCATTTATTGCCAGCAGTTGCTTGTTAATGTAAATGCTCAATTTTAATTTCCACATTTATTTTACTATATGCATTTATGTGAACAATACTTACAACCTAATCCAATATTGCTGGATTTGTGAGTCAAAGCCCCATATTTCAGACAATAATCCAAATTAATTCCTTGGTCATGAAGTTAACAGCAAGCAGCCTGACAGCACCGATCCAAAAGAAGCAGCATGCACTACGAGTTTCCTGTAATTAAAAGGCTATAATGTCCAGAGGTAGCCTTTCTAAGCAAGCATCAAATATAAATTTATTGAAGAAATCTACACTGTGGTGGATATTAGCCAAACTGGAAAGGGACTAAATTTAAAGACAAGTTAAGTGGGTGAGTTGGTGGAGATCTTAACAACTGAAAGAATGTCACTGAAGTAAAATGTATTCCAATCTGAAAAACAGTCCAATGGTGTGCTACATGTTGGTAATTTTAGAGCCATTGTTCATGTAACCAAAGTTAATTTTCTTAGAGGAGATATCAGATGGCAGCTTGGCTGTTGGAAATAAATACAGTCTTTCCTTTCTTTACTACAATAATGAGTTTCTGAAATAAACCCTCATAGGGAGAACTCGCATAATTAAAAAATGTAATCAATAATTCCAACAGGAACTAAGTTTATGCACTCCGAGTCCCAAAATTGACACCTGTTTTTCTTAAAATAATACCAAGTTTTATTAAAATCATAATAATTTCAGCAGTTAATATTTGTTATCAAAACAGACTCTAAGGAGTAATTTTTTCTTCATTAACGACTTAAGAATATGGTTATTTTCCAGTTCCCAGTAATGTGTTTGAAGTTATTGTATTATGCAGTGTACACTTGCATTCACAAACAAGGTAAACATGATATCTGCCGTCTATGTGCACAGTATTTTCCAAATAATGTAAAGCAACAACTAAATAACTGTAGAGTAAAGATTGAAAAAAGAATATCACAGTTTATTAAAGTAATGGGAAATTGAAAAGATGAGGTTGGGTTTGTGGCGATGTCATTTCAGTGGTGAATGAGAGGGTGATGGAGGAGGAAGTGATGCTGGGTTCTTTCACTCAACTGCTGGGTCATTTTCTGCCAACATTAGATGTAATCGGAGTGTCAAAGCTTAGTTTTAGTACAACGGCGAAGCTTATATCATACATTAAATTATCACTAATATCATAGGTAATTATTTGACATACTAGCTGTTTTCCCCTGATTATTTCTAGTGCAAGCAACAGACAGGAGTTACAGTTTGTAGTGTACTTTTATTTCTCAGAATTCATTGATGACCCTGATTAGCAGTTTTTTCTACTTAATAATTCATTCAGCTATCACAGTAGAGCTTTGTCAATGCAAACATTGATAGCCTAGAGAATGCTGACCCTTGTTCTCATACTTTCTTTTTTCTTCAATTCTGTTGTCAGAACAACATGTTACTCATCAAACTGCTTATGTGATTTAAGGGATTGGCACTCTGTTGAAATACTACAAGAATGATTTTAGTATTGTTGATAACTAGCAATTGAAGAATGTGTCATTAATAGAATATTAATATTAATTGCATCTTCACCTGATGTAATTCTGAATCGATTCTTCCCCACCGGTATTACCTTGTATTTCACTTTTTAGATGCAAAAATGCCAGTTTCTTTTATTTTAAATATCAGATATCTCTACCATAAGATGTTTTGATAAGGCTCACCATGAGGATGTCATATTTGAATTAAATAAGAGTTATAAAAACAATTTACTCTTTAGAAATGTCATCCACTATGGTATGAGAAGGAAAAAATGGTCAAAATGTGAAAAAAAAAATCAAAATACTGAGTGACGGTTATGCAAACAATCCAACTGAATGTATTGTGTGAATGTAAACTTTAATAACAGATGCAGATATGATAAATTTAACATAATGATGAATCAGGAAAATATTTGGCAAACCAATTCAAAGAGAATAAACAAAAATCAATTATCCCTGTTATAAGTCTTTCAGCAGGGAATATACTATGCAGATACCACAAGGCATAAGTAACACTTTCCTAATATTTCATAACAAGATGTACACCTCAAACTGTGTACCAAATCCAATATTTAGTTGACCACTTTCTATGTAATTTAGACCTTTCTATATTGCCATAGTGTGATAAGTGGTCCATGGCATTGTGCAGGTTTTTAAATGAATAATCAAGTCCTGAGACCATGTAAACTTAAAAGGGGTGAAGGTGGGCATATGACAGTGCTGCTTCAGGGTTGATTACGGTGCTTGGCTGATCTTGCACTCATTTGCAAATGATTGATCAGCCAGGTGCCACATTCACACTTCAGAGAAGGTTTAGGGTCTCATCTGCACTTCGACAATATAAAGGAGCACGGTAGACAGCCAGGAGGAGGAAAAAAGAACAGAAAGAAAAAGAGAGATGGTGGTTAAAATGAATGGATGATGGAGACGGCAGGATTGGGTGACACCAGTTTTTGAGGGTACATAGGCAGGCATCCAGGTAGAAAGCCCTAAATAGGAACATGGGGCTGAAGAGGGCATTCTGACTAAGCATTTTGGGTTAGGTGGAGTTGAATGATGCCTGCTCTTTTGTGTAATGCCGAGGAGAGGTAGCAAGAGCTGGAGGCTTGACATGGTACCCTGCTGGGAGCTTGTGAAGAACCTTGGCTGTGCCTGTTGGAAGGACGTATCCCCTGGCTGCAGGATACCATATGGGGTAAGCAGAGGAGACACAGGTTTTAGAATGGATGCACCAGGGCCCATGAAGGAACAGATTCTTGCCTCATTTTTATTGAAAATACTCATATGGATATTTTAGCCTCCACATTTTCACAGATTTTATGGATTATTTATTTAATGAAGAATTGGATACACTGCACTATTTATTTGAACACTGTTTGGTTTTTGATATTAATAAAAGCGCTTGACCAACCTTTTTGCACCTACCCCTTGCTGTGTGTGTCCTCATTTGTCCAACTCATCTCAGTACTTGGGAGGTTGGGATCAAGAGCCTCAAAGATGCAACAGAGAGCAATGAGCCAACCCAGACTGTTACACTTAGGATACTAAGTTTACTTCATAACGTTTTTAGTTGAAACCATTTCAGTTATACATTTTTACATTTATTTTAATACAGTTTATTGCAGTTTCTTATTTGATCTTTTAAATTTTGGGGTAACTGTGAGTCAGAGCAGTGGTTCTCTCTCTGTTTACCCCTGCTAACTTATGAGACACCAAAGTGATGTCACCTGTACCATGCAAATATATGCAAGGTCGCCCTTAGGCTTCATAACCTGAATTTGTATGTTTATAATGAGTGCACTTCTCACAGCACCCAAGGTGACAATTAAATGTTAAACAAAAAGCTAGAGTATGGTCTAATTAAATTTGATGGTCAAAATAGAATTAAGAATTACAAACTCTAGAAAAGCTTTATACTTAATCAGTAAGAAGAGTTAAAAATTTGAAGACACTTCTCAAAAGGATGTACAGAATTTAAGGATGAGATAGATATCCAAATGTAGGGCCATCATTTACTATCACTTGATTTAGTTTGGCTAATGGCTTGCAGAAGACTGGTGGCTGATATCTTGTCAAAGTTTCTTCTTTCTGTTTAACGGTAGGAGTGTCTTTGCAAGATGTGACTCTATTCTTGTCCATTAAATTATTCTGAATTATACTAAAATCTGTTTATTTTTTATAAAATTCATTAGCTTAAGTATGCCAATCTATTAAGCAATAGCCTTATTGGTTAATAGATTGGTTAGCAGCCCATCCTTCCTTTTTTGTTAATAGCTGTTGTTAAAGATGCTCTGACTGCATTTCTTTATTGGTTTTGGTGTCAAATCCATTGGCATGCATCCTTGTTTTTCAGCTCAGCATTGAGGACCTCTTAATGCAGCAGGTCACTAGCTGCCTCTGGTTATTTCAGTATCTTCAGTCTTCATAACAATGTAACTTTATATGGAACAACAAGGCCCGTCAACTATGTATTTGTACTCCAGTCACCACACAGTATTGTGCCTATTACTTTCCCCAGTAAGTGGAGAAGGGGAGAAACAAATAGGAGGGAAACAAATCAGAGAAGTCTTAAGGATTAATATTGTTTTCAGGAATGAAACAGAAAAAACTAATTTCAGTACTGGGACAGTTGGGTCAGTTTTTTCTACTTTTTGGGAAAAGAGCACATCATTTAGCTTTGCTACAGTCAGAGGCTATACAGGTGCTTCCAAATGAGCAACACTGCATACGAGCTATAAGTAATGCAAAGGTAACAGTGTGTTCCATCCTGAGCTGTTCCAAAAAGAGCAGTGTAAAGTTGATGGTCTATCTAAATGTCTCTTCAAAATCATGGCACAAACAGATGTGTGTCAGTAACAAAGCCAAAACCTGTAATCAAGGAAAAATGGTGTTTAGAATCTTCTATCACAATTGTGATGTAATCCTTCGCAAATTTTAGAGAGGTAGAGGTTAGAACAGAGTAGGAGCAAGAACTTGCCCCTGATGAACCTGAGAATCAACTGGGAAAAACACAGAGGTTCTGCCTCAACTCTGCACTGCACTCACAGTACCAGTGTACAGGCCAGCCATGATATGCAGCAACTTTGAGGGGATCCTGTGCAGTCTCAGGATGTCCCACAGGGCGGCTCGATCAACTGAGTCGAACGCTTTATGTAAATCGACCAAGGCTATAAAGAAACTCTGCTGATATTTACATTGCGCTCCATGAGAACCCTCAGTGCCAGGATGTGGTAGATGGTCGTTTCTGGAAGGTGGGATTGGATTGCGTGTCTGCCTGGGGGTTGTCAACCAGGATCCCCCAAGCTGTTTTGCTGTGTGATGGGTGCAGCAACACACTGTAAAAGTGCATGCTCCCCAACCTGACCTGACTGACCTGAGAGGTTAGAGAGAAATGGACAATGTATAGTTTTAAATTGTGTTAATCCTTCACTAGGACAGACTGAAGAGGAATGAAGAAAAATGTATTCTTTGGAGAGTGGCTTTGCAATTGTGTTTGAGTGTCTCCATCCCAGAATTTTTTAGGGTGTGTTGTTCCCAAGTCATTGATGTAAGATTGTTACACTGTCTGTACTGTTTTTTAATAGTAGTGCCTCTATTGTAGATAAATGTGGTACTTTTATAAACTATGATAGATTAAACTGTTTAATCTACAAGTAATTTAAAAATAGTTCTGCAGTAAGCTGCATTTCTGACAGAGCTGCTTGAATGATGTGAAACTATCTTCTTCATTTAAATCCCCAAGGATTTTAATCTCATGTTGTGTCAGAATCTAAATCCTGGATATTTTAATGCTTTTCTGGATGCTATTGACATTAATGACACCAAATCAAAATGCTGCCTCAGTGAGTTTTTAATCATTTAATTTTAGAAGCACCCACATCATGTAAACAGGAAGAAATTCTAGACTCCCTTTCATTAGTAAATAAATTAAGTGCAGAATGAGAGGTATGTGTTTTACAATAGAAATCCCAATGACTTTGTGTTTGTTGCTCAACAAGACAGCAGGAAGTTTTCAAGGATCAAAATTATACCCATCCTTGAAATCTGAAGTAGTAATTTTCTCAAACAAGGCTGTTTTTTTCAAAGAGGTAGTGACTATGTAAATAGAAATACATTGAAAAAAAATGTAGACACTTTGCAAATACAGTATGTTCATTCTAACTCCATTAATTCTTCTACTAATGTAAGAGATACAAATAGATGTATTATGTAGATCTACTCATGGGGGAGCGTTATGCATGCTGTTTTCCAAAACAAAAATGACGTTTTACTCCAATGGATCTTTGAGAATGTGTGTAAATTTGACACCTATATATGAATGTGTATTAGACAATGAAAAGAAATTGTTCAGATTCATAGCAATGGGCACTAACTTTCACAAGAACCATACTTTAGTTTATCACGAAAACTTTGGTTAAGCATAAAAACCTTCTGAAATGTGTCTGTTACCTGTAGCATGTATTTAGTCTGAACTGCTAATAGAGTAGCATATTGACTATCAAGTTCTTAGCTTGTCATCAGAATTTCGTTAACTGCCGTGCTACCGTGCAGTGAAGGAGAAAGTGATTCAGTTGTAATGGCAAAAAGAAGAGGTGAAAGAGGACGTGCGTGTCATGTAAAACCACAAGCGCAACAACCTGTATAACTTGAAGCTTTGACATATAACAGTTTTAGCTAAGCTATGAAAATTGGAGCAAATCTAAACCTTTACAGAGCCACCAATAACATCCTAAATCTTTGAAAAACCACTTAAGTCATATGTTGAAAGTGTTGGGGCTAGGTGTACCAATAAAAATGGTAAATCTGTTCACAATGCATTCCAGTCAAATAGGAGCCATCAGAGTTGAACCTTCTTGAATAACATTAAAGTCTGTGTAACCATTAAATTTGTTATAAATGTTTCTACATATCTTTTTTTTTTTTTCTAACTGCCAAAAAAGTAGTCACCTATAAAGAATTATTGGGTTGTTAAATGCAGAAAAGGCCTTTCATTTGGTTAAATTCAAATCTGATTTTTTACTCCAAAGAGCGAAATAGGTTTGTTATTGGGGTTTTAAAGTGAGACCATGAAAACCTACCAGGCAACAAGGACTCTGCCATCAAATATAATTTTGTAGAGTTAAGATATTATAGTGAATATATATACTGTATCAATATATATATATATATATATATATATATATATATATATATATATATATATATATATATATATATATATATCAAATCATAAATAGTACATGTAGAAACTAAACCTAGAATGGTAATGACTGGGTCCACAAGATGAAACTTTCCTGTTTATTAAAATAAAACTAAGTAAATGTAAGTATTTGACCCAAGAAAAAATAATAAATAAAAATAAGCTTAAAAAAACAGTAATTCAAAATAACCATAATGCAGGTGTGTAAAACGTGAGTAGAGTTAGAAGTACTCAGCATTTCTAATTAATAACTAGCAAGCCAAGTTTAATACATTACTAAGTGGATTAAACATAACAAGCTGGGAAACTTTAATTAGATTAAAATAGAACAATTAGAATGCATAAAAGTTAGCTTTCTGACTCTGTCCATCAAGATGTGTCGTTTTTAATGCTTCCTTCAAATATTGTAATTGTTTTAAGTATGATATCTAAAGTGATGCTTTGTAAATATATATTAATCCGGTATAGAGGTTTCTCATCTTGAGAAAACAATTCTTTAATACACAAAAAACAGAAGAGAAAATAGGGTATGTCTAGAGAACAATATTGTTAGTTAATAAACAAAGAATAACATTTGTCAAAAAGTTGACTTAATTGTATTATCAACTATCCTTTGTTCATGCGATATTTTTTTTCCAGTTTTCAAATTTAAAAGGTTTGCAGATTTGCCCCATTAATAACTCCTCAGCACAAATCAGTATCATCACTGTCTAAAAGTCTCCTTATGCAGCTGTTTTATTATAAAGTAAATTACAGAATACATTTTCTTTTGCAAAAAATATTTATGATAGGCTTAGTCATTAGGTACTGTACATGGTCACACAAAACAATGCAGAGAAATACTTCCTTGCCACCTAACTGTCATTGACTATGGGCTTTTCTAGCCTTTAATATTACTACTACTAATGCATTTTATTTGTGTAGTGTCTTTCCAAAGGCTTTCCCTGGCATTCTCCCTCTCTGTTCAGTTGGAAATAGTTGAGAAATTAATCCATTGATTCAAAATACCCAACAGGTCTTAACTATTGCTAAGAAACTTAAACTGTTAAACTGGAAGTCAAGAAAAGCTGTTAATATACACATTCTTCCTAAATTTGGAACCGATTTATCATGTAGTTTGATTTGATAATTATCTAATCTGATCTGAGGAGCATTCACACATTTCATCAACAGACACAGTATAAACAATAAAATGCATTATTGCAAAATATGTATAGCATTGCACTATTTACATCCTGCATTTCTTGAGGATTTTCATAATTTTTGCAATTTATTAGTATTTATTATATATTATTTACTTCTTGTCTCTTGATGTTTTTAGTATTGCTGTTGGAATTTGTGATTAACTTTTAACATATTTATATATTACATACCAATCCGGTATAGAGGATTTAATCACAAATTCAAAAGTTAATCACAAATTCATCCTCTTAGTTTTACAGTTAATATTCCGCTTCATCTGTGCTGTGATGTACAGTTATACAAAGGGGAAAATAGGGATGCTAGTTTTTGCAGGGAGCAGTTATATATATTTTTTTTTTTTTTTGTTTTTCCTTTTTTCCAGTTTCTGAGTTTGTCAAATATTTGAAATATATATAAAGCTTTAGTTTAAAAAAATATATTAAATAAAGGTTTTGTTTTGTGTGGCTGAGTGGCAGAGGCAATGTGCTCTTAATAAAAGCATTGCCCAGTCAACAGCTTCGCTAATAGTGAGTCAATTATCTTCCTAAGTGGTTTAGATGTTGACTTATGTAAATAGCCATACGGTGGGGAAGTTTAAGTCCATTTAGATTAAAGGAATTGTTATTGATGACAAAAGAGCATTACTTTCCATTTAAAGATGTTGATTGAAAAGATAAATTTGTAAAATCCTGAAGTAGACTCACAGAAATGTACACTTTTGTGTTTGAGTGTGTAACAACAATAACATGCTTTTGCTGATAGAATGGTTGGAGCTTTTTTACAAAAATTAGAAGCATAGGCTAGGTGCCAGTTCTAATCTTGCAGTTCAGTTTAAATGTTGGTGAATCAGTTTTCTCTCTTCTTCATTTAGTTCTCGTGGCAAATCAGTGCTGAATCCGGAGACATAATTGTTTGCCAGATTTATGACAGATATTTTTGACTTATAATAAACATAGTAATACCATATGTGTTGTTCAAATAAATAACTCTTTTCACATTATCTGCATTTTCAGCACTTTTTTAGAGCTACCAGTACATATTTTGTAAATCAGTTCCCTGTGCTTCTTTTGTTATTTGTATTGCTTATACGGTATATCCTCGAGAATTACTGCAGAATAGCTTGTCACTGTTTTATGATAATACAGATTTAAAATGTAAACAGAATCTGAGTGCCTGGAATCACTCTCAAGGTGATCAGGCATATTGTGCCATTAGGTAAGCATAGACTGGTTTTGCTAGTAGCCTACCCTTCGTCTTGAATGTTTGTTTTTATGTCACATTGCATGGGAATTGATTTTTAAGTGACGACTGAAGTGGTGAACAAGTGGCTTTCTTCTTTAAAAAAATAACTGGCTTTTTGGTGTTTACTTTGTACATCTGCCTGCAGAAGTGGCTTAGTCCAGGAGCATTTTGTCTGTTATGGTATGTCAGTCACCTGTAACAATATATTGCCCTAAATTATTAACTGTATGAAATATTGGTAGTAATCTGTTAAAAACAGATTTGTTATATGTTGTATGTTGCATTGTATCTTGTACTGTATATTCAATTACAAGGCCATGTAACTCTGCTGGATTTAATTTATTCATTTTACAAATGTATACAATATTCAAGAAAAACTCCATAACTTAATTTAAAATGGGTTATTCAAGTGCTGAACTAATATTTTTTGGAAACATTTATAATGATTTCTTTTTTGGAATATTGGGAGCTTCACAAGTGGTTGATTTTTATTTTTGTTGGTTTTTGAGTAATTTTCATTTTTGTGATGGTTAGTACTTTTTTCAATTTGATAATTGTATCCATTGTTTTCAGATGAATGTAGATTTAATCAAAATTTTACATCGTGTTACTGTACTAATCCTGTTTTATGTAATACTGTATATTTTGCCAATGTACTTATTTATATTTATTTACTTCAGTTATGATAGAAAAACACACTTAATACATATTTTAATAAGCTCCATAAACAAGCATTTTTATGTGTTATTAATGGAACAATAAATAACATTATAAAACGAAGTGAATAGCAAACCTATTCCAGTCCCTTACAAATGTTCTGAGTTAAAGCATGTTAAGTAGAATTTCATCCTTATATATTATGAAGAAAAATATAACATATCAACACACTCTCTTAAAATTTGACTTGCAGTTTCTAGTTTGCTGCACACTTCTTTATGAATCATATCTTTTGGAAAAGATATAAACATGGTTGGCTTGAGCTTAATGCAACAAAAACAATAATTAGAATTTTTTTCTAACCTCTGCTTCATTTTCAAGATTTTAAATTTAATTATTTCAGAGTGAACCTGTGTTTTTTCATATAAAGTACATTTTCTCTTGTGCTTATTTATAAAACTACATTTAAATAAACAATCTCCTACAAAAAGTACTGCTTTGTCTGTGATAAAATTAAACTTTTATTATGTGCCACATGGTTAAGCAAAATGAAATGTATTATTCAGTATCAAAAACATTCTGTTACAATGATTCTTTTGCTTTAGTATCAGATGATGGATTTTTTTCTTTCACAATCAGCGTTTTCTTTTAAAAATGTGTGTGTGTGTGTGTGTGTGTGTGTCAAAGATCCCCTTCGAGACCAATTTTAGCTGCACAGTGCCACCTAACACTCAAGATGAGAAATTGTTTGGCACTGATCAAAGCAACAGAAATTCTTGCTGACTCCTGAACATTTCACTTCCCTGTGTTCAGTGAATACACAAAGCCAAAATGTATTACTGAAAATAGGAGTATGTTGGAGCAATTGTAATTTTAATATAAGAATATTATATAACAATAAAATGACTTGTATGGTGTTGTGTTGAGACCTGTGCTTGTTAACATTATTAAATCAATAAAATAAGGATTTCACTTTTATGCAGTTGCAAATATGAAGCTAATTCTTTTCAAAATAACCAAAAACTATCATAATAGGAAAGTACATAGTTTGTTGTTTAAACAGTAGCACACTTTTGTTTACATTTTGTTATTATGCACAATGTATGTTTTTTTAATTATTTTGCTTTAGCAAATTGTAACCAGGTCATAAATATGTTTTTGGCTTTTACATGAAATGTATAGCTTACTTTGTAATTTTTTAAATTTATGAAGTATAATGTTAGAATGCCATGCCCTTAAAAGATTTGAATTAACAATAATTGATTTTTAGGTGACAGAAATATTTCATTTGAACTATATTCATACGTGACAGATAAGTCTCTTCTGAAATGAATATGGTGGTTTTTAAGGTTTTGGATTTTCAATGAGTCTGGTGTCAGGAGTGGTAGTATAATACTGCCCAACTTGCAAACCAATTTACCCATCACAGACCAATGGAGGGGTTAAATGTGGGCCCCCCATTTCACAAAGTTGTTAATTTAGTTCTTGGTGGCAGGTGATGGTTTGAGGCTCCCGTCTTTTTCAATCGTGTGAAGGCCTGTCCTCAGCCAACTGTAAAACAGTGAGCTTGAACAGCCAGATGCTTTTTTCCTCTCGTCTTTAAAACCCAGCTTCAAATTGAAATACAATTATTTGACCCAATCTACACATACTTTTTTTTTTTCTTTTCTTTCCCTCTCTGAATTTCTCTTCACTCTCTGTTAACTTTCTGTAAGGCAACAGCTAGTAAGACTTTTGCAATACATTAGCTTTTCCAAACCCCCATAGTCCTGTATGCGGTGGGTAAGACAACAAAGAAGGTAAGCCTAGAAGATTTCCATTTGATTAGAAAACAAAATAAAACAACTTATCTGAACACAGAAACTTGATTTTGCATGTCGTCTCTCTAAAAGTATTGTAGGTTGCAGCTTTTGATCACTTAACATGTAAGTCCTCGTTTAAGATGAATAGCCCAAGCCACTTTGCTCTGATTTATTTTTCTTAGGCCGCAGCAGACATTTTCTTGTTACACTATTTTGTTGGTCATATAATATTTAATATTATTCAAGTTTGCTTGCTCTAATCGTCTGTTTGTCAACTTTCGGGAGATTGTAATGTGAAAAATGGAATGAGTAAGCAATGTGAACATCTTTACATTGCTAGTACAGTATAATATTTTTTAGCAAAATAGTTTTGTACCAAATGGAACAGGAGAAAAAAGATTTTACTGAATCTTCAAAGCAGGCACATTTGATTGTTTTAAATGTACTTTATAAAAAAAAAAAACTAAACTAAGATTAAAGTACTGTTTTATCCTGAAATGCAAGTTTCTTTCAGGATGTTACTATTTTTTGTGTTGTAGTAGGGTGGGGTGGATTGGAGAAAAAAATTTAATATTTGATTTACTAAAACTTATTATATTATATATGATATAAAATATTTTATATTAGATTAAATATTATATTATTTACTATTATATTAAAATTAATATAATTTTACTTTACTGGAAATTTAATATTAGAGTTTATTTAGAGTTTTTATTAGAATTTTTGTCTTTTTACATTTTTGTGAAGTATGCCATAAGTATGATAAGGAGTTGCATAAGAGATACAAAAACAGTGTCTCATTTCAGGTGTCTTAATGAAATAGAGCTTATTATTTATCCTAATTTGTTCCCTTTATTTAATTTTATTCACTAAGAAAGTTGTTGTGCCCTATGTTATATGCTTGATTTTATTTGTAGTGCATTTAGAGGAGGCTGTTGTAGGTTTTAATGACATTGAAGCATTGGTTTGATTTTCTTATAGACTCCATCTTCTTGGCATTATTTCTTGCATCTTTTCATTGTGATGTTAATTCCTTAACTGGCATTGGGATTATTACTGTATAACACAACTGCTATAACCCAGTTTATAAACTGTATATTGTTTCTTTCTGAATGCAGAAAATCCTTTTTTTACTTAATAATTTAATCACCAGAATTTAAAGCTATTTTCTTCACAGCGATATCCGAAGCAGTAGATTATTAAGGTATTAAATTAAATGAATATGATCAAATCGGGCAGCTTTCCCATTTATTTACGTTAAACAGAAGAAGTAAAACAGCTGGTAAATTAACAATGATAATCTGAATCTGGTTTCATTTAGATATACAGTATCTTTATTTTCCCCGGATGTCACCTGTTGTGTTTGTTTTCTCTCTGTTTGTACCCCTTATAACTCAGAAATTGAATTGAATTTACCATGTTTGAAAATTAGAGATCGACTGGATGTTTGCTTGTATTTATTGATTAACCAGTTATTTTAACCCTGATGTCTTGCTTTAATTAAGGGTCCTGGTTTCTTGATAACCTTGCAAATGGAAAAATGTTTTGCTGATTTGTATTCAGCTTTTTATAACATGGTGTGTATTCCATATTTGTGATTTCAAATGTACTGTTGATGTTTAAAGTCTGTTTAAAAATATCAGTGCTTGAGATTCTCTGGCTTCATATAACAGCTGGAATTCCGGGAGTCTGCACTTGTACGTATGCAATGGAAGACTGTGTCCTCTCATTAATGTTTATGTACAGATTCGTTTTCAAGGCTTTAATCTTATAATCTAGGACATATTTTTACTCTTTTTAAGAAATTAAGTTTGTTATATTAAGTAATTGCATCTTTAAATTTAAATGTTGTGCATTATTTGAAGTTAAAGCACACTGGGAAAGAAGTATATCAGAATAATAGTATTTGCATTTATGAGAATGAGCTACTGTATGTTTAGATACAAAGATGGTAATTCAGGTGAAGAGATAAAGTTGCGACTACCTTCAAATAGCACTTTTTTTGTTGTTTTCACACCTCCTTCAAAATTCAGAGCATTATATTGCTTGATTTGAATGAGATTGACACGAATGGCAAATTAATTCTCCTGTGTTATTTGTTGATTTTCCATTAATAAACTTTAGAGAAATGCTTTTCAGAGAGCATGATGCAAGTTTGTTTAATTTGTTACTGTTCTTAACTACGTTTTCTAGTGCAGGGTCTTGGAAATATAGATATCCCATTCAACAAATCTTGATTCTCATAAAAAGAGAATATAGAAAGTATTTACTTAATTGACAAAACAGCAATAAATGTACCACAAGAAAATATGTTTAATGCCTTATTTGTGTATACTGCATCTTTGGGTGTAATAAGAAGGAAGTAAGTGGCTTTGACTTCGAGGCTACAGATTACTGTTATGAAAAATTAAGGGACAGTTTTAATTACTGTTATGAAAAATTAAGGGACAGTTTTAGAAACCATTTCTGTTTATGTAAAAAGTGAAATCAAATGTTTAATAGATATTTTTTCCAGCTTCAGTCTACAAGCTGCAGGTTTTAAACACAACCAGCTTTGCAATATCATATTTTATAACATAGTTGCTGCCTTAATTTACCTGTATATCACATGTCTTGTTAAAACAGTTGATTTTAATTTTTTTTTCCTTGCAAGAAAGAAAGAAACAGTAAATGTGAACGCTTTAGAAGTACACTTAAGCAATTTAGGATTTTTTTTTGTATGTCTGCAGTTCTTACTCATCTTTTACGTTCTTTATTTATATTAAATAGAGGAGGACAGACCAACACATACTAATTTTTGTGACAGTTTCATAACCTGCTTTGTGTAGTCTTTTTAAGCACTGTTATTATTTCAACCTTGTGATGACCTGTCTGTTTGCCATTTTCATATTTACTTTTAGATTTTGAAAACAAAATCATTAGTATATGTAATGTTCCTTATCTATTGTAAATGTATTACATTTGCAAGATGGGTATTAAAAAAGTTTCTGTCAATTCAAAATACCTTCACAAATTAGATCTTCCAGTCAGGGTTGTGTGACAGTTGTTCTAAAAGGTTATCAGTTGTGACATTTGAATTACGAACAATAGAAAATGTTTTCTGTGCTAAAAGTTTAAAATTATCACTTTAAAATCCAATGCAAATCTATTTTTATTTGGAAGTGCTACCAAGAAACTGCAACAGGGTTGATGAGATTTTTTTTGTTTGTCGAAAGTAATTACCATGTGGGGAACTCCATGAAGATATCTTTCATTCTTGAGCTGCCTTGACATACAAGGTTCATCAGCCTGGTAGTCTCTTGGTCTGAATACATATAAAATTAGTAAACACACATACTTTTGTTTCAGTGATACAAAGTAAAGTTATATTTTTATACCTCATATTTTTATGCTATAATTATAACATAAACCATTGCAGCTCTTGACATTTTACTTGCTTTGGTCTTTGATTAGTTAATTTTTAAACCGCGTCTGACATTTCCTTTTCTTTTAGATAAAAATGAGTCTTACATTAAATAAATTATTTTTTTAAGAAGAGCATCTGGTCAATCAAATAAGTCTTTGTTCATAGAGAAAGAATCAACACATGACTGATTTATATTGTTTTATCATTTTTCAGGTCTGAGAGTAAATAATGATAATTTTGCACCCTCAATATATCCAAATATCAGATTATTGGAATGTTCCTGTGTTTTTGGCTCATTGGTATCAGAATTGTCTGTTAAATTCAATGTGCTTGCTATCTCCTTCTCTGTTAATTCAACCATTAATTGGAGATGTAGTCTCTGGATTATTAATGTGTTGCTTCAGCGGGGGAAGCTTTAAATCTTCAGTTGTTGTTGATTTCAGATGACACAGAATTTAATAGTACTGTAATTTAGTTTATAATCAAAAAAGCAAGTGTATGAAATTCACATTTCTGTAGTGGCAATTGCCCTGTTAAACAGACACACTGTTTTTCTGTCTACGGTATTTTTATTAAGTGCAAGAAATATTTGACACCTAATTTGAATATTGGTGTATGCATGTGAGAGTATACAGTAAATTTGTCAGTAATATCACAAAAACAGGCTTTTATTAATAATAATAATTCTTTGCATTTATATAGCACTTTTTTCACTACTCAAAGCTTTCAGCAATTGCAGGTTAAGTGCCTTGCTCAAGGGCCCAACAGAGCAGAGTCCCTATTGGCATTTAAGGGATTCGAACCGGCAACCTTCCGATTGCCAGTGCAGATCCCCAGCCTCAAAGCCATCACTCCGCCTGGTTGGAGGTGTAGCTTATTCTGTCAGATATAACAAAATGATACGTGATTGTAAAAACTCCAGTGTTTCTTTGACATCTTGTAAAGCACCTTGAGCTACTTGGTTTTATATGAAAGTATGCTTTATAAGTAAATGTTGTTGTTTTAATTTACTATTTGATTGTTTTTTTTCCAGTATACCCAATAAAATTCTGTATATTACAGCAGCACCAGCATGTTGGTGATCATGCCTAGGAAACAAGACCACATTACCTCTGTTTTAAACACTCTTCTTTGACTGCTTATTGGTTGTAAAATTGGTGCCTTAGGTCATATGACACAGGCCTTTTTGTTTTGTCATAAATTTAGTGTATACTATTCTAATTTACTGCGTAGCTCAACAAGGTTGTCTAGCCATTATACATTTACCTTTTTACCCTCCCTTTTACTAAGAAGCAAATTGTGATTATTTTTTCCTATTATTCTAATTTACATGGTTTACTTGTGTAAATATTATCACTGAACAATAGTTATTGCCCTAATACATGTTTCTTGGAAGTGGTATAGAGATGTTTTTGTGTTGGTCAGTGGTCACTGTTAGTTCTGGAGGTGGCGGCCAACATTCACATGCTTTTAATAAACATTTAGTCATAGATGTTTGCATTAAGAGAAAAAAATGAACACAATATTCAGAATTCACCTTTCAAAGAAAATTGTGTGTGAAGTTAACAACTAGGTGGACAAAGTGTGGTCTTGAATTTTTCTCCAGTCCTTTTCCTTAAAATTGATGGAAATTCACTTGAAAAATTGAAGTAAATTGAAGAATTACAAAATGCTTTTCTGTATTCTGTATTTGGACTAATGGAAACATACAACCCTGACACAGACAATTACAGAAGTCCGACCGACTGTACAACTGAGCCCATTGTTGAAAATGTCTGATTTTTATTTTTTATTTTCATAGAACAGGGCTCTTCAGTGTATGTCTTGTTCAAAACCCTGCTATGACTGTGTTTGAGTCTTTCATCAATCTTGAAGTAAAATGTAAATAACCAAAGAATACAAATCAAAATTCCCATTGGAAAATACTACATATGTAGAAATTAAAGCAGTCCGCTCTAAGCCTATTTTTCATTTACGTTCCCATCCATGAGCAATGTAAATCATTTAAATTTTTTTCTCTAAGGAATTATACATTTGTGTTATGGACATATCTTTAGTATTTCACAATTATTTGAATTCTGAACATGTATAATTTCTTTTGTGAAAATGTTTCTTGATAAGAGGTTTTCATTATTTCTTGGATAAGTTGAACTGTGACCTGTAACATGGGGTATGGTCATGGAGTCTGAATGGGCTTTGTTCAAGACTTCAAAGGTGGAGGCACCTGGAGGCTGTTTTCAAGGGTGGTTGGTACATGACATGGAACCAAACCTAGGTAGTATTTTTTGACATTAGAGTTTTAGCAATTTTAGTAAGAGGATAGCAAGATTTGAGTAAAAGTACTAGTCAACAAGGTACCGGTGACCGATAATGAATGTTGGTATATAGAGATTGGTGTACTGAGACTAGGGAGAATGGCATTTAGGTAGCCTAATGGGTTCCAGAATAACAGTTCAGTGATGTGCTATTCATGCAGCTCTCAGTATGGGCACAAAAGTGTTGCATTTAAATGGTGATATCATGGAAAGTTGTAAGGAGGAGTTTGAGTTCTTCTTCCAGTACGCCTTGCTTTGAACACCTTTTGTGTGGTATGCCAATGAAGCATTCAGACTACATGCCCAAACCACCTTAGTTGCGTCCTCCTAATCTGGAAAAGCAGTTACTCTTCTTCAGAGTCATCCTGTATCTCTGTGCTTCACACCCTCTCATAAAGAGAGAACATAGTAACCTTGTGCATTGTGCATATAAGCCTCCTTTGCGCTGCTTGTAATTACAGGTTTATGCTTTTGTTAAATACCCAGAGTTTGTGACCATGCAGTGAGGATGGAGATATATGGTTAGGTCCATAAATATTTGGACAGTGACACAATTTTAGTAATTATGGCTCTGTATGCCACCATAATGGATTTGAAATAAAGTAATCAAGGTGTGATTGAAGTGTAGACTTTCATTGTTAATTTAAGGGGTTTGCCAAAAATATTGTATGAGTCATTTAGGAATGACAGCCATTTTTCTGCATAGCCCCCAACCCCATTTCCAGGTTCCATAGCCACGTGGGTGTAATTCCCTCATTATTTTATTAATTATTCAGCAGATAAAAGATTTGAAGTTTATTCCAAGTGTGGAATTTGCATTTGGGAGCTGTTACTGTGAACTCTCAATATGTAGTCCAAAGAGCTATCCATACAAGTGGAAACAGTCCATCATTAGGCCGAGAAAACAAAATAAACCCTTTAGAGAGATAGCAGAAGCACACAAGGAGTGGTCATATCAACCATTTGGTACATTCTTAAAAAGAAGGAACACACTTGTGAATTCAGCAACACCAGAAGGTCTGGAAAACCACATAACTGTGCTGGATGATTGCAGAATTCTGTCCTTGGTGGAAAAGAAGCCCTTCACAACATTTAGCCAAACCAAGAACACTCTGTGGCAGCATTGGCCTGGCAAAATATCGCTAGGGTGGAAACCCAGCACTTGGAGAAGGCCATGGGTTCCAAAAGATTTTCCAAATGATCATTAAATTTATTTCCAAAATGATCATTAAATTTATGATTATTTTAGTTTGTCCAAATACCGTTAAGCCCATGAATATAGAGGGGCTATGCAGTAAAATGGCTGCCATTTCTGAATGGCTCATACAATATTTTTGGTAGAACCCTTAAATTAAAGCTAAAAGTCTAAACTGCAATCACATAATGACTGCTTAATTTCAAATCCATTATGGTGACATACAGTGACAAAGTTATGCAAAATTTGTCATTGTACAAAAACTTATGGACCTAACTGTAGACTGTTTAATGAAAACTTTGTCTTAGGACTTAAATCCTGCTTAACTACCATGGTCTTGTATAAAATGTGCAATATTGCTACCTGTGCAT
The DNA here is from genome assembly GCF_016835505.1 of Polypterus senegalus. Lineage (NCBI taxonomy): Eukaryota > Metazoa > Chordata > Cladistia > Polypteriformes > Polypteridae > Polypterus > Polypterus senegalus. The sequence goes on from NC_053160.1 coordinate 19,151,714, forward strand.
CCATCATCTATCCATCCATCCATTATCCAACCTGCTATATCCTAACTACAGGCTAGCTACCCACTGCGCCACCGTGCCGCCTGCTACCCGTGCATTGATTTGTTATTCGATCTCAGCATCACACTTATGAGTGAGTTCAAGGTACAGTGGAACCTCGGTTCACGAACGTCTCTGTACACGTACAACTCGGTTTTACGACCAAAAAGTTTGCCAAACTTTTGCCTCGGTTCACGCCCACACACTCGGTATACGAACAAGCCAGTTTCCCTTTCGGTTTGTGCGCGTTGATGATTTCCGCATGTATTGCATTGTTCTCGGTCAGACGTGCGTGCATGCTTTCACTGTAAACTGTTTGTGCTCTATTCCATTTACCTTCCGGTTCGTACGTGTCGATTACTGTATTTAAGCACGTGTTGGGCCGCTCCCTGTTCATTGTTCTCAGTCAGACATGCGTGGTTTACCTGTGATCTCTTTGTGCTCTACAGTATTTCGTGGGCTTTTGCAGTTAATCGTGGCTTTTAAGCATTGTAACCTCCTCTCCACCTAGTTCCTCCTCACTTCATACCAGAACTCGACTCATACAAGATTAGTTTTCTTGGTGGTTTATGATTAGTTTTTGTATTACAGATTTTTCAAATGTTCATTTTTCGGTTCGTAGCGTGAATTGTTGCAATGTTACTTTTCTTGGTTGTTTATTAAGTTACGGATGTTTCAAATTTTCATTTTTTTTCCCTGTGCATAAAACTCATTTTAAAAAAATGTGTTTACAGCGATCGGGCTGTAAGGCTATTAGCATGAACTCCTGCAATGTAAATTTCTTGGTTGCTTATGGTTGGTTTTTAAATAAAGTTTGGATTTGTTCAAATGTTCCTTTTTTTACCCCTGTGCTTAAAACTCCTTAAAAAATAGTGTTTATAGCGATTGGGTCATAAAGCTATAGCGCGAACTCTTGCAATGTTAGTTTTCTCAGTTGTTCAAGGTTTTCTCTGTGTTATTCAATGTTTTTACATTTAGTTTACTATTAGATGTGCATTCTATTGTATAATAAACTATATTTGTTCTTAAAAATCTTTAAAAAAAATATATTTACATACAGTTCGTATGGTCTGGAACGGATTAATTGTATTTACATACAATCCTATGGGGGAAATTGCTTTGGTTCACGACCAACTCGGCTTATGACCAGAGTTTTGGAACGAATTATGGTTGTGAACTGATATTCCACTGTACTTGAACCTCTACATTTAGGGCAACTGCTCATCCCTTACCATAAGAGAAAAAGACTTCAGATTTAGTCGTGCTGATTATCATGCCAACTGCATTGCATTCTACTGTGAACCATTCCAGTTAATTTCAGAATATCATGAAATTGTCTGCAGTTTTTCCAACATGGAAATTTGAAATAAAACATTCCAATCAAAAAGACTTTCTCGATAGGCAGTGTTTTGTTTAGAGGTTCATTCGGCTCTATCTGGCTGGTTCATTCCCATCTACCCCACATTCTCAAGATTCTGTCTGGCTAATAAATTGGTGTTTCACATTAAAACATTTGTACTATATATTTGTGAGACGTGGATGCTATCCATTGACCTGAGATGAAGATTGGACTCAGTACTGTGACTCTTCGGAGAATCTTTGGGTACTGCTGGTTTAACTTTGTGTCAGATGAACGGTTTAACAACGGAGTCCTGAAGGAGGCACATTACCTGCATTGTGAGGGAACGTCAATTACGGCACTACGGCTATATAGCGTGATTCCCTGGGGGTGATCAGGCTCACAGGATCCTCATTGTTGAGGATCCAAGCAGCTGAACCAGACCAAGGGGATGCCGACATAACACCAAGATGCGGCAGATAGGTGGTGATACCCAGGAGGTGGGACTGAACTGCATATCTGCTTGGGGGGTTGCCAACCAGGACCCTCAGCTGTTTCGTCGTGGTGGGTGTGGCAACGCATTGTACCAGCGCATGCTCCCCAACCTGACGTTAAACCTCTTCTAGGATGTAGTCTTGCCATATTTTAGCTGTACATGCCCACCACGTTATTGCCATTGGTCCTCGGCATCCCTTGACCTCCAGATAGTGTAACTACCTGGTAACGCCTCACAAAACTGAACATGGATCAACTGTACGGATCTTCTAGGTAAAAAGATCTTCTAGGTAAAAATATCCTGGCTGCCAGTACCACCCCAAGACCTGGTGCAAAGGCTGGGTATCTGTGTACTTGGCAAGATTCCTGAAGTTTATGGGTCATTTCATCACATAAGTCTTTTTTTTTATTTCAGCTTTCTCTGACACCTGACCTTAGACCAATTTGCTTTTGATAACCTTAATAGAAGTATAAGGCATATTGCAGAATTGCTGTAAGAGTGCCTGGGGCACCACACAAGCATCTACACCATACTGCAGTCACACTTAAGGAAAGGGGTAATATTTTGTGATGATGATAAATGAAATGATGCATGTTAGACCTATTTTATTATATCAGAAGTAAAAGAAATGGCTACAACTGAAGACTAAGCCTCCAAAACAAGCACCTACCAGTAAGTCTTTGAAATAGTTTTTTTTTTTTTTACTTATTGCCTGTAAGACTTTCGAGTACATGGAAATTAAAAAAATCTACCCATTTTAATGCAGTTAAAATCTGGCACCTTCGCAAGCTTTGCATGCCCAAACATTAAATAATGTCATAAATATTAATTTGATAGTTTAACATTTATTAGTCTGTAACATAATAGGAAACCAAAAATAATCGACTATAAATCATCACATGCCTCAAAAGTGATATACAGTAGTGGCCAGAAGTGTTGGCAGCAACACAAATGTGTTTTGCAAACCTTTCTGCTTCAACATTTTCAGATTATTATTAACATTTAATAAGTTTCCAAGGCTTTTATTGGCAAATGTATCAGATTTATGTAAAGAGTCAATATTTACAGCGTTGACCCTTCTTCTTCATAACTTCTGCAATTCCCTCTGGCATGCTGGATATCAGCTTCTGGGCCAAATCCTGACTGATGGTGATCCATTCTTGCCTTTTTATTGCTTGGAGTTGATCACAATTTCTGGGCTTCTGCTTGTTCACCCGCCTTTTGAGAATTGACTACAGGTTCTCAATGGGATTAAAATCTGGGGAGTTTCCTGGCCATGGATCCAAACTTTCAGTGTTATGATCTTCGAGCCACTTCATTATCACTTTTGCCTTGTGACATGGTGCTCCATCATGCTGGAAAATACAGAGATCATCACCAAATTGTGCCTGGATTGTTGGGAGAAGCTGTTGTTGGAGGATATTTTGATACCTTTCTTTATTTATGGCAGTGTTCTTGGGCAGAATTGTGAGTGGATAAGAAGCAACCCCACACATGGATTGACCAGGATGCTTCACTTTTGGCATGACAGTTTCAGCTGATCATTTTGTGTCATGGCCAAAATAAGTGAAAATGGGTTTTTATGATAACTTTTTATGCTAATCAAGCTGCTTGCAATTAATTATTATGCATCTGAGCACACAATAATATAAAGACATTGTGAATTGCCACCACAAAAACCGAAGATACAGTTTTGCAAAACTCAACATTTGTGTCACTATCAAAACTTTTGGCCACTACTGTAGAAGATGTTTAAGTTTTAAGACCTTACATTATTAAAATGCCTTTTTAACCTCATTTTACAGTATTGTCAATTCTATTTTTATTTGTATCATATGTAACATCAGAGACTTGATAACTGTATTGTGAGTGGTTAATCTGAAATAACAGTTTAAATTATTTGATAGTTGAGCTGGTGTTCTATGTCAGTCTAGGTAGATATAGAAGTACAATTTTAAATTTAGTGTTCATTTTAGTTTGGGTGTTGTGTATGAGAAGACAGAATGCAAGAATCCACCAAGAAATATTGGGGCACCAACTGGATGACTCTAGTGCTGCAAGAATCCTGATGAGGGTGTGAAAATATGAACACATTTCACCAATCCTTCTGTCACTTCATTGGCTCCCTATCCACCTCCGTATCGAATACAGACTCTGTCTGCTCACTCACCAGTGTATCCATGGAAATGCTCCACAATATCTGAAGGAACTCTTAACACTACAATCCACTGTATGAAACCTCCGTTTTGCAAATACCCACCGCCTTCACCCTCCCGTGACCAAACTTCATACAATGGGTGACCGAGCCTTTGCAGCCACTGCTCCATGGCTCTGGAATGGCCTACGAGAGAGCCTAAGAACACAGCAGACTGTGGGCTGTTTTAAAAAACAGCTAAAGACTTTTCTATTTAGAAAAGCATATTAACAAAAATGCTAAAATTATTGTTGTTTTATCTCTGTTTTTATCTTGCTTTGCCTTTGTTTAAACTTTTAATGTAGCACTTTGAGATTTGCTGCTAATGTAAAGTGCCCTATAAATTAATTATTATTATCTATTTATGAACAAAGAAAAAGACAAAAGGTGCACTGCACCATAACGTAAAAGTTAACTGTGTAATGTCCCAACTAGTAAGACTCTCTGTCAGGAATGACTTTAAGGAAGAATCGTTCAAGATCTCTGGGGCCACCTGCTTTTTTGGAGCTTTGACAGGAAGGGACAGGGTCTGCTCTAGACGTTCTGGACAGGTTTAGGTACCCTAACTGGGCATCATCATGGATCTTCAGGTGGAAGAGCAAAAGTCAGCCTTCCATTGTCCTTGAATGGTATTGCTTACCTTAGTAGAGCCAGGATAGTTAACTCCACATGTGTGGCATGGCTTGGCCCAAGAGACGTAGGCAGGTTGTGTTGTGTACTCAGGAGAGAGCATGACTGTTGCTGTGGCGCATACCCAGTGAATGTTGGACCACGGACTTGTATGGTTGTTGGCTTAGGAACCAGCTGGTAACCTGGGTGTTGATCTCCTTGTGGGAACACACTCACTAAAGGCGGTTGTGGTTGGTCAACAGAACTCTGGTCCCAAGATTTAATACCTGGATTGGGTTTTTGTTCACATAATCACCAGGGCTTCCCAATCAACCGCTATCTATCTTGTCTTCTGGTCCAACAATTTATAGCTGAGGTACATGGTGGAGTGTTCAGCTCCGTTTATGACTTGGCTCAAAACAGCTCCAAGGCCAGTGTCCAAGGTATTGGTCTGTGGATTCCATGGCACGTTATTGTTTGCCGCTTCTTCGTGAGGTCTTTCAAAGGTGCAGTCTTCTCTAAGAATCTTGTCATAAACCTCTGACAGTACCTGGTGAGACCCTGCAAGGTTTGTTCTTTCCCCTTGGTCTCAAATGGCACTTACCTTGAAACACTGCTGTTTAACCCATCCTTTGCCCACCACATACCCAAAATACTTACTACTACTACAAAATAATACTACATGCTCCTTCCTTGTGCTGGAGTAGTTGACCATGTTATTGAAGTAGGCAGCACTATAGGCACTATGTAGTATAAGCAGTCCATCCACCCGACGCTAGAAGGATACAGTACCACCATTGTCCACTGGTGGTGCTGAACGTGGTGTTTTACTTCGCTGGGTTGGTCAAGGGATCTCCTAATAGCACTTCATCTTTTGAAGGGTGAACAGGTACTCGTCATTACCCAGGTGCCCCAAGAGGTCGTCCACCCCTGGCATGGGATAAGCATTGAACAGGAGATCTGGTTAAGGAAACAGAAGAAGTTGCAAAAGTGCTAGCTTCTATCAGGCCTGGGAACTGAAACAATAGGGCTATACCAAGGGCTGTAGCTCTTTTCACTGACACCTAAGTCTAGCATGTGTTTTATTTCCAGCTTCACTTCTGCCTTCTTTACATTTAGGAGGCAGTATAGCTGTTATCTAACTACAGCTCCTAGCTGGGTGACCATGTCATAGGTAATTTAGCCTGGCTTGGTGTCCGTGACCCTTGTGACGGAAGAGATGACATTTTCCAACTTGCATCTCCGCCAGAGACTAAAGGTCGCCCCATAATTAAGTTCACCAACGTTTGCGAAGAACAGCTTCCTGCAGCCATGCGAATGACTGCTGCTTTTTCGATCCTGCCAAGGTTTGAAGAAATTTACATGATACCCTCCCACAGCTGCTGATTAGGCTGGGATATCTGTTAGTCCACAAATCCCTTTCATTCGAACACTTTGAAAGGACTATGCCAATGGCCAAGGAGCTTGGAGTGAGAGGTGAGCACCAGAACCATAGCCCTGTCCCTCTGGTGAAACTCTTGGAGGCTGTGTGCTACCGTTGTACTGACGAGCTTGAACATGTTGCACTATCTCCAAGTGTTCTTTAGCCAGGGGCCACATATTAGGAAAGCATTTGCGCAAGCCAGTGACATATTCTAGTCCTCCATTATTAGACTGATGAAACTGCCAGGTTTTCTCCCATTGAGTAAAACAAACAGGGAAAAACCCGTAGATGTCTGCGGTACCTTGCAGTAGGTGAAAAAGACGAGAGAGGAGCTGGTCTCAGTCTCTCCCATCTGCCTGTAACACTTTTCTCAGCATCTGTCTGAGCATTTGATTGAATCGCTCAACCAGCCTGTCTGTTTTGAGGGTGGTATATGGACATTTTGAGGTGAGTGATGCAAACCAACTTAGGACCCTCCCTGAATGTCCTCAAAATGGTCTGTGGGGACCTCATTGGGGATGTTGACTTGTGCAAAGACCCCCAACAGTTCCCAGGCAATTGTCTTTTAATTGGCTGCTTGCAGAGGCATTGCCTACAAGGATTAATAAGTATTTGTGGCCCTGTGCCAAAGGTGTGAATGATCTGATGATGTCTATCCCAATATGCTGGAATGGAATATCACTCAGTGGTGTTGGGACGAGGGGAGCATGGTCTCACCAGGGTATCTGCGTTAATTGACAGTCTGGGCAAAACCCACAAAAGTGCTTCACCTCCTTGTGAATACCAGGCCACTAGAATCTGGTTCTGATTCTCTGGAGGTTTTTGTTCAAACCTAACTAAGCAGAGGTAAGGCCATAGGATCAGGAAAAGCCTTTGGTTTTACCCCTGATGTTCCATCCTCCGATGCAAAAAATCATTAATGAGCATGAAATGTAGCATTGACAACATGGAGGTGGCAATCTGTTGTCCATTGACAAATACCATGGCACTCATTTTGCACTTCAGAGAATCGTCATCAAGGGCAGGGTGCATTGCTGAAGTGAGGCTAGTTAATTCAGTATAGTCTCTGATGACAGTTCCAGTTGCACTGGTAACTGTGAATTGAAAGTGATCCTTGTGTTTTCAGTTTTTTGACAAATCCTGGTGAGATAGTCTTTGGCCCCCACAACATTAAAATGGATTGAGAAGGTTTTTGGACCTACCTACTGGACTCAATCCATTGAAGGCTACAGTGGCTACACATCTCTCAAATGTACCTGAATGTTAAGCCAAGCATATGTTTACAAACATATTCATATAACCTTTTTTCATTTTTCACCATAGTTCAAAGCCATTTTTAGCTTTTCTCTGGATTATCTCAATTAATTACCTACTTGTGATAAGGAGACCAAAAAAGTGCACACATTATTCTTGGTAACTTCACATTATATAGCTAAAATGTTTATGAATATCCTGAATATATTGCTGTATATAAACATATAAATTCACCTTGTGTAAAATAGGTTAGTGATAACAAACTGTTGCAATAATAATTCTACTTCATACTATGTAAGCTGCTTGTTTATACATTTAACAAAGTAAATTACTTGCACAATTTGTTAAAACATGTAGAAGAATAGAGAGGTTTTTGTAGTATTTCCAAGTTTAACCAACATTGTAAATTCACATATTTTTGATTTACCAAGTTTCTGTTTTGTAGTTTGTACTGTACATTCTCTTTGGTTAATTTAAATGGGATGTTAATTAATTTCCATTTCTATTAGCTAGAGGGATTACTGCAGATTGGAATTTTGTTTTATGTCCAGTCTAGAAGAGTAAAAGTATCTTAATTCTAGCCTTCCAGAGGTTTTGTGTACTGCAGCATAGCCTGATGGTCTTTTTATATACTCATTTATTAAGACATTATAGCTCTACTATAAATAGGAGTAATTTTTCAAATCCATTGTGGTCTGGATGTGTTGCCTCCATTTTTCTTGTGTTTTTTTCCCACTTTAACCTTTTACAGAAATCATACTGAAAGCTATACCATATAGTTTAGCATAGTATATTTGTAATAATGTAAAAAAAGAGCATGATGCACTTTGTTTTGCAACATTTATCTTTAAATACATTCTGCTTTGATCTGATAAAAGTAGCTTCTTTAAGTAGCATTTTGTTGTTTATTCTTTAGTTATTCTCAAACATTATCAGGGTATAACATTTTTAAAAATAGATCTATGGTAATTACTACTATATAGTTGAATAGAAAAGAAAAACAATTTTAATATTGCTTATTAATATTAAATGTAATCATTCAGCAGGCTATTATCAAATGGCAATTTTTATTTTGTAATATATATTATTACATTCTTTTTTAAATTACACATTTTTTTAGATTTTATTATTATAGTGTGGTTTAGTCTAGCATAACAGGCATTGCTTTATTCACATATATCTGGGCATTTCTAAACAGTTTTGTAAAACCCTGTTTTTATTATTAAGCACATATCTTTATCTCTGCTTAAATCATCTGTTAAATTTGAATTTGAAGGAAAGTGCACAAACTTTTTGGACAATTAGGGGCTTTGCAAAGTTAACTTACAGCTTTTTGCCACATCTGCCTCTTTTGGGGGTCTCATCAGGAAGTAAAAGAGAATGTAAAAATAACAGCTCTTTTGCATACTGGAAAGGAAATGTAGATGCAGTTAACTGAATTGATAATCTCTAAACAACTTTTACTCAATTGTAAGAGTTAGTGAAGTGTAAAAAATGAGGAACATTGGTTACTGCTTACATCAAAGGAACACAGATGTTTTTTCTTTTGTACAGATCAGAATAGCTTTGGTTTTTGAATCTACGAAGGTCTGTGTTGAACAGCAACTCTCTAGAGCTAGCTGGATCTACCATGAACTTGAAATGCTGAAAGGTTTTTCGGTCTTTAACTTAAGTTTTTCAGAATTGCCGCCTTCACCACAATGTGAAACCAATTGGTTTAGTAGTAGGAAGATAAAATTATGATGGGAGATTATGCATTGCATGCTTGCTTAGTTGTGGAATTATTATTATTTTTTTTTTTTATTAATTTTATTACAATCCATACAAAGCAATCAAGTTTTTACAAAAAGAAGAATTGAGTTAAGAACAGATCAATCCCCACCCCTGAGAGAGAGAGAGCAAGCCAAACGCGTAAAATTTAAGGCTTGTAAACATACCTAAATTAATAAATTCTCTGTGCTTTATAAACTTTTTTTTAAAATATGTGGAAATATATGGAATTATTTTTAATTATGAAAGTTTTGATTTCATGGTTACAAATGTATGATAAAAATAATATGAATTCTGGATAAACAAACCATATACATGTTATGAACATATACATGAACTAAATTTACAATTTTATGGTTGAAAGCATCATATTTTCAGGCCATGAATTTTCTGTACCAATTTCTACCTTTATAAATGGCAAAAGACAGTGGAACTGGACAAGTGAGGCATTTTAATATTAAAATAAGAAAACAGCTTGATTTGGGTTGATATCAGTACTGTTCTTTACTCCATAGCACTTTCATTGCACTTGACAATATGCCAACATGGACAAACCAGGCCATAGTATCCTCAGTACGTTTTCAATGTCCACCTGGGGAATTCCCAGGTGCTTCTTGTCCAATCACAGTATATATTTCTCCAGGGCAAAGCATGTGCTTTGGGTAAGTACACATTTCAGGAGTATGTTCTATGCATGTTAGTGTTCAGTTCCTTCTATTCCCTTGGATATATTGCATCATAAAATATCCTGCATTCAATATTTACCTAACCAAATTTCCGCAGACAATACCACAGAAATTATTTTTATGTCCTAAACCACACAACCAACACTAATACTTTTTTTAACAAGGCTAGTTAATGATTATTGTTATTTTATTTTAAAACAGTTCTTGTAATTTCATTTTTTGTATTAGTAAAGTTTAATGGCTGCATACACTGAACACATACACTGTTGAAAATAGTTTGGAGCAAAGTACAAAAATGATCCAAAAATTGCACACATTGCTAGAAATAATTATATATATATATATATATATATATATATATATATATATATATATATATATATGGAGGCAAAGGTCTGTGGTACAGTTTGCAAATTTGTACCCGGAAATCCACAAAGGGAGCAAATGAATCACGTATCATGAAATACTTACTTTTTTTTTTTTTCTCCTAACTGCTGCTGCTTCTTCTTCTGTTTATGTGGGCCGACTAGATAAATACTCTTGTGCATAAACCCGTGTCATGGTTGATGTCAGTCTGGACAGCCTGTTTCTTGGTATTGCAATCCTTTAATTCGATGTAGTTGGAAAGTGAGAACGAAAATGGTTCGGCTTTAACAGAATTGACCAGATTGAATAACATGGGCTTTATAGGTTCCTGCTATTGATTTTACTTTTTGTTCATTTATTTGAAAATTGTTTTTTTTCTGTGTGCCCCAAGTTTGTGAGACTATTTACATCATAACAGTGACCTGGGGAGAGCACATTTAAATGTAAGATAAGAGATCTAAAGTGTGACTGTATTTTACTAAAAATTGACAAAGTACACGTGCTAAGCGCGTGTAAATTAAGCTTAATGACATAGGAAAGCAGTGTTGCATTTCATATGACTAAACACCTCCTGACGCATTTAGGTTAATGCTGGTGTTTTTACACCATTTAAATAAGGGACAGAATGTGTGATGTTATTGTTGTACAAGAAATAGTTTTTAGAATAGCAGGTATTTTTATTCTTGTGTTTTAAAGTCATATCCAAATCAGATTACATTTTCATGGGGACCTGGGGTAATGCTACAGCATTTGTGGGATTTTAATTCCATCTGAATCTGCTATATTAGTAACTTACTGACTTTTTTTTTAAATGCACATTTCCTATGTCTGTTTTACCATCTACTTTGCAAATAATAACAACACGTTAAAGCAATCGTATGTAAATGGTGTTATTTTCCTATGTTTTTCTGAACTGTGTTTGGTGTGATGATAAGCTACTACATGAAATAAACACTCCAATTTCAAAACCTGTTACAGCAATTTCTAATCCTATGCAAACTTATTGTAAAAATTGCATACGTCCTATAATAATGATTATTTTATAGATATTTGTCACAAACACTATCTATCCAAATATTGCAAAAATGGACTATTCTTTAAAAACAGAGTGCTATAATATACAAGCACATGTGTAATTTTTGAGTGCTCCATTCTGTAGAACAAAGCAGGGGAACCACTAGTGCATTGCATTAATTACACATTAAGCACATAAATTTGAAAATTGCTTTATCCAACCTGCCTTAAGCCAGTTAATTAAATACACACCCTGCTTACTTTGTAATTGTTTCTGATATTGATGAGAATAAATAAGTCATTTTCACTATTTTGATCAGTTAACATGTTATTTTGCATACTTTTTAAACACCCCAGTTTATTTATATAATGCCCCTGGAATTCATACTTATTTTCTATCCTGAATACACATAGTAAAAAAGGAAGATTTGAAAAAATTACAGAATGATTCTTGGCTTAATCCTTCTCCAAGTTACGTGGATCTGTTATTTTGTATGGTATTAGAGCTAGGGATAGAATAATTCTCTGAATAGGAGAAGAGATGGATGCCAAAAAGTGTTTCTTGACACAGAGTGGTAAATAACCAAATTAAAAACTGCCTATTCATTGCCTTGAAATGAAAACTATTTACATCTTATAATAAACATCTAGATGCGAAATTCTTAAAACAATTATTAAATCAAGGAATAAACATAGGCTGATCTCCTTTTATGTTTCCTTTTATGACACATGACTGTTAGACATACACAACTGTTTCTCATAGGTAGTCGTACAGTGACTTTTGGTTTTGTTTTTTACTAGCTTATGCTTTTAATATTTCTTCTTATTATGTCTAATCAACATGAGGCTTCTTGCCTTTTCATATTTCTATTAGTTTACTGTATTTACTGTTTTTAATTACAGTTTAGGTAACATAATTTTTTTGTTCACTTTATGAAAAACACTGTTTTTCCCAGTTTCGGAGCTTTGTTGTCAGTCCACAGATTATAAAACTGGGTTTTATTAAGTTTTTATTGGAATGTTGCAACCATGTGTGTATATTACATGGTTGTAATTTGCTGTTTTTAACAGTTTTTAAGATTGTCATGACCTTTATCATTTTTATTTAATTTTTCCAATTGTACTGGTAATTTCTTGTGTTATTTACTAATAGTTGGTAACAACAAAATAACTGCAGCTTTTTAGCATTAGATCTATACAGGCATTCTAATATGGTGCTTGTGCCATGGAAGTGAGCACTACCAGCTATAACTGATGTCCCTGTTGGTGAATTATGCTTCCGTCATCCAGCCTGTTATTTTATAGTGAGGACAGTCTAAGGTTTAAAAAACAGACATACGCATATAGTAAAACCTATTATCTAACTAAATGTAACATTTTCCCTTGTTGCATGTACTTTTTTGCCTACTTTTAAGTGTCCAAGTGACAGGACTGAATTAGTCTCTATAGCCTATACCATTATTTAAATAAATAAACCTTTCCCAAGTGGCATAAGAGTGACAGCTGTTTTAAGGCAGTAGCCTTTATACAATTAAAAAACTTGACAGTCCTTTTGGTGTGTTTCTATCTTTCCATCACAGTCCTAGATTTAAAATCAATATTCTTTTTTCAACACAATTTCCTTTCTAGTTGAACTTCCCTAATTAATTATAATTAATAATTTCACTAATGATCTCTGTTGTGCCAATACAATTGAGTTAGGAACGGATAAGCATTGGTGTTTGAGTTTGTTTTAACTTAAGATGGCCATGAACAAATTAAAAAATAAAGAAAGAAGTAAAATGAAATGCACCATTCGTATATTGTTTATTGCATAAGCCTGTATAATCAGATATTTAAATTTTGACATATAAAAGGTTTCAAGGAAGAAGATTTTTACGTTCTGTTGACTTGCCCTCCTAGCAGTTGATACAAATACCACTATACAGTTGGCAAGGTATTGATATGTAGCTGGGCATTTATGGAGCATATTCTAGAAAAAAAAAATCACCATTCTTCCCAAAAGAAATATTCAAACAATAATTTTCTTTGAAAAACTCCAAACACAGATATCTTTTTTCCTCTTGTAAGCAGAAATCCTTGATCTCCATAATTTTGTATCTGTTTACAAGATATCGGTTTCTGGTTAACTATACAGTAGATGGTTTTTGATAAAGTTATTATTTTATACTGTGGCAGTCAAGTTCTTTGGTGGATTATTCCATGAGGACAATGGAAAACTGGATGATTGCCGTCTCCTGTCTTCAGTCTTTGTGCAGTAGTGGACAACATAACTCTCTTTATGACTTGCTAGACTGGCTTCAAAACATTTAACTTCATTTTTCTTCTCCCTATGCTGTTGCTGTTGACTTTTGTTACTGATATGTTACAAGCTCAGCTTTGATGTCTGCATACACATCAAAGTGTATTCAGAATCCAATTACCTCTGTTTACCACATAACTTTCACAAGGCTACTCACTGAAGCCATTATCAAGTCACTTAATTTGTATGTGATTAATATTGGAAAAATATATAAAATAATATACATCCGCCTATCTGTCCATTTCCTGTAACTCCTACCCAGTTCTGGCATTATTGGGTGTAAAGCAGAAACCATAGTCAAGGTGCATGTCCATCACAGGGCACTCTCATGCATACATCCAGAGTATGTCATAATGACCAGTTTACACTTGCCCATAAACCTAACCCATTTGGTGGAAAAATGAACACCCACCAAAGAATCACGTTGTTTTAGTGTACAAATGCTGACCTAGTAAACTGCACAAATTATTGAAGATGTGAGCACACAGTTGTCATTTATGCTATTGGAATACTGCACACAGTAACAAATAGGTAAAAAATAAAGCACCTAATTATATTCAATATAAATATATATAGCATTTTATATGTGTGTATGTATATATGTGTGTGTATGTATGTATATATATATATATATATATATATATATATATATATATACACACACACACACACAGTATTTGTGTGTTTGTATATGTATATATATGCATACGCTATATATACACATATATGTTTATATACATGTGCAATATATTTTTAAACAGGTATTATATCAACATCAATATCATATCAATATATGTTTATATACATGTGCAATATATTTTTAAACAGGTATTATTGAAAACCATCACATATTTGAGACATTTACAGGCATTGTAATAGTTCACTGCTCTTTCTGTGCCTTTTAAATGCAGTGATACTGTCACCTTGACCTTATCCCTATGTAATTTATAAGACTTTTAAGAAGGTGTAGTCCAGTGGCTGAGGATTTAATCTGAAAATCAAATATTTTTTGGGTTCTTTGCCATTAACTCCATTTGGGTAGAATTTCCAGTGGGGGTTGGATGGTGTTGTGGCCTCAGAACTCCTGCAAAATATATATATATTTTTTTTTTATAAAGTTCTCTTTCTTCATCTTGAAGAGCACTTTGAGTTACATAATTTGCATGAAAATGTGCAATATCTGTTCATAACAAGCAATGCTCAGTATAAACACTAATGACAACATAAAGAATATTTTGATGATATTTATTATTGAAAGGCAACATGCACTCATATTAAACCTTCATTTAGTTTTGTTTCATTGCCTCTTAAGTGGTCTATTTAAATGAGTGTCCCTGATTTTAGTATGTGGTTGCTAATTATATTCTGTATTATTTCTGGTCAGCTCTGTATTTATTTCCTATTTTATGTATGTGTTTTATGTATTTGAATTTTAAAAATATATTAATTTATCCTGAATTCCTTTTAATAACACTCATCTTAGTGTACATTAGTGTAATAAAAGATTTCTGGAAGACTTTCATGCTTTAAATTTTTAGTTAGTTTATACATGCTGGTCTTTGTTGTAGTCAGCATTTCCTTTGCAGCTTAATATATTGGTACTTCATTTTTGAGACAAAAATTGCACAGGCAAGTTTAAAGAATTATTGTGATTTTCGTCATTATTGTCAAAACAAACTGCCTATCTTGTGATAAATCAGACACACTCTTTCAGTAAGAATTAGTTAGCTGAAATGACACATCGAGTAACATAATCTTTAAACATATTACATTTAGGATGGGAAAAATGTTGTTATGAAATGTATAATTTTTATCTTATTTCCTCCATCTAATGTAAAACACAGTCTCCTTATTTGCAGGCAGTAAGTAATTAAAAAATACCTCTGTATTATTAATTACAAATATTTTGTCTGAATTAGCAAGATCTAATAGACTGTAGTTTATTAATTCAAAATAACATCTTGCAGGTCCTTAAAAAAAAAAAAAAAATGAAAATAACAGTTTTTACATAATTCACCTTTTTCAGCTTTTATATTATAGATTAATATTTTGGTTGTGATTCTTGTTAATTTGTGACAGTATTTTTCATAGTTTAATCAGCATGCAAGTAAGAACTTCACTATAGGTGTGAAAGTACTGCTTGTACTACATTGTATTCCTTATAATGCGTAAGCATTTTTTTCACCCTTTGTTGATATCTTCTTAAGTGAATATTCCTTATGAAAAGTTAATTATGTATAATTTAAATAGTTTTATATTTAGGAATGATCTTCAATAATTTAAAGCCACAACAGATCCACAAAATGTATTAATTAAAGATTGATGGGTCTAGTGGTTATGAATTGGACTGTAAATCATAATGTTACCAGTTCAGTTACTAGCACTGTGTTTATCCCTCAGTATGTAATCCTGCCATTGCTTATATTGTATAAAAAATGTATAGCTGTCGTTATTTTGCACTTGAGATTTGCAAGTTTCTTTGGATAAAAGTGTCAGCTATGTAATTTTGTATTATGAATTTAAAGTATTGCCAACTTGTAATCAAAGAGTAATACTCAGGAAGTAAAAAAAATGCTTGTGGTTATTTCTCCTACTAGGACTACTGCTTATATAACAATTTTCTGCTTAGATGTGCCATATTTTCCTTTTACGTAGTTGTTTTAGTGTATTTGGTGAATAACACAACACAGTTAAGCTGCTGCAAAGTGCAATTTCTTTCTTTCTTTCTTTCTTTCTTTCTTTCTTTCTTTCTTTCTTTCTTCTGTGAACAGGTCATTCAACCCAACACATTTAAGCAGTCAGTATCCTCCAAAGTTGATGGTTCCCAAAAATTAAAAAACCAACTCCTCTACCACATTTGTGAAAATTTCGCTTAATCTGCTTTGCCCTTTGTTCATCTTCAGGAATACATTTTTAAAGGGTCAGTGGACATGCATGCTGCTAATTAATTTTAAAGGCTTCTCTTATGTCACCACTTAATCTGTGTTTTGTTAAGCTTCTTAGGTCCTTCAGTCTTTCCTCAAAGCTCAAATAATTCATTCCTAGAGCTAGTTTATTTGCTCTCCTTTGGACTTTTAATATGCATCCAATGCATTTTTAATTATCAGGCACTCTACTGGTGCTTTTTAGTAAACCATCTATGCATTTATTTTGGAACATTCCTTTTTAATTTCAGGATTGAAGGGTAGAGCCCTGTCTTTGCTGCACTTGGTATAAGGGTAAATTATCCCGTCATGGAATGCAGTTTGACTGTTGAGCACACTCTCTCATACACATCTGTATGTCAGTTGTATTTAGAATCAACGATTAACTGATTGTTGGAAGAATCTTCAAATTTGCATAACAGTGATCAGACCAGGAATTTATCTCAGATTCCTAGAGTGGTGAGGTCACTGAATTATCGTGGAATCATTTAATAAACCATTCCATCTATTTTATATAGTGCTCTTCTTCATCGTAAGCACTGAGGATAGTTATTTAATCAAATTACAGGCACTAATTATTAATACTTGTGATTTTAAGTTGTTAAATTTTTATTAAATAAATTTGCCACTGCAAATTAGAGCAAATCAAACATTATTGACATTTTAAAATCTAAAAATAATTGAATATTTATTAGTTCCAGCATACAAAAACTTCAACGGACACTGTTAACAATACTTTTTATTTAATTTTATTTTTCCACCATTTTCTAATTCTACTTTAAATACTGAATATCTGTGAAGGTAACCTCTCAGATCATTCACTTAATAAGCAACATTTCAAACCTGAGTAGCTCCCTTTTAGCCTATACTGTAAATGTGCCGTTTAACCACACGTCGCATCATTCATTTTTCTAACCCGCTTTGTTCTGAACAGGATCACAGGTTGGTGCTGGAGCCTATCCCAGCCAGCATAGGGAGCAAAGCAGGAACAAACCCTGAACGGGGCACCAGTCCATCACAGATTTAGCCACACATGTAGAAATAAACTTATTTTGGTAATTCAGAGTGCTTAATGACACATTTCTAGTATCCAGTTGTAAAACAATATCTGAAGTTATGCGCACTCAGTCCACATACACATGGGGACAACATGCAAACTCCATACAGACACTGACCAGGTTAGTAATCAAATCGTAACTCATGGCACTATGAAATAATAATGATAATAATACGTTATTTATACATTGCCTTTCCCAAACTGAAAGTGCTTCACAAATAATAAAAGCAAAGGTGATATTAATAGCACAGGATACAAACAAATATCAAATATTACACACTCAAAAAATAGATTAAAATTTAAAAGTAAACATTCTGAATTAGATTTCGAAGCAAGCAGGAAAAAAGAAGAAAGAAATCAATGAATAAAATAGCACAATTTGTGTACGATTAACTGTAGAAATATAAATTTAGATATTACAATAACCCACAGTAGTGAGGAACAAAGAATAGGGTAAGAGTGGATTTTGTTATCAGTTTTACAGCCAAGTGCTTGAAAGGCATCAACTATTTAATTTCAGCAAGACCTCCACAGTATAGCAAAGTAAACACACAGACTGAATCGCCTCATTTGGAAATGCAAACTGCCCAATTTTTTTTTCTTTTTTCCATTTTTGCTTGATGTATGAAGATTGCAGTCTGCAAAGGATAAGATAATTGTTCTGCATTACCTTTGTATGCTAAGCAGTACAATATTAGATGAAGCAAGTACGTTGCACACAGATTCATCACTGGACTTTATTCACTCTTGTTAAAATAAGCTCTGTGTGAGATTACATCATGATCACCTGTTAAATATTTTGCAGTACTGCTACATTCTAAAAATATTAAAAATATTGCTGGCGGACAATTTGCTTTTGATGGGACATTTAACGTAAGGAAGTTAATCTAGATAGTGTGACAAACTTGCTCTGCAACACCACACCAGCCATGCTGAAACTGCAGTAATAATAACCTGATTAGAACTAAATATATACATGCAACGTTGGCTTGGTTGGTAACACTGATCACACATATGCATCTGCCTATTCTGTCACTGCCATTGTACGATTAGCAAACAAGAAATATCCGTATAAAATAAGGCTGAAATTTGTACCTTCTTTAGTATCTAAAGATAACATTTTTTTTTTTACAGTCTGAGTACTGACTGAATGTGAAGTGTGTGGGCAGATAATCGAGCTGAGAAATCCTCCATGGCTCTAATTTTCAAACTACTTACAGTATCTGTATCTTCCAAAGTAACGTGGCATGTTTTAAGTGCATTAAGTGCAAGTTTGGTGACAACTAGCAGGTCACCCATGACTGATGGTCAGTCCTGAGCAATGAAATTCACAGCATAAGTTAATGGTGAATGATGAGTACAGTAATCCCTCCTCGATCGCGGGGGTTGCGTTCCAGAACCCCCCGCGATAGACGAAAATCGCGAAGTAGAAACCATATGTTTGTGTAGTTTTTTTTTTAATATATTTTAAGCCCTTATAAACTCTCCCACACTGTTAACATTATTAGAGCCCTCTAGACATGAAATAACACCCTTTAGTCAAAAGTTTAAACTGTCCTCCATGACAAGACAGAGATGACAGTTCTTTCTCACAATTAAAAGAATGCAAATAGATCTTCTTCTCTTCAGGAGCAGAGAATTTCAGAGGGAGAGAGAGAGAGAGCTTGCAAAGAAAAGCAAACAATCAAAAAATCAATACTTGTCCTTTTAAGTTTGCCGCGGTATTTTTTAGAGGAGCGTCAGTATCTTCTAAGCAAACAGCACCTCTGCTCACATCTCCTCCGTCAGGCGCAGAGAACGTCAGAGAGAGCAAGATTAAAGCAACAATCAAAAAATCAATACGTGTGCTTTTGTGCTTTTAAATATGCAGAGCACCGCAATAAAGCGGCATTTTTTTAGAGGAGCATCAGTATCTTTTAAGCAAACAGCACCTCTGCTCACAGCCCTCCGTCAGGCAGAGAATGTCAGAGAGGGTGAGAGAGAGGCAGAGACAAGCAAACAATCAAGCTCCGCGAGGGATGCATATCTTATAGCATTGAGGAGTTTTAGTTAATATGTAATACATGCTCTGATTGGGTAGCTTCTAAGCCATCCGCCAATAGCGTCCCTTGTATGAAATCAACAGGGCAAACAAACTGAGGAAGCGTGTAGCATAAATTAAAAGACCTATTGTCCGCAGAAATCCGCGACCAGCGAAAAATCTGTGATATATATTTAGATGTGCTTACATTTAAAATCCGCGATAGAGTGAAACCGCGAAAGTCAAAGCGCGATATAGCGAGGGATTACTGTATTTGTTTTGATATTCGCTCTTAATCCTAGAAAGGAAATTGATTGATGGGTGAAATAAATATCCACAGAGTCCGACAGGAACAGCAAAGGTTAATTGCCTATATGCACAAATCAATGCACTTCTTTAAACTAATCTTATGACTGTGCTCTTTTAAATAATGTTTTAATATATTTTTGCTTTTGGTATTTGGTACACTTTATTAATCCTGCAGCTGCACGCTTGTGTGTACATCATCTTGAGTTTGAAATTCTCCTTCATCTTTTCATTTTCTATTTGAAAATGTGAGCAGCTGTACTAAACACAAGCTCACTCACTGTCAATTTGGTTAAAAGACAAAGTAAAAAGGTCTGAATTCATTAAAGTAGCTTTTGTTGTAGTTTGTCTAATTACTCAGGGTAACTCTTTCAAATCATTTTTTTATTTTATTTTCTTTTAAACGCAAGTTTAGGTAGATTTGTCAGTAGATTTCAAACAGTTGTCAACATTAGAAGGAAATATAACATTTATATTGTTCATATTCACAAAATATACTTTTCTTTTTGTTCCACATCCCAGAGACACGCATGTTAAGTTCATTGGCAACTGTCAATACTATTTATAGCAAATATTTGCATATAGTATATATTTACATGGTGAAAAAAACGTAGGCTGCATTCATGATTATTCCATTCAAACATATTGTTTAGTAGTAAGGAGTGCTGGATTGCCTGTTTTAGTAGAGAGAGAGAGAGGGATCTATTAAATTTTGATTTTAAATAAAACAAAAAGAGACTTAACAAGCTAGATAAGATTATTCAGTCAAACAAGTCAATTTGATTTGACTTATGTACGACAGTGATGTTTCTTTGGCATTACTGTCCAGATCAGCTGCTACAAACTGAGCTCCTTGATCTGCAAACAAACAGTATACCTGTACATCAACAGAGACTGCCTGTCATGGTGTTATTGCATTACGGGTGCAGTATGCGAATATTTCTTAAGGTGTTCTCCACACTTTACAGCAACTATTAGCATAAATCTTGAAGTTTCCTGAAATGTTTTCAAGTGACAAGGGCAGGCCTTTTCATTAACAATTGATTTAAGGTTCACTATGCTTGTTTCATGGCCATCACTGACTGATAGTATACTTGATTTTGTACACTTGAATTTATAAACACAAACATGCTTTTGTGTCATAACCCAAAAGGATTGTCTTCACTCTATTTAACATTCCTTATGCTTATTATATATATAAACTCAATTGACAATTGATAGTTCTTAATCTATTCTAATTAATAATACATTCAAGGAAATATAAGGTTTTTTTTTGTTTATTTTTTACTTGCCGGGTCTGTAACTGGATGTGCACTGTATGAGATTCTCACAACTTCTCACTTTATAAGCAAGTACATATTCATGTCTTCCATTGAGATTTGCAGGTTTATGATTCATGGATCCTCCTATTTGCAGATTTGTTATCAATAATTAAATGAAAATCATTATTAAAGTTTTGCAAACTAAATGCTAGCTTTGAAAGTTAGCCGTAACAAGATTGCAGTCGGTCATATCATTTTGTTTCAGCACTTCACTGAACAATGGGATTATAGTTACACCCATCAGATTTATGCTTTTGCCCTGTTCCGGCTTGTTCATGTGATTGCATTTGAATTGGTAAATATCTCTTGAATCCAGTCCTGCAAGGAGGTCCTGCAACTTACAAGGAAAACTTGGGGGTTGGTGCAGGATCACTACTGTTCCCTTCCATTCAAAGTAGTTTGATGCTGAAGTGTCACCTGTTGTACAGCTGTGCTTGTGTCCTGATTTGGGATCCTGTGGTGGTTCATCATATGATGGTTGCAGGACTGTGCTATATCACTGCATTCTTCCAACCTCCTCCTCCTCCTCTGCCCAATTACACTAGCCCTTTTTCTAATGCATCAGTACCTATTTAGATAAGTAAAAACATATCTGGTTAACTGGTAGGTACGTATTTGGTTAGTATGAGTGAATGTGGTTCTGTAGTGTCGGAGGTTGTAGCTACCACCACACAATGAACTGTAGCAGCAGTAGTACTGTAGTTTTACCACATGCACAAAGTCCAGTAAAATTCACACTGTAATAGCGTGCTTTGTGATGGACTGCAGTTGGGCTAGTGCTTGTCTTGCTGCCGATGCTTCTTGGATTTAATATGATTCTACATAACCCTAAAAATGAGACTAAGCAGCTTAAAAAATGCATGTATAAACTGTCTTTGCATTTCACAAGTTTCATAAAAAAGAAAAGTATATAGATTGTGTCAAAATGTTTACATTGAATTTTTGTTATCGTTACACAAAAGATGAAATATAATATGCACATTTAGATTTATTATATAGGTAAACCTTTTACAAAATATGCTAGAACTATTTATTAGATTTTTCACATAGTAAAATAATTTGACTCAATTTGCTCAGATAGGAATTCAGGTTGCAGTGCATTTGTAAAGATCAGCACATCATGAATAATTGTTTTGATTTTTTTTCTTTTTAACCTTTTTACTTATCTCTGCCTGTGCTGTTTGGCCATAGTTTTTCCTTAATATTTTCCATGTTTTTATGACAGTTCTGTTTTTTGATATTTTGATTATGTTTTGCCTACCTCTTAGCATTGTTTCATTACCTGGTTATTTATTTCGATTTTGCTTTAGAACAGTCACATTACTCCTAGATCATTAAACAACAATCGCAATCTGTTCTTTCATGCATTTGCTTTTGTTTTGTATTATCATCTTTCAGACATCAGTAAGTAAAAGTAATCTGTTGTTTGACATGCCTGGAGCCATGTTTTATATTGTAAAACAGATCGTACTTATAGTTTAAATCCGTTAGTGCAAGTGAATCTGAATTTCAATTTTGTATTCAGCACTTGAATACATTTCCTTTATTTTTTTTATTTAGTAGAGATTCAATGTAAATTGTTTTTTTTAGGTGACAACAAAGTTCACATCTGGATAAACAGTCGAAATAGCATTATGCTTCTTGATGATGTGGGTAATGGATTTTCATAAACCTTTACCTTAAGTAACTACATTATAATAAGCAGCAGGGTATTAAGGATACTATAAAGTATATTAATATTGCCACTATTTTATATGATGCCTTGAATTCACTTTGCAGATTATGTACTATAATAGGATTTTCAGAATTATGCATACATGATGCAGACAAGGACTTTACAGTGTTTATTAAAAAAAGCAAATCAAATACAAAAAAACAGTTCTATTTACTTTTCTACCTAAATTACCTCCTGAAACTTGTCCGGAATGTCAGATAACCTCTGAGACTGATACTGGTTATGCTGTAAGTTTATAATAAGAGTCTTACCTTTTAATTTTTTCTTTTCCTGTCATCTGTGGTTTTTGTTTTGTTTTTTTGGAACTAAGGCAGTGGCAGCTTACTTGTATTTATTTTATTTTTATGTGTATTGTTACCATACGGCTATTTGTTTTAACTACAGTATTACAGTCATATTCAGTTTAACATTGGTAATAAAAGTTTATCTTCCCTTGTGTTATACTGGTCACATCTGTGGATAAAACTTAAAAGTTATTTATTTCATGCTGTCATCTTTTATTTAATTTGAAACCCACTATGGTGAAAGGAGATTCATTCCAATAGCCAGAGTGTATAAACTGGTGAAACTCGGCAGTGCAGTAGAAGAAAGGGAAAGAAAATTTCCAAGGCCCATTAATTGACAAGGCACCATCTTTATCCCTCCAAGGAACAAGGTGTTGTTATCAGTGATTTTCCATAGGGAAATACTGGGATTTTTATTTATGTGCAAGAGGTCAGGTTGGTTAGAATTAGTTATAGTTACCTGTCACTTGTAAATATTGGTCAGGGTTAAAGTGTTGTGCAGTGGATTTAGAAGGCAGTGAGAGAGAGCATAGATTTTTTAACACATTCAGTGATGCCACAAGCAACTCTAGGTTCCCCTGGAATTGTCCCCATGATAGCTTACAAATATGCCTAGCCACTACTCATTAGGTTTAGATTTACTTTGAATGAAGCTCATATGACAATGTCACAATTGTAGAAGAAACGAAATGAAGGTGAGTGGATTGTTATTTTGATGTCTTTAGGAATAAAAGAGAGTATCACCTACACAGTTTACTTAATATAGTGGGGCAGCAAGCGTGTTACAGTTATGCTATTGTAGTGTAGATTTGTGTATGTATATGTGTGTGTGTGTATATATATATATATATATATATATATATATATATATATATATATATATATATATATATATATATATATATATATATATATATGTATATATATATAATTACCAGTAATTTGTTACAGCCTGTAAGGTTTATACAGTTGCTTCTACTAGTGTGATCAGGGGCTTTTTATGCATTTAAGATGGCAGGACACTATGAGAAGCTGGAAATATTTTCCATTTTGTTGGGTTCTTGTATGGCTCTGGTAATTTAGACTTGTTTAAACAGTTTACACTATTTTTATTTGCTGGTGCATAGCACTGCATGAAAGCTGCATTATAAAATGGATTACAGAGTGGAATCATATTCATTACATGTTAAGCACGTGAAGGATGTGTTCCAAAATATTTTGTCCTAAATCAGAGGATTAGATGATGAAGCAAGCAGCAATTAACTGAATTACTGAATTGACTTTTGAATAATCTGTAAACAACATGAAAATAACTACTTTACTGGTGGTACTTGGAATACCAGGGACCGAGGACTGACATTATGACATTTGTGTATGCATTTTTTCTTTCTTTCGCCCAAGTTAAGTGATTGGACTTCAGATTACATTTTTGGAAAGTAGGAGATAAAACAAACAAACTAAACATAATTTAGTTTAGGTAATAAAGGTTTTAAACATTCTTGATTTCTGAGCTTCATTAATATGCTGATGTGTAATTGCATAGCATTTAATTACTCCGTATATAGGTTATTAAAAATGGTAAAAATGTTTTCAGTTTCTGCAACCAAAGCTTATGTTTAAGTGGATACCACTTTTAAAAGTTAGGTTTAAACCTTTTCATTTTCCAATTAGAAATCCAGCACACCAAACACTGTTACAAATATAATCAATGTAAAACATGAGCTGGCATGTCCAAAGCAGGAATTTAGAAATATCTCTAAAATTAATTGGAAGCCAGTATAGCAATCTAAGAACTGGAGTCATATGGTCATATTTATTACCATATGTTAACTGTAGCGTAGTAAACAAATGATTTAAACAACTTAACATGATTGTCACTTTTGAGAGTAAATCTTCACTTCTTGAGTCATTATTAAATTAAAACATTTTCCAACAAAAATGTCATTAATAATGTCAATGCAGATGCTGTGAGATAATTTTAATATAGAAAACAGGTAAAAGTTAGTTTTAAGTACACTCTTCAACGGAAGTGAAAGTACATTCCACCCAGCTACAAATGTCACTCTTTTAAAACAAATCCCTATAGACGTTGACAGCTTTGCTCAGATGCAAGCCACATCCAGAGTTTCTGGACCTTTGGGACATGACGAACCACCTGCAGTCTTAAGTTTAGCCCCACCTTTTCACACACAATAAAAAAGTGCTAAACAGAGGCAGCCAAAAGTTGCCTCCATTGTAATATTTTCACATTATATTGTAGCATAGTAAGCTCCAAATGAAAACTGCTTACTTGACATCTAACATTGTTCAGATGATGCAATTCTTTTTATATGGCAGGTTCCAACAGCATTGATAGGTTTGTAAAACACTATATGTACAGTCTGTAAAAGCTTGTTAAGGTAACTGAAATATTAAAATATCAGTTGCATGTAACTTGCGTTCATTTTATTCCTTTTAATCAACATGTTCTGGACTAAGCATTTTTTTATTTGAATGATTTTAAGAATTTCATTGCAATGAATAAATTACATTGTAATTAGACATACAGTACTACATTTTAATCATATCAAATTAGATGCCCCCTCTCCTCTTCATGTAAAGTCTTCGCCCAAAGATATTTCATTTTATGAAATTTTAACAGTAATTCAGCATGATCAATTAGCTGAGTGCAACACTGGTAAAAGCCAACTAGATTTTAAAGAACATTTAATCTACTCCTTGCAAGGAAATTTTTCCCATTGTGTGATGATAGGTGAGTACAGATTTTTCCAGTTGAGCAAGATTAGACAACGTGTTATTGGTGTTGGTAATTATCACAAATAATTTGGCTTTAAGTGTTAATATGCCATTGAGTGTTACCTTTAACAGACCTACTAAAGAACTAGAGATTACTGTGAATTCAAGTCAATCTGACAAATAAATAAAAGACGGCATTCCACTAAGATTTGAGCAGAGACAATTTCCGAAATATTGGACTCTGTGGAGCAGGTGCCTGTTAACATCGCTCAAAACTGATGTTTTCCGTCAGGTATATTTTGCACAGTCTGAGGAGTGATAAGTGCTGTGTACAGGTATGAGTTGAGCCAGTTAATGTTTTGCATAGATTTGTAAAAGAAAATATTTTATCCAGGGGTGACTACCAATCATAATTTAAGGATCGAATTGGTATTGTTCCAGATGCTGCCACAGGTTATCTAGAGGGGAATACCCTTTAAAGCACACATCAATTGAAGATAATACCTACAGTGACATGAAAAATTTTTGACACCCTTACTTAAAATATCTGTTATTGTGAATAGTTAAGTGACAGAAGATCACCAAAAGGTATCAAGTTAGAGATGACACATTTCTTTTCAGCATTTAATGCCAGATTAGTCAATTGTTTTTGTTTTCCATAATTGTACAGTGAAAAAATGATAAGAGCACCATGCAAAGATTTTTTTGGATGTTTAATATTTTCATTCTGTCCTTTGTGAACTGTCTTGTAGCGGGACAAAAGGGGAGGAAATAGAGTTTTTTGTTGTTTTTCTTCACTTTTGTTTTGGAACCTCGGTAATTATTAAATAGTACCCGCACTAATTTTCTTTTGTTTGAGTAGTGTCTTTGCATTGGACTTTCTAAATATTTTTGCAAGGCAATTGTTTTGTAAATAGTGTGGACATGGCTTGATTAAAGCAGAATCCTGATTTTGAATAGTCTTTTTTCAGTCTGAGTCTCACTTTCTCCATCCCCTGGTCATTTGGTCTTGTCTACTAGCTCCTCAAGTTGGGAATTGTACAACATTGTCCTTGCATGGAGCGTCACAAGATTATGATATGAAACAAACCTTAAAATCTACAATGGAATACCGCTAGAGAGCAAGCTGACGATTTTTACAATGGCAGTCACATTTCCTCAACCTAAAAATCATTGAAAATCTGTGGATAGATCTCAAAAGAGCAACATATGCAGGGAAGCCCAAATATCTTGCAGAATTAGAAGCTTTTTGTCATGGCAAATTGGTGATAATACCCCAACTAAGAACTGAAAGGCCTTTAGCTGGCTACAAAAAAACATTTGGAAACTATGATGAGTACTAAGTACGTACCATGTCAGGTGCCCAAACTTTTGCTTCAGGCCCTTTTAATTTTTGGCATTTTGTACCTGTAAATGATGGAAATTAAAATGTAACCTTGCTTAAAATATTAAAGAAATGTTTAATCTTTAACTTTATGCCTTTTGGTGATCAGTTCATCATCTGCTCACTTAACTATTCACAGTAACAGACATTTTAAGCAAGGGGGCCCAAACATTTGCATGCCTCTGTATATCTTTGTCTTAGATGAAAAATATAGTATACTAAATGATTACCCAGTGGCTTCGCTCACTGAATGCAAGGGGAAAAAAATAAAATGTAGTATATAAATTATTAAACAGTAGAACATGAACATGTAACAAGTAAAAATACATTGAGCAGTACTGGATTGTTTTCAGGTAAAGTACATTTTAAAGGAGCTATAACACAACAGGTAAGTAGCACTAACAGCAGCTTAAATGTATTTGGATCATCTTTCGGTAGCAGATCCCTTGTAAAAGGCGCTACACGACCGTTGTGGTATAGAAATTAAATTTTGTATATCATCCTGCAAATTTCTACCTGACAACCTTGCACTACGTGCCTGTGATTTAAGAGAAAAATTATTCTGAGAAATGTGGACGCTGCCCTTCCGTGCTTAATGGGCAAAAGGTCCAAATAATTCCCAAGTCCAAAACTTAACATGAAGAGGTTGGCACATCTTCTTAGATGTAAACCCTCCATCTCCTTAAAAGAAGTTATCACTTTTTAGTGACCTGAACTCACCTTAAGGGACAGTAAGTAGTCATGAAGCGAAATTTACAAAGAGAGTTTTGCTTCAATGGCGCCGATTACACTCATTCGCAATGATTTCCACTCTCCCAGGAGCCGATGGGCCACTTGAAGTGTCACAAACAGTGCGAGAAGAGAGGACGCCGCCCGAAACTGTGAAGCTCTCGACCCGGAGGAGCAGCCTGGCATTCCACGCCTCCGAGCATCCACTTTGTTCTCACAACCCCTCGGTGTCGTCTTAACATTGTTTACAGCTCGGCGCAGTTAAAAAGTAGAAAGATGCAAAGCTGTTTTCCTATTCTCTTCTACTATCAAGTACTGCCAATTAAAAAAAAGTTATAATGTGGCAGTTTCCACGACAGTTACGTGGACGAATAAATAAAACTTCTCTATCAGAACACGCCTCGAGGCAGACGGCTCAGCACAGCAGTCTATAGAGGAGGGCTGGGAGAGGGCAACGCGGGGCGCACTTCTATGGGATAGATCGGCGTGTTTGTGTGTACTTCTTTTCAATATCAGTAAAGTAACTCTCACACAAATAATAACAATTCATAAAGACAATATAAAAATGGCGTCCACAAACAAAGTGATTAGTTCCTGTATTATAATATGTTCTGTGGTCATACGTAATTTCCATTTCAAACGCGAAAAGGATTTTATATATATATAGATTTCCTACAGTATAACAGGGCTGGGCAATATAACAAAAAAATAAAACCTTGAATTTTTTCGTATTTGTGGACAATTAATGGCTTATGTATAATTTATTTAAACATTTTAACACAGAAATCACTTTTAAGTAAAAAATCTGAGAAGGTTGTGCTCATTTTGCAAAATGAAAATACAACTGCATCCTTTTAAGAAATGCAAAAAGGTGTGTATTTTTATTGTCAATGGGAAAAGGTGAAAAATAAGAAAACCTCTTTCTGTGCAGACTTTTCTGTACTTTTTTGTAAATTGTTTTTACATTTTTCAGCCCTCATTCTTCTTCCCTGTGGCCTGCACTTTCCTTCACATCACTTTCCATAAATTTTCTTCAGCTTTCTTTTTAATTTTATCTTTTTTTATACCTCTTCCTGCTCTTTCTTATACCTAAGACATTCCTTTATCACAGGTGACTTTTTTTATTTAACAGTTTAGTTTGCAGAGCACACTCCTTCTTCTCTCTACTATGACTACTGTTCTCCAAGGTGAGACACCTGTAAAGGAGTCCTGTCCTCCAAGTGTGCTCTGATGCATGCAGATACTGATCAGAAGCTTCAGTTAGTGTTCACATTTAACACCACAATGAGGGGAAACCGTGATCTCAGCAGTTTTGGCCATGGCATGATAGCTGGTGCCAGATGGGCTGGTTTGAGTATTTCTATAACTAGGCCTGGGTAAAAGTATCGATTTTTTGATTAATAGTTATTTATCGTTTAAACGGTTCAATATTGATTCTTACAATCTCAAGATTGATCTTGTGGATCTCTATCCTGCTAAATTCATATATGTACATTTTTGTGTATCTTCTTTTTTGGTGTCTGATCCAGTAAATGTTAATGCACCTGTTAAGGCTTTCTATGGAAAAAAACATTTTACTACCTTGCACAGAATGAGAAGGGTCCAGCTGCAGATAGGACAGCATAAAATGGTGTGTCCTCCTTCACTGAAATCAGTGCCTTAGACACTTAAAGCAGATGTGTGGACTTCCTAAGGATTCATACGGTGAATTGGTAAAGAAAAACTAGATTAAAACAAAGCCATATGTGAGCTGTGCAAAGACGTTAATTATTGTTATAACACAACAAATTTGAAAAATTATTTATTCTGATGTAACCCATAAACATAATCTCAGTCGATATCCAAATGAGTAGAGCCTAAACAATCTACACTGGAGATGGCGGGCAGCTCCAACCTTCCGTTTAATTCGCCTTGTGCCCAAAAATTAACAGTCTATAGCAGTTTTTATCTGTAGAAGTTTTTGACAAATGGTACAGGTTTTCAAACTGTGATATGCTATACTAACCAGAAAGCAACGGAGTGAAGTTATTGTACCCAGGCATTATGAAGATCTTAAGCAAAGTAGTAAGTCTCTCAGGTCTGCGGAGAGAGTAGCCCTAACTTGCGACAGCTGAACATCCAGGGCAGCAGATTCCTTTGTGATGAATCATACTGTATGTCACTACATTAGAAGCGACAAGGCAACTGTGAAGGATGTGTTGCAGACAAGCTTGGTACATGCCAGCCACACTGGGAGCAACCTACATAGTATACAGTGCTGCAGAGAAGGCTGGCTGGCTGTTGTTCCAAAAACCTTTCCAGCATTTCCAGTGCGCTGATCCATTGCTTGACCGCATCAATCACAAGTTTGTGTGCTGGCAAGTCCGATAAACATTGATTCCCTTGAAGCTTGTGGCTAACCATACATACTGCTATGGTGGAAAAAGTTAGCAACAAGCCTCACCCAGCCAAGCAAGCGGGCAATTGTTGGAATTTTCAGAGCAGTCCGTGATACCAAAGTGAGCGTGTGCACAAAGTAGCCGAAGTGAAGTATCTCCATAAGCTGTACCGCACAGATCATATTAGCGGAGTTGTCAGTCACCATGGCCGGTTCTTTTCCTTTTGTTTTATTAATCCATGTCAAAAAACATCAGCACTAGATACTTTTTAAAAATGCTTCTTTTTGTCTGAGGAGGAAGTGTGAGGAAACATTTTCAAGACTGATCAACGTGACTGCTAAACTTGAGCAAGTAATATGTGTAACTTGTAGAATTATAGAAAGGCACAAGTCTTCCCACTGTATCTTTAATTTCAACTAATTAAAGATTATTTTCAATATCCAATAGGACAGGGGAATAAATTTGGCTAACTGATTAGTTGAAGGTGTCTACATAAGGATCCATAACACTTAAATGGGTTATTAAATAACATTTATTATTTAAGAAGCAATATTGGATTATAATATTATTCCCAAGATGATATTAGATGCTTTTTTTTAAAGTAGATGCCATTGCATTGGATTTAAATAAGGATCCCCTCCTCATAATATGTGTGGACTACGATGTGACAATACATGTTAGTTACATTATGGTGAATTTTGAATGAATGTAGTGCTGTGAAAAAGTTTTTTTTTTTCTTTTAAAGAGCAGTGATATTTTGTTCCACATCTTCCAAATACTGATGTTAACTGTTCTTTACTAATCAAGTATTTTTTGGCCACAGTTTACCCATTTTCTGATGGCTACTTTCAAAATTATAATGCTCCATGTCACAAAACAGACATCTGCCAAACTTGCTAGAATAGGTGTGGCAGTTCTCCTAGTTAATACATAGGATCTTCCAAAGGTAACAGTGGTTAAATCTTTCTAAAGAATTTCCAGGTGACAATAGTAGGTAATAGTAAGTAATTGATTTGGGATCTGTAAAACACAAACTTGGTGCGGAAATTGGCTTAAAATTAATATTAAGTTTCAGGCTTCCATAAGTCCTACACAAACTTGTTGGTGTTGGCATTTAAGCAACTCCGGATGACAGGACAATGCAGTGAGCAGAAAATCCTGTTTCAGGGATGCGTCGGTTATGTTCTGATGACCTTCCCACTATACTGTACATTTTCTAATCCCAATTGTTCTGAACCCATAACAGAAAAGAGATTGTGTGATTTCTGCATGATGGCCTCTGTAATATTGTCTCCTATGCAGCACACAACTCCAAAAGGACTGCTCTGGGGCATGTAAATCATCTTATATGTCAGTCATGATTAAGGGCACAAATACCATTAACAATATTTAAATAACAGAAAATGTTTAAATATGTTAAGCTACTTATTTTAATTTTGACAAAAGAAGCACTTTCATATTTTAAGAAGTTAGAAAATGTGTGCATACCGTAACATTTGGGTGCGGCTTAGTTAAATGATATGAAAGTTGAAACGTTTTCTGTTATTTGTTTTCTTCAACAAAAATACAAATGTATTGTTTTTTAAATATTTTGCCATGGGGTATGTGGGTATCAGCAGAGTTTCTTTGCAACCTTTGTCAATTTTCGTAAAGTGTTTGATTCAGTTGATCGAGCTGCCCCTTGGACATCTTAAAACTTTGAAGAATCCCCCCAAAGTTGCTAGATATCATTGCTTGCCTTTTTACTTGCACTGTGAATGCTGTGCAGAGTGGAGGCAGAACCTCTGTGTTTTTCCCATTTGATCCTGGAGTTCACCAGATGTGTGTGTTTGCTCCTACTCTGTTCAGCTTTTGCATGTATTGGGTATTGGGCAGGGTCTTGAGGTCCAGTGGCTATGTGAAATCTGTTGGAGAAAAAAAGATTACCTGATCTTGGCTTTGCTGACGATGCTGTGATTCATGGAGGCTCTGGTTGGGGCACTCGAGTGACTGAGTGAGGAGTCTGAGTGTCTGAGCTTGTGAGTGTCCTGATAAAAACCAAGATACAAGTTTTTAATAACCTCTTCGGCACAGCCATTGGCAGTGTGTCTGTCTGTGGAGTGAATGTTGACGCCTTTGAGAGGTTTACTTAATCTCAGCAGAGATATTGTTTCTGGTGACTCTTCTTATGAAGTCAGTGGATGGAATAAGGGGTCATGAGGTCGCTGGAAGGGGTTGTGTGGTGCTCCCGACATTTTTGCAGAAAGGCAAAGGCTTAAGTCTTTAGAGTCCTGGTGCTTCCTTGGTTACCACTGGTATGACTTTGTGTCAAATGACCAGTTGCTCACAGAGTCTCAAATGAGGCACATTGCCTGCATTGTGAGGGAGCGTCAGCTTACACCATGGCCATGTGAGCTGATTCGCCAAGGTTTGTCTGGCTCAAAGGATCCTCATTGTTGGCTGGGCTATGTCAAGGGGACACCGCGAAACACCTGGCTTCAGCAGATAGGTGGTTATTTCTGGAAGGGGTGTGAGTGGACAATGTGTCTGTAGGGCCCTATGGAATCCGTTTATTTTTTCACAAATTCAGTTTTATTTTATTTATTTTTTTTTTTTTGGAATTTTTGGTTTTCACCGTTTTATTTTCCTTGATTTGGATTTTTGGGTTTTTATGTTTGTTTTTTTTTGTTTACATATTGGAAATGTGCATCATTACAACTGTAGCTTCATTTACTGCTTATGTTAAAATAATTAATTACAAAGCAAAAGCAAACTAATGTGCACGCTAAACCCGGGAATTAAACAGATAAAAAGAGAGACCTGCTTTTAAGGGCTTGTTGCATCTAAGGAGAAGTCCGCTTTTTTGCCCAGGTTCATAGGAGTTTATAATGGAAGATTCAAATGTGGACCTTGTGTGCCTCGTCACCGCGAGGCAAAACATTTATTAAATCCAGAAACATCGTTGTTACTTTTTAAAAGGGAACCCATTAACAACCAGTGCCGTTCACTATAACAATTTCTACGGGAAAGACTGTTAATACCAGTTAAATATAATTTCATGTACAATTAGAACTGCCTATATAAAAGAATTGCCATACAGCCAAATGTTTACTCACCTATCACTATGATGAGAACTATGTGCTCTCGGCTATCTGTGGTTTCATCAACTACAACATAAATTTTCCTGCCACAAATCTTTTTATGAACGTCATCCATAAGTTGTTCAAAGACACGGGGCAAATCAGTTTGACGAAGGCTGCTCTCATTTTCTGGCAGTGTGCCTCCTTGATTATAATGCTTAATAAAGAAAGAACACGTCTTCGTCATTGTTTTGAGCGGTATGTCCAACTCGCATGGCCACAAAGACCTGCACAAACTGTCTTGCATCTGACGATTTTGTTATTTCCTGTATTGTTACCTGAGGGGAAACACTTTTTGATCTTAATTTCTCTGTGTTCTTGAGATGGGTTTAGATTTGACGTGGTCATTGTAAGTATTTTTTCGTGTTCAGTCTATGGTGTGCTGGCAAAACTTGCCGAAAAGTTGTTGTCCAGATTCGTAAAAGTCGCCAGGATATTGTTGCGTCCTCAATTTTGCAGTTATGCTTGTGTTTCTTAGTTTTCTCTATGTAGTTAGGGTATATGATACTGCTCACTTCGACATTTCTGCCTCGTGCAGCTAGCTAATTTGTGTGCCTTTAAAGAGAAAACATGCAGGAAACACGCGCACAGACAGATAGAAGCACGACTGAATTTCTACAAAGAATTGAAAGAAAAGGAAAACAACAAACTAGAAAATAGTATCTGAATGATAGAACTACAGATTATTCAATCGTTTATTTTATTGGGAAGTTTTGTAACAGTCACCCCTTCAGTCTCTAAATTCTGTACATTTCCATTTTTAAATCTAAAATCCATTTTTATGCATTCATTCTGTGATTTTGTCCGTGTTTTCTACATTGTGTAAATCATAGGGCCCTATGTCTGCCTGGGAGTTTGCAAACAAGAATTATTAACTGTTTTGTCATGTGATAGGTGCAGCAACGCACTGCATCAGTGCATGCTCCCCAACCTTACCTGAGCTGTGTGTGTACCGTGTGATGGAGATTTTTTTAGACAAACACGCCACTCTTTTCATATATGCAGGCATAAGCACTGGGCATGCCTGCATGGATGTTTTAATCACTCACTAGCTGGCATGTGAAAGAGGAAAATCAACTCGACAATATATTCAAGCTGAAATAACCTCTGTCGAGCAAAATCTGAAACAGTGACCTAATCTGCGAGTGTTTTTTGTCTTTAGGATTGGCAACAAGCAAGTGAGAGCTGCTTTTGGATTATAGTATTTGTAGATCCATTCATCCTGTAAACTAGCTTTATCCAGGGCAGGGGGCAGCTGGAGCCTATTCCAGCAAGTAACAGGCACAAACAGGAACAACCCCTGGACATCTCATAGTGAACACACATAGCACACACACATCAGAGAATGATTTAGCATTGCCAGTTCATCAAATCTCCATGTCCCTGGAATGTGGCTCGAAATGGCTGCAAATCAACGTGGATCCATGGCACTTGGGATACGACACCCAGGGTCCTTAACTATGAATCAGCAGCGCTAATGTTTTATTACTGTTCGCCTAATCTGTTGATTATCAAATTACAATTAACTATATCCTTTAAAATTGAATAAAATACCATTTATTTGAACTTATTTTAGTAATAATAGGGGAGCAGGGGGAGGGCCTCTTATGGGGGAGCAGGCCTCCCTGGCCACTCCTTAAATATATCAAATTTCAGTAATAACTCAAGTTCACAATTAGTGAAGTTTAATTTCCTATGTTCTCCTATGGTTTGAAAGTAAAGGGGCTTCTCAGGGACATGGCTAAATTTATATGATGATTTGGTGATAAATATTAAAATGGGTGTTTTAAAGCCATACGTGCTTACTGGTGGGAGTTGGCAGTAAGCACAAGCACATAGTTTTAAGTTGATTTTAAATTTTAAAATGAATTTGCTTAAGTAGGGTTCTAGAAATCAGAATGTTTTGCGCATCCACCTTTGATTTTTCTAGCGGAAGTCTTAGTAAGGTTTTGTAAATGAGGATCTAGGAGAGTAGACTGGAACAAAATTGAATAGTCTTCCACTTTTATATGTGATATTAGGCTGCATAGGTAGGAAAAATTGCTTTCCAAAAGAAGAAAAGTCAATGTGATCCAGTTAATTATGGATAGATGGATGGAGGTACTTTATTTGTCCCCAAGAGGAAATCAGAACTTTACAGAAGCTTATGAGAAAAAAAGAAATATATAAATAATATGTAACAATAATGGTAAAATATAGCAGGTAGAGGTTATTCTAAATGAATAGAGGTATAGTGTAGATGTAACTGCTTACTGATGTTATTCTAAATGAATAGAGGTATAGTGTAGATGTAACTGCTTACTGATAGAGCTGACTGCTCATTGACTGGCAAATTGTTCAGTTTAAATAATTTTAACCTCAAAGCATTGCATTTTTTTGGCTTGATATTAACATTTTTATTAAATCATTTTTCTACTGTAAAATGTGCAAAAAAACACAAAGTACAAAGTCAGAAGTGTAAAAACATAATAATGATACAGATAATAATTATGAATAATAATAATAATGATGATAATAACGTATTTATTATCAAAACATGTCTTTTGTGTGGTAGGAAAACTGCTCAGGTGTATGGTCATTTACCTGACACAATTCTTTTGAGCATGTCTTCATGAAGAAATAACTTCAATGAAGTAAGTTGGATCTTGGCTGCCAACATTCACTTTTATTCCTTGCTGCCCCTCAAAATCAAAATAAGTTGGTGCTGGTTTATTTGAAGCAGGGTGAAGAGAAACCCAAATGCGAGTGTCGCTTTTGGATTCATCAAAATCTTTTTTGGTTTCCTTGTCCTTTTCAGTTTCACCTGCCGAAAGACTGATTCACTTCATCGTCACTGCTGATGAAAGGCACCTCACCATCACCGCTCATATCACTGTCAAGAAAATTAGGCTTTGGCAATTACCATTTCTACTTACTGTAGTTCCCCAGTTGCAAATGAAATCATTGCAACTTTAAGCTAATTATATTGTAACAGATGCAAAAGGCAATATTTTTTATTGTTAAGTGGATGTGCCGTTAACATATGTGTCGGTATGGGCTCTCCCTTGCATATCCATTAGCTGCCTAAGGCCTGCTTTATATCCCACACTGGGTGCAAGGGTGTCTTGGAGAAAATAATGCCGGACTTGGAGACACATCCAGGAAGATATTTCTAAGTACACAGCTCTGCTGATGGGATGGCCATGCATTCCAAATGGTGAATCAATGAGAGGCTGGCTATGCTTGTGCCAGAATAATGAATAAAGGGCTGAATATGACGCAACCGGTCATCAAAGCAAAAAGGTTGGCATGCAAAACATTTGAAATTTATCTGCGCATCATATGGGCCCCTGTTATGAAGATATCTTTAACTCCGTGGAATTCAGTTTGTCCTGTCTAATGTGGCATGGCACACTAAGGTGTGATTGTCACTGATCTCCTTGTGTTTATGCATATTTGCATACCGTTTCTCTTTTGATTTAATGCATACTCCATGCAAAATACCAGCCTGTCCGTCAGTAAAATTGTATGGGTAGTTGCCTGCCTGCTGTTTTCTCACACACAGCGATGTGAAGAAGCCTGTGTTTTAAGGTTGAAGGTGTATTACAGTTGTTTTACCAGGATGCTTTGTGATTGACAGCGGACAGTAAACTTTGTTAAAATGGTATCAGAAATGCAACTTTGTTAGTTGTTACTTCAGTCATTTTGGTGTGTTCTGTTACTAATAAATTCTTCAATGGGAGCTCATCAGCAAAGAAACATGCAAAATAAGATGTAGTAAAAAAAAATAGTAATAATTATAATTAATAATTCATCACTTGATACCCAAGAACTCTCTACAAAGACATTTTAAAGACAAATCATTAAAATAAATGTACCAATGTACTCTCACACCATACGTGGTGCCTTGCTCTTATGCATTTACTCAGGTAGTTATTTTCTAGGGGCGGGGAAACAATTTCAACAGGAAAGGCTTTGTTGTGGAACTCAAATTTAATCACTTTCTTATTATTTAAAGTCATGTGATTGAAATAGTTTAAGTTCTATGAAAAATATCCCTTGCTTGTCATGCCCACTCATGTAAATTGGGTGAGGATCTCATATTTCAAAATGGAAACAAATGTTATTGCTAATACTGTGCATGTTTTTTATTTTATGCACTTAGAGATGTGCCTGGGTCTGATGTGAGCAAAATGTTTATTTTTTTTTTTATATTAAAAGTGGAAAAAAATATTGCTACTACCTCTAGTAATGTTCAGTTATAGCTTTGTTGCTGTTTTTCTACGTTTTTGATATGCATGTGTAAGATGTGACCAAATGTAAAAGGGAAACAATGAATAAACATTACTTGCTTTTAAGTACATTCATTTGTGTTGATTTAAAATTTGTCATTACCTGCTCTTTACCGGCTGCGGAAAATGTTTGGCCCAGCTAAATCTCTTCGTTTGAAGATCTGGCCCAACTGAAATTGTAATTGAATAGCCCTGGTCTACACCGTTGCCTGGATAATGCTCGGGTCTGACGCTTATGTAAGACATGCCTATACCGTCTCCCAAGTAATGCTTGGGACCAACGCTGTTAGTACTTTTGCAGCCTGAGTAACCCTTGGGTCTAACGTATATGAGAAACGCCAGTACCCCAAGTGACTACTGGGACAAACGCTTTTAGCGGAGTTTTCACAGCCTGAGTGATGCTTGGGTCTAATGCTAAGTAGGGCTGCAACGATTATTCAACGTAATCGTCGACGCAGATTTTTTATTGTCAACGCGTCATAAACAGAACCTTCAATAGAGGCTCCAGTCACATAAAAACACATTGGTTTTTGTAACTGCAATGCACTACATGAACGTCTGGGGGCAGTATCATTTGTTATTGTTTGTCAAAATTGCACACAGTCCTAACAACGAAGAATAACGTCTGAGGAGAAGATGAATATAGAGGAAAATAAACGTGGTTGCATTGGTGAGTCGGATAGAGGAGTGGGAAGGAAATAGAAAAAAAATTGAGACAGAAACTTTCTAAAGTGTGGGATTACTTCACTGAAAAAGAAAGAAAAGTTGAATGCAGATTATGCAAAGCGGAGCTTTCTTTTTACAGCAGCACCACTGCGATGCATGAGCAAGCATCCTGGAGCTGTGATGCTGCCGTCTCTTGAGAATGTATGCTGGTGCTGTTAGTTAGTTAGTTAGGGTCAGATTAGAAGGGGAGGAAGAGCGTGAACAAGACTGAGAAAATAAAAATGACAAAAGCTAACTTTTACAAGTAACAAATTTACACCTGATCTGTTTGTTTTCAAATAATATTGCATTAGTGTGATGATGTTTTCTGATTGGTACTATTCAGATCATACAATGATGTCTTCAAAATGTCACATATATTTGTCTCTTTCTTTTATTTTCACCGGTGCTGCGCGCTGACACCAGAAGGTGTGAGCTTATTCAGTGCTAGCAGGAGCACAAAGGTGGCCGGTTGCTTGTGCTACAACAAACTTGACCTGGCAGCGATCAAAGCACATGTACTGTGCAAGGCATGTACTGGGTCCACTGAGAGAAGAAGAGCATTCATGGCTCACCTTGCAGAGGAACATTCTTTCCTCTGCATGTTCTGCAGTCCTGTGAACTGCAAGGGTGGGGTGGGGGGGATCACGGTCACTGATTAAAACCGCAAGAAGGTACGCAAGTGAATATGAATAATGTTGCATCTGTGCCACAATGTTTTCCGAAATGTACTATAAGGTCATAAAATGAATAATTCCAAATATCATATATACCTATGTCTCTGTTTTTTTGTCAGTGCAGCTTTGACAGCATGGGACCATAAGGCGCATACTAATTTAGCATAAGCAGAAACACTCAGCATAAGCAGAAACACTCAATAAAATTGAATAAACAAAATCAAGCGACAATGAGATATGAATAAGGCAGATTCGCCAATGTTTGTGTGTCAGCTTTTATCCATCCAGATCAGAGAATTTGCAGTTCGATTGTCTCCAAACACCACTCACATCTACAGTTATTCCCAGTTTCAGATAAAAAGTAACAGCAACAGATCCCTGGGGTGCGGTAGTATGTATTGTGATCGTGACTGGGAGAATAAAAGTGAAAAAAATAAGGTAACTTTTACAAGTACTATACATTTAAAGTGGCTGTTACAGACACAAATCAAATATATGTGTTTATTGTATAATATTAACAATAAGAGCAAGTCGCTACTCAAAATGGTAAATATATGAGGCAGTCAGGATCGAACTGGGGGACTCTTGATTATAAGTCAGCAATTCCTACCGCTGCACCACGGAAGCTGTTGTAACGTCCTTGAACCTTTTGTGAAAGTGTTTATTTGATCTTTGCACATTATATAGTTTATGTCTACATCTTGTCATTTATAACTAAAATAATGTTTCAGTTTTAATGATGTATTTTTTGGTTAAGTGCACTTTTTTGTGTAAAGACTACGTGCACTTTAGTTTGTATTGTTTAATGTATTTTTTTTTATTGTGATGGTCACACTAATATAAAAACATCTGATTATTTTCAAATTCATATGTTTCACTGGTTGTTATTTTAATTTGATTATTATTAATTTTAATTGTGTTAATGCAGAGACATCAGGGTGACATTCACAGGTTGACAGACGTGAGCAGATGAGGTAAGACATGCACTGGAGCCCAGAAGAGAATGTATGCATCAAAATAGTCAGGCATGAAATAATCATGACTAATCGAAAGATAAATTAAACGATTAGTTGACTACCAAAATAATCATTAGTTGCAGCCCTAATGCTAAGGAGGTTAAAGTCTATGCTGTATTGTCTATTACCTTAGTAAATGTGCTCAAATAAATTACCTTATTTCATCAAATAAATGTAACAGTTAATTTTAAATCTGAAAATACATACTGAGGGATAATGATCAGAAGAACGGACAGGAGGTAGGGGGTGAGTGGGAGGGTAGCATTTTCTCAGAACACACTATAGTTCTTACCTAAAATCTCCTCTACATTAAATTGTTTTACATAATTTTCAGTAAAACCTTTTTTTAATATATTTACAATTTATTTAATTACCAATGTGTGTCATATACTACAATTTAAATTTTATAGCACATTTTCTTTTTTTAGTTGTTCAAAATTTTTTATTTATCTGTGTCACATTTTCTTTAGATTATTGAAAGAAATTGTTTTTTGTGTAAACATATAGCATTTTTTTCTGGATGACTTGGTATATAACATTTTCTTTAATTTTCAATGGTATGCATTTAAAACAGCATGCTACGGGCATTTGTATACTCCATAATTTGAATTTATTTAATATAAAAAACATTATACAAACAGTTAAAATCCATGTTTTTTTAAGTGAATCATTTAGTGAGTGTACATACATATTCAGTGGGGTCATATTTATTTTTTAATGTAGATTAGAAGTTACTCTGGTAAAATATATACTTTTTTCCTCTTAAGTTTTCTTGTCACCTCTAATTGCTGTCTCTTGTCTATGAAAAAAGTAGATGTTTTTTCTTTTATAGGGAACTTGGGTCAGATTTATAAAACTTGCATACACTCAAAGAGAGTATCAAAGTGGTTGTGTATGCAGCTTTCCATGCAAACATAAGGATTTACAAAAGAAATCCTGATGGGAGAAAGACCTATATTTATGGCTGTTACGACTTATCCGTACGCAACATTTTGTAGAAGCTGGGAAATGATGACACCCTTAATCAAGTAGGGAAATCCAGCTAAATGACTGCTGACACACGTATTAATTCATATCGCCAAGCCATTATTAGAGTGCACATTGAAAAGAGAAACAGTACACCTCAAATGTGACAATAATAATAATAATGTGCAGACTGTATTTTAGTTCCCTTTTAAGAGTGTCAATGCTGTGTAATTGTACTGAAGAATTTTTTTGTTGTCATTTGATTTAGGTTACCTGTTGTCACTTCTCAGGGAACTAACCATTAGGTAATGAATGTTTCAGACAAGCTTCACTTTACCATGCTGCTGTTCTGAAATCCATTAACTGATCGACAAGGCATTACATTCAGTTTCGGTATGGTGTGGGTGTATATGCTTTAAACATAATGTGTTTTTGCAAACATAAAAGGGCAGTTTGTGTTAGTATCCAGTTCTTCTGTTGTAATCGGAGCACTTCACTGCACTCGTATTGCAATTTAGGCACCAAGCAAGAACGAGGCTGCTTTTCTTAACTGTAAGTAGTTCCATTATGCACAAGTCCTCTATTATACTAAGATGTGACTGACAAAGGTCATTCCTCAGTGGCCCAGGTCAATCTGTGATTTATTTATTTTGAGGCAAAGTAGATTTTACAGAAGTTATGGTACTATACGTGGTAGCTGGCTTGCTGTTAAGGTAACTGATTGAAACTTCAGTTTTTCTTATAGCATGTACTGTTCACTGTAATAGCAATCATGTCATTACATGTGCCAGATAATAGCGGCTACCTACTCAGATGCTGATTCCCTGACCCCCAAAACCCAGAGGAGTGCTGCTATAATGCCACGAATAATCTTATGTGGTCAGTTACATAGCTTAGCCAGATACTATTGAATACAGGTAGCAGGGTCTCAATGCATTGGAAGAGAGGCTACAGCACCAGCCAGTTAAGTTCTACAACAACTAATAAGTGATTGCCTGTGTACAAGAACAATTAGCATTGTCCAAGACACATTCGCGTATGTACATTTACAAGATGATTGTGATTTATAAAGGATAAACTGCAAAGAAAAGTCTGTACTCCAGTTTTTTTTGGCCACTTCTATATGTTTATTCTAGAATCAACACAAAGTTTTATAATTGAGACCCCTAGATATGAAATGTAGGTTACAAAACTAGCCAAGGTCAAAGGTGTGAGCTAATCCTATCTTTTGTTGAAGCCAAATAACTAAGCAAAGACACAGTCAAAATACTGTTGCACAAATCTCTGTAAAAAAGGACTGAATAACTAATACACATGCTTGCAAAGTTTTGAGCTTCTTTCCAGAATCTCTGATAACTAAGAAGTGTGTGACCTTGATCTCTAAGCCATTAATACAGTGACATCACAGGTTGCGACCTTCGATTGTCAGTGTCTAGCAACATTGTACAAACTAAGGCCAAAATGGTTACACCCACGAAAACAAATACATTTTTTTACCAATTTTAATTAATGTTTTCAGTACAAAATAAACCCAAAATATACATTGCCCAATTTCCAAAACCCCGAAAGAGGCACAAAGACTATCAAGTAAATACTAAATGCATACATAAAAAATTAAAGAAAAACAAAATAAGTCTAGACTCTGACTTCCAGGTGTTCACTCCAACATGTCTGGTTTACAGTAGTAAAAATGCAGCCCTTATAAATGAATTAGTGTAGACTGTACTTCTTAAAGAGCCTTTTGCAAAGCAGCTGTCATTTTCAGTGTTTCCATCACATCACCTCTACAGTATAGCCTTCATGTGGGTATTTCTGAAGTATTTATCCAGGGTATAATAGTACTACTTTTGGAAATTAGGTTTCTAGCATGCATTGTGTTGCCAGGAATAAATAAAGTTTTGCAATTTCAGAAGTGAACAGAATGTCTTTCATATGGTGCCATTAGTATTCTTCTTGATCTTTTACTAATGTAACATTTGTTGTGTATTGTATAAATCTATCTTAGGGCTGTTTTAGGTCATGGGGTAAGGGTAACTCAGGCCATATATAGGATGGTTATATGTGTCACAGTTATTTATTTATTTAAACTTTTATTTTGCACCTGATCCTAACTTAGTAATTAAAGCAAGGAATTGAGACACAAATCACATATGACATCAGATTGAAAAGCTCCTAAATGCCTGAAATAAAAAAGTACCTACTGATAGGAAGACTTGCCAGTCAGTCCTTCAGTGTGATTCCTTAAAAATAAGAAAATTATTTCATAAAAAATAGACGTTTATAGTTATCTCCCCCACTTTTTATTTATTCTGGTTACCTCAAC
This sequence comes from Polypterus senegalus, assembly GCF_016835505.1. Taxonomy (NCBI): domain Eukaryota; kingdom Metazoa; phylum Chordata; class Cladistia; order Polypteriformes; family Polypteridae; genus Polypterus; species Polypterus senegalus. The sequence continues at coordinate 19,195,155 of NC_053160.1, forward strand.
TTAAAACTTTGTCGTCTTTGCACTGTATTTTCATTGTATCTAGTTAACATTGTGCATTGAAATGGAATTTTTTCATTTTGGTATTTATATAAGTACTTAGAGATTCAAAATTGACATTGTGTGAATGGTTATGGATATGACAGGATCGTATTCCCATTGAGATTTATTTCCTACTTTGCTATTGTTCTTATGAAAATGAATGGCATTAATCCAGCTTCCAATTAGATGTATAATAATAATAATAATTATAATAATAACAATAATAATAAAAATAATAGTTGGTAATTTATTTAAAGAAAGGCTTATTGTTTAAACATTTTTTACTTTACACAAATACTGTATTGCCAGATACCAGTTTGTGTATGGTGGTTTCTGATTTAAGTACAGTAGATTTTTTAATGTCTTTCTATTTGAATAATAAAAAAAATTAGAGTTTCACTTCAGAAGGAAAGTCGTAATCTTAATTTTAAAAGCTTCCCCGATGCACTTAAAAGTAAAGTATATTACAAATAGTTATAAATTTATACATTGATTAATACATTTAGAAATCTAAATTAAAACTTTGAATATAGTTATTTAATTACCCCAATGACTAGCGCTTCCTTGAAGAATGGCTCGGATTATTCTGTTTTTCAATTTGCTAATGCCCTGCTGTTAAAAGCACATGGATTCCCAGGCCTATTGCTGTCACTGATGAACTATATAAAGATAAATGACATTACAGTAAATTCTACTTAATGACAATTTTTTAATTTCCCTAACAGAGCCTTTACTTTGGGTAGCTGAATAAAGGCTAATTAGGGGAAGATACACACGCGCACACACACACTCTTCTTGGCTAAAGATAATGATGTTAGGAAATCTGATTCATGGCTTTATGGCTATTTTAGAATAGTATTTTAAAGATTTAAGTGTTTCCTTTTGTATGGTGACACATGTCCCAAAGAAAATAATGATGTAACTGAAACCAAATATTTACCAATTTACATTTACACTGCATTAATTTTGTGGACTACTTTAGGATTTGAATGTAACATTTTGTGAAGTAGCATACTTTATTTCACAATTTTGTTTTAAATGTGGGGTTTATATGTTCACTCAAACTTCACTTTGCTTTGATTTATGCACCTTCTTCCTACATTCATTTACTTAATATATTCTTCCATTAATTGAGCCTTTAGGTTTCAAATCAATCTATTGGTTAATAGAATGATAGTTATTTGTTTAATTACTTTTTGCAAATGAAATCTGAGATTATGAGCTGGAAGGTGCATTTGTATAATCTGCTTGCAAGTAATATATATATATTTTTTTTCTTTAGCTGTGTTGCAGTTTAAGATGATGTACTTTAATGTTTGGATTTGTATATATGTCATTTTTTTCAGGTGTGTTTTTTGTGTCAAAAAGAGTGCTTTTACAATAACCTGAGAAAGTAAACATTTATATGATTATAGAACAATTTAACCAACAACTAAATCCAAACACTTGTGACATTCACTGAATGCACCAGAGTTGTATATTTTTTAATCTGTTTATTATTACATTCTAAAATAGCATGAAAGATTGGACCACATGGTTGCAATGTATTAAGTAAACTTTGATTACAGTTATTGTAATTTAATATGGTTCCCCAAAAGTTCGTGTTTGTGATATCATAAAATTTCAGTTTTTCTCATCCTCACATTAGCTGGCAGCATATGCTGTTATTGGTAACTCTTACACATCCTTGTTTAAATTTTTGTTGAAATAAAAGATAAAACTGATGCAAATCATGCCAGACTTTTTCATTTTTAATACATACCTGAAACTAATAATAATTAATTGAAGAACAGATGGTCAGTGTTTATAACTTTTTCCTTTTAACACTGTCCTGCAAATCATAATATTTAAATTAAAAACAAATAGTCCATTTTTTGAAGCATATCGAAGAAGAAAAAAAACCTTATGCTAAAATAGACCTTTGAAATGTACTTTTGTATGCATGTATATCAATGTCTAAATGCATTTACATATCCCATCATGTTAGGGTGTTGTGTTCAATATGTTTTTGTTTATTAACCTCTTATGCACAAAGGTGTTTTGGCATTATTGCACCTAAATTTCATACCCAGAACAACTTCTCTTATTCTGGTTATGTGATAAAGGACCGGAAAATGACTGAAGAGTAGCGAATGCAACACTAGAAATTTTTTAAAGATAGTATATATATGATTAAAAACATTTTTTACAGCAATATCAACTAACTAAAGCATGCAAGATAAATTTGTGCTTTAGGCATTTCTCTCCAAAATACTGCATTTTACAATACATAACCAATACGTTTTATGATGCTCCACCCTGGAATCAATTTTCTTTTGTATCTCACTCTGTCAGCTATCATTGTACGAAGTTTAGATTGCATATCCCATAGCACTGCAAAGATATGTTGTTTGGCACATGGTGTCTCCCATTTTGGAATCATTTATAGGTGCCGGTCATAAAATTAGAATATCATGACAAAGTTGATTTATTTCAGTAATTCCATTCAAAAGTGAAATTTGTATATTTGATTCATTCATTACACACAGACTGATGTATTTCAGATGTTTATTTCTTCTAATTTAGACGATTATAACTGACAACTAATGAAAGTCCCAAATTTAGTATCTCAGAAAATTAGAATATCAATTAAGACCAAAGCAAAAAAAGGATTTTTAGAAATGTTGGCCAACTGAAAGGTATGAACATGAAAAGTATGAGCATGTACAGCACTCAGTATTTAGTTGGGGCTCCTTTGGCCTGGATTACTGCAGCAATGTGGCATGGCATGGAGTTGATCAGTCTGTGGCACTGCTCAGGTGTTATGAGAGCCCATGTTGCTCTGATAGTGGCCTTCAGCTCTTCTGAATTGTTGGGTCTGGCGTATTGCATCTTCCTCTTCACAATACCCCATAGATTTTCTATGGGGTTAAGGTCAGGCGAGTTTGCTGGCCAATCAAGAACAGGGATACCATGGTCCTTAAACCAGGTACTGGTAGCTTTGGCACTTTGTGCAGGTGCCGGGTCCTGTTGGAAAATGAAATCTGCATCTCCATAAAGTTCGTCAGCAGCAGGAAGCATGAAGTGCTCTAAAACTTCCTGGTAGACAGCTGCATTGACCTTGGACCTCAGAAAACACAATGGACCAACACCAGCAGATGACATGGCACCCCAAACCATCACTGACTGTGGAAACTTTACACTGGACCTCAAGCAACATGGATTCTGTGCCTCTCCTCTCTTCCTCCAGACTCTGGGACCTTGATTTCTAAAGGAAATGCAAAATTTACTTCCATCAGAGAACATAACTTTGGACCACTCAGCAGTAGTTTTGTCTTTAGCCCAGGCGAGACGCTTCTGACGCTGTCTCTTGTTCAAGAGTGGCTTGACACAAGGAGTGCGACAGCTGAAACCCATGTCTTGCATACGTCTGTGCGTGGTGGTTCTTGAAGCACTGACTCCAGCTGCAGTCCACTCTTTGTGAATCTCCCCCACAGTTTTGAATGGGTTTTGTTTCACAATCCTCTCCAGGGTGCGGTTATCCCTATTGCTTGTACACTTTTTTCTACCACATCTTGTCCTTCTCTTCGCCTCTCTATTAATGTGCTTGGACACAGAGCTCTGTGAACAGCCAGCCTCTTTAGCAATGACCTTTTGTGTCTTGCCCTCCAATGGTCGTCTTTTGGACAACTGTCAAGTCAGCAGTCTTCCCCATGATTGTGTAGCCTACAGAACTAGACTGAGAGACCATTTAAAGGCTTTTGCAGGTGTTTTGAGTTAATTAGCTGATTAGAGTGTGGCACCAGGTGTCTTCAATATTGAACCTTTTCACAATATTCTAATTTTCCGAGATACTGAATTTGGGACTTTCATTAGTTGTCAGTTATAATCATCAAAATTAAAAGAAATAAACATTTGAAATACATCAGTCTGTGTGTAATGAATTAATCTAAGAACAAGTTTCACTTTTTGAATGGAATTACTGAAATAAATCAACTTTGTCATGATGTTCTAATTTTATGACCGGCACCTGTAGTCTGTACCTAAGCAATCTCCTAAAACCAGTGATTTCAGTAGCAGCTATATTTTTTTAGAAAAAAAAACTAAAACATACATACTGTATATGCAGAAACGTTATATCCCTATGAAGCAACAAGTAAACAATTTGTATACTCTGTGTTTACTTATGTACTCATTCAAACCAGGCCAGTCAATGAAACAATTTTTGTTTAACACTTGACACAAATGCATTATCGTGTTATTACCCTCAAATTACCCATGTTCATTACCAGAGTTCTACTCTTGCACCTCAAGATTAACACACACACACACACACACACACACACACACATATAGATATGCTCATACACGCAGACCCTAACCACATAAGTGCCATATGAATGATGAATGCACAGCCTATAACTCCCTATCTTTTCGAGAGACTTACATGTCATTGGCACAAACATAGTACAATGTCTTAGATATATTTCAGACCTCAATATTTCTTTAGTCTCCAAGAATATATTTAAACACTAGCCAACCCGCGGCATACCATACGACGGATAATCAGGCCGGTTTTTTAATAATTTTTAAGCACAGGGAGAAAATTAACATTAGAAAAATCGGTAATTTAATAAATCAGCAAGAAAAGCAACATTGTAACAATGCACGGAACGAACCAACACACAACCGTCCGTGACTGAAAACTGGCGGACCGCCATCGCTCATGTGCCCACCTCCAACTCTTCACTTGAGTCGTCGTCGTCTTTGCACAGTCCAGATGCACCTGTGACTCACGTAGACTTTCCGTGTTCCTGCAGGAGCATCTAAGAAGACACACGTTTGTCGCGGATGCGAATTGCTATATGTAGCATGTAAAACAGTTTGCTATGGTGCACGCAGTCGTGCGTCGTAACCGAAAACTTGTTTTTTAAAGACTGCTTACTTCATTGTGTTTTAAACTCAGTTGTAAAGGATTGTTTTAAGGATCCCATGGTATACCTCTTGCAAACCGTTTTACACGCTGCATATGGTGATTCACCTCCGCGAGAAACATGCCTCTATGAACAGTCAACGTGGCTCGGAGAGGCATGCGGCCTCTACGACAGACGAATATAAATGACAGCGTTTTTTCTGTGTCGTCACGTCCGAGTTGGTGGGCGTGGCTCTGCGAGTTGTCGTCGTATCCAATGGTCTTGGAGTTGGTGGGCATGGCTCCTTCCTGTGTGCGCCATAGGTGTCTTACTTTTTGGCGGCTTAGTGAATCCACGCCCCTTCCGGCGTGCTTTCCATGGGTGTCTTGCCTTAGTGAATTATATATATAGATATTAAAGCTCAACATCCTTGGCTATAGGCCATTTATCAACCAGTGATGTCTTACTTTTATGGCACTGTTCCTTCTATTATATGGAGCTCCCCTCCTCAGCCTGATAAACCCCACAGATTGGAACATATGGCAACCTCCTCCTACTGCTCAGTGTGCTCTTAATATTTGCCTTATTACTTAAATCACTCTTGATATAAAGATAAAGTATAGAAATTTAAATGCAACTTGATATTTATTAAAAAACAATAATACCAGTAGAACAAAGTATAAAAGAAAATATAGATAGCACAGTCTATGAAGAATGTTAAGGATTGGAAGTTTGCCCTGGGGCAGCTTTTGACTTGGCAATTGGTGTTGTTCAAATGGAACAGTCACGTTGGTCTCCTCTTCTAACATCAACTTTGTCCACTCCTGTTTTTTTTTTGTTATTACTGTTTCTTCTTTCTCTCCCCTCTCTTTTAGTCCGTCAGAGAAGCCATATTTATATTAAAATTCTTCGTTGGGTTGTAGTCCGTGCAACTGGATAAGATCCATGTAGATTATGCGAAACAAGTAACACGAGAACTCATTCCCCCTTTTTTAAGAAGAAAAAAGCAAAAAAAAACCCACACATGCATAGTTTGCTGTTGGACAGCATGGGTTACCATTACATGGTAATCTAATGTTCTAATTTTAAGTTACAATGAAACAAGCAGCAGAAACTCTTCTTAGCTTAAGCCAGGGGGGTATTTTCTGTACATCGCTTAAATCATCCGAGATCAGATGCCTCATCTTGGATGAGTTAATGCCGGTGAAACTCATCCAGGATAAGTCGGCTTTTTAAACGCAGCCGCATAGTAGATTAGTCTAGCTGGATCTAATCATCCAAGATGAATGCACGCGCCCGCAATGATTGAAAAGCCCATATATATTGAGTCTAGAAAACATGATCAGCAAGTCTTTGATAGGATGCAACAAAATGACGAAAGAACAGGCACATTTTTTCACACAAGCGGAGCAGGACCTTTTATTCGAAGGATATGAAGAATTTCTAGATTTAATATGCACAAGGGGTAACCCGCAAAAACAGCCCAAACCAGAAAAGACGGCTGGCAAAAAGTGGCCGACAAATTAAACGCTAAGTTGTGTGCATTGTACTTACTGAAAGCAGATTTTCATTTCCTCTGTGTCAGATTAATTATTATTTAACATGTCATAATTCCAGATCAAACGTGAGCACAAGGAGAAAATGGGAACAGGTTAAAGTGAAGTACAAGAATATACTTCAAACTGGTAAATATTGGTATATAACTATTTCAAGAATTGTTGACATAAAGAATCATATATAATATAAAAAACATTAATTTTAAAGCTAATAAGAAGGCAGACAAGGTCCTGACCATAACCCCTGCAGAAGAGTTGACTTTCCAGCAAAATGTCCAGTGGGAAGCTCCTCCTCAGAACCAGTGGCAGGATGCAGTGGTCACTTCATTTCAGGTAAAGGATGGTCATTGCATATATTGTTCCTCAATGTGGGCCATAGGTATGTTCCCTATAACCCTCTTTTTTTGTTGGGTCAGTTCCAGGGAATGTCATATCCCTAGAACTTGTGTCTGACCAACGAGATATTGACAAAGGTCAAATATTTGATGAAGACACTGTGTCTGATTATTCATCAGGAGGAGAAATACATTTTCCAAATAATGTTTGATCAAACTCCACTCTGATCAGTCCCATGTGCCGCAATCACATTTGGAAATCCTGGGTAATGAGAATGTTAGGCTGATTGTGAGATTCTTTATGGAACTGTAGGTGTTTTTGCCTGCGTATTACCTATCTGCAATGGCACGAAACGCCTCTTTTATTGTCTGCACACTCAGGTGCCCAGGAAACACTATGAAAAGAAATATTTCAGAGCCAAACAGACTTTACGAACTGCCTGGCAAACTGCACTTATAGATAAATTTTCCGCATCGCCTACAGTATATAAAAATGTGCTGCTTACAAAAAACCTCAAAGCAATACATACTGTCTGTGTGGTTGTTAGAGCCCAACTTCGCCTAGTTTGACTTTGAATATAAGGTGCTAATAAATCTTTGAGGTACAATATTCCCCCTCGGCTAAAGCGGTAATTTCATCCGGGAGCAATAAAGGATCTTGCCGATCGCGCAAAACCCTCTCTATATGAAATTCTCTTCTTATAATTCTTATAATGCACACCGATATCAATTGGTTGCTCATTCATGAATGGTGAAGCCATGACTGAATGAATTCCATGCACGGAAACTGATTAAGTGTGTGAGCTAATCCTTGTTCACATAGAACAGACCTGCTCCGAGCAGGTTTGAGGATTTGGATGTGCTGCTGTGACAACACATCCAGTAAGAGTTTCGAAAAAACGACATATCGAGGATCATGCCAAATCGTCAACATCGTTACATCTGGCTAAACGAGTAATCCACGTACGAAAAATACCCCACAGGTGTCTACAAAGTTGGTCCTGGATGGTGGTTCTTGCCACAGGTTTTGCTTACAACCCATTTACTTAATTAGAAACCAATAACTAATCTTAATGTTATGGCTTGTTTGTGTTCTCATTCTGCCATATCAGGAGATTATTATATCAGATTTCTTTGTAAAGGTCATTGATCAAATGATTTTTATCCAGAAGCAGATTAGTAATTCTCAGACATTCATTTTTCTCCTCAGTTTCCTTCGAAATATTTTATTAAACCAGATAGTTCATGATGAATACACAGGTGTAAATGAAAAGTTAAGGAGAGTTGCTGGTTACTTTGTCATTTGCATATTTTCTTTTTTAGCAATTTATATTTGGAAGTGTTGCTCATGCATTTAACATTTGTATAAAATATTATAGTGCAAATTTGGTTTATTTATATAACTCATCTTAATGATGCATGGTGTATAATCAATATTCAAAATACGTAATTGCTCAGAAAATGTCCAAGGCTAATAACATGTAATGACATTACAGATATAAAGTGCTTTTTGTGAGCAGCAGCCCATGTTTCAACATTCTCCTCTGCAGGCATACAAGTTCAATAAAAAAGTATTGTCAGTCATCCTAACCATATAGCATTTCTTTGATCATTGAACATAAAAATAAATTATAACTATTCTTTTTTAAAATAAAAATTTTCATTTAATGTTTTGGGCATCAGTTTCCAACCGTTTTTTTTCCAAGTGGTTAAAGATAGCAACAATAAAGTGTCATTTAAAGGGGAGGAGGAGCTATCAGTAGTTCAGTTTTCTCATTGTTCAAACTGAATGAGTTTAATTAAATTAAATCAATATACATACTACTTGTTTTCTTAGTAAAGCCAGTTAGTACTTTTTCACAGTTTTTGAAGGGATTGACTGGAATCAAAGTTCTGTAGTGCAAATATAAATGCTTGTGTCTTGACTATGGCATTTAATGGGTAATTAGTAATTTTGCAGGCCACATACTAGCAGAAACTGGACATCTAGTTGGCAGCTACTTCCTTAAGAGATGGTTTCTATGTAATTAACAATGTGGCCCTAGACTGTTTGAGATATGTTTGTATGAACTGTATATCTGACATATGTGGAAGGGAGAGAGAACATTTGGTTAAAAGGGGCAGGTAAAAAAATAACAATCAAAAACAGTTCTTAGATTTATTGTGATTTTTGAATGATTCTGCTTCAATGCACAAAACTCCAGTAACTGCAGTATGGACTTATGAATAAATTTGGAACTATTTACATTACAAAATATTTCAGATAAAAAGAGGTACAGTGTGAAGAAAATGATAAATAGAACAAGTAATGCAGTGCTATCTCAGAACACTGGGCGAAAATTTAATATATATAAAAATCTTATTAAAACAACAAAACACACAAAGTAGACATTAAAAATAAAGATGTATGAATAAATAGACATATACATACAGTATGTAGTATATTTTGCCTAACATAGACCTTTTAAGTAGCATTCAATCAGAGCAACATTAGTACCTGATTCAGGCTCAGAGTCTCTTTTTCTCTGACAATTGGATGTAGTGAGAAGTCAAGCAAAATGACTCCTTTTATTGGCTAACTTAAAAGATTACAATATGCAGGCTTTTGAGGCAACTCAGACCCCTTCTTCAGGCAAGATGTAATCAATCCCAAAAGCTTGCATATTGTTATCATTTTAGTTAGCCAATAAAAGGTGTCATTTTGCTTGACTTCTCACTACATTCATAATGGCTAGCACGGTACAACACCCTAGTACTTCTGACAATTGGATAACAGTTGACCACAACAAAAAAATAAAACCTCTGTATGTGGGATGATTTATCTATCATCCCACATACAGAGGTAATGAGAAAGAAATAGCAGTGTCCTGTTGCGAGCCCACAAATGTGATCAATGGTCAATCCACCTAGGTTTATAGCTAATACTAATATGTGCAGGTAGATTTGTCTCCTCAGTTCAGTTTCTCTCTTGGCACGGTGTCTTCACTTAAGGGGTATTTCATGGGTCTATGCATTCTGACTGAAATATTCAAGAATATAACCCTGATAAAAAATAAACTTGCAAGTGCCAGTTGCAAAAGAAGGGGAATAGTTTGCAAAGTCCTTATTTGCACATGTTTCACAGCACAATTTTTTGGATTTAGTGCATTCTCAAAATCATGTTAGTTTAAACTAAGAATGCTACAACATAGGGCATACATTTGTTTTATTGTTGAGTCTGTGCACTGCTGAATGATACGCTGAGACACGATGCAACCTTCCAGTTGGTACTGCCATTTGTTATTGTATTGTGTTAATAAAAAATTAGAATTAAATTCAGGATATTTTTTTTTATGATGAGTTAATAATGATTTTGTTACAAAAGTATCAAGTGCTTACCCAGTATAAAAAAAAAAAGATCAATCACGTAAATAATTCAGAAAACAGGATGCTTTAAGATTAGGGGTGGGCGATAAAATGATAAAGATAATTATCAGAAAGTAACTTTTCCTCAATAGAAACATAAGACATGGTCGATAGAAAGTCATTATAGCTCCTATCCATGTTTTGACAGACAATATGAAAAGCCAGTGATAATGAGAATAGCTCCACGCCGAACCAATCATGTGGCTGGAATAACGTTCCAGGCATGTCGGGTTAGGTTGATGCACACAGCACGGAACTGACAGAAGCACATGAGCTAAAGTTTGGGCTGCAGCAACCTTGCCTGCCAGTACATCAGGAGTGAGAGCAAGATAAAAGAGAAAATGGTGATAGAAAATGTTTACGAAAATTTGAAAAAATCAGTGTTATTAAAGAAGACACCCCAACGGACACAGCCCAAAGCTCAAAAGATGAGGGACGTTGTTGAAAAGAAGCATCCGAGAAATTAGGTAGTGTGGAGATATTTTGGCTTTTTAAAGTTTGACAAGAAGCAGAATACCATGCACTGCAAATTGTGCTAGAAGCATATTCTTACAAAGACAGGTAATACCACTAATCTTTTGTACCATCTGAAGCAGTGCCATCCTTTAAAGCACACAGAATGCAGACCACAGTCCTAGACCCAAACATGTTCTGCACTATTTCTTTTGCCTTTCTTTTTTTTTTTTTTTTGTCTTGGAGCATAAGCTGTGAATGTGAATGTTCACATAAGAGTGAATACGTCAAATTTGTTTATGTTCTCCTTCGTTTACATTTGAAAGCTGCTTGAATACTGAGGATATAAACAGAATGTTTTTTTGTCTATTTATTTATGGATTTGTTTCCCATCCATTTAAAACAGTTTGAATCTATACAAAGGAGAGGATCCAGTATAGAGGTAGTTTTTTTGAGATTTTACTTTGTATTAATACCTACTTTATTTATTTGGAACTGTTCAAAGAATTTACTTTGTATTCTCCTGTAAAACTTTAAAAATCTTTAAGATTTTAGTTTTAGATTTTAGAATTTTAGAGTTAAGATTTTATTTTATTTATTTGGCATTAACAAGTTTAATGTGTTATCATGTAAAATTTGAAAGCTTTTTTATTTTGCATTACCTATTTTATTTATTTGGAATTGAACAAAGAGTTAAATTGTGCAATTTGTTTGCATTCTCCATAACACTTTAAGGTTTTGACTGGTCAAAGCTAAGATTTTAGTTAATTATATATACAGGAGGTCCTCGGGTTACAACAAAGTTCTGTTCCTATAACAGTGATGTAACCCGAATTTTGGTGTAAGTCAAAACACACTCTAGCCTTAGTAACTTACCTATCTTAACACATTTGCAAAATCATAATCTAGAACATAAAAACACAAAATCTAAGCCTCACAAAAAGGAAAAGGACATAAATATACTGTATTGTACACTGTGCTGTAGTAACAGAAAAAATGAGTGTAAAAAAATCCTTACCTTGATTCCTTCTCATGTCTCAATTTTTTAAAGTTTTTATGGGAGTGAGCGTTGTAAACTCGAAACGTTGTATGTCGAAACGTTGTAACCCGAGGACCCCCTTTACCTATTTTACAGTATTTATTTGAAATAGAGGTGTATAATTTTGTACAGTACATTTATCATGTTCAACTTTTAAGAGAAAATAAATAATATTTGAACCAAAATTAACCTAATGATATCTTCACATTTCATTTAGTAGTAAAAGGAACCTTTAAGCTTGCCAAAAATATAGTGATATTCTATATATCGATATCAACTAACCCATATTGTTGCATCACCACGACTCTACATTTTTAAGCTCCCACAATCTATAGACTCATGGTGGTTTTAGCTATATTCCACTTTCAGCTGCGTAATTCCATAGTAGTTAGGAGTTATCTGATCAGCTGGTATTTTTACAGTTGTCTAATGTGTAGAGTTTGAATTCTGTGCATCACTATAACCAAAATTTAAATTAGACTTCTGTATTTAAAAAATAAGTCACCAACACTTAGATCCCATTTGTGGGAAAGTACAATAAGTTGTGTAATACAGTTTGCCTCATTAAACACCTCACTCTGTTATTAGGTAGCTGATCTTAACCAGTCTATTACTCTTCACTAGTCACACTCAAATGGCCTTTTCAACAAATAATGCATTTGTAACGGTGGGAAAACGTGCTATACAGTTCTTTAGTTATTCATCATTCCTATTTAAAATACATGCAACTATTAAGTGCTTGAAATTTGGCACGGATTGGGTGTATCCCAAACAAAGTTAATCATTTCTTCAAATTTTCAATGTGTTCATTTTCTTCATATATTTATTTGGTAAGCACGTTTTCCTACTTGCAAGAATAGTCAACATAATTTTTTAAATCAGTATTCTATAATTATGCCAAGTTTGTTTCTTAGGGATTGATTTATTTTTTTCATTGTTAATGTTTTTTATGGCCTAATACATAGGATGTCACCTTCCTCTTGTCATTGCCCATAACTGGAACACACGGCTGTAGATGGAAATTGGCTGTTCAGTGGAGTTGCACAAGTGTGCAGCAGAAGTCTATTCTGGCAGTACTGGGCAAAATGCAGGAAAAGAGCGCAGTCAGGGTATCAGTTCATCACAGGGTCCACTCACAGTCACCCTGGGGCCATTTAACCAAACTGGAGTACCCAAAAGAAAAGCAGACATGGGGAAACATTCAGACTTTATACAGATGATCAGGTGCTGGGTTTGAACCTACTGTAATGCATCAAATTTTTAGTGGCAGAGTTAATCAGTGTCAAGTACAGTGGCATCTGAGCTAAAATGTTAACTATAGTTTAACAAATATCACAAAAGTCTAACAACATTCACACTTATGCTGATCACTGAATTGTCTTAAAGCTGCAGAAAATTACATTCTGAAATTAAAAATATAGTATGGTGCCACCTTGTACACTGGTACTGTGAGTGCTGTGCAGAGTGGAGGCAGATCCTCTGTGTTTTTCCCAGTTGATTCTGGGGTTTGTCAGCGGTGTGTTCTGCTCCAACTGTGTTCAATGCTTCTATGGAATGGGTGTTGGGCAATGTCATGGGGTCCAGCGGCTGTGGGGCATCTGTCGGTGATAAAAGATTCACGGAATCTGACTTCGCTGGCAATGCTGTGATCTTCGCAGAGTCAATGGAGGTTCTGATCGGGGTACTCGAGAGACTGAGCGAGGAGTCTGAGTGTCTGGGCTTGCGAGTGTCCTGGATAAAAACCAAATATCAGGCCTTTAATGACCTCTTGGGCACAGCCATCAGCAGTGTGTCTGTTTGCGGAGAGAGTGTCAACCGCGTTAAGAGGTTTACTTACCTTGGCAGTGACATTCATGACTCTGGTGACTTTTCCTGTGAAGTCAGTAGACGGATTGGGAGAGCATGGGGAGTCACGAGGTCGCTGGAAAGTGGTGTGTGGCGCTCCCGATATCTATGCAAAAGGACGAAGATCCAAGTATTTAGAGTCCTGGTGCTTCCTGTCTTGCTATATGGTTGCAACACATGGATGTTATCCAGGGACCTGAGACGAAGATTGGACTCCTTTGGTACTGTGTCTCTACGGAAAATCCTTGGGTACCGTTGATTTGACTTTGTGTCGAATGAGCGGTTGCTCATGGAGTCCCGAATGAGGCACATTACCTGTATTGTGAGGGAGTGTCAGTTACGGCACTACGGCCATGTGGCGCATTTCCCCAATGGTGATCCAGCTCGTAAGATCTTCATTGTTGGGACCCAAGTGGCTGGATCAGGCCAAGGGGTCACCCACATAACACCTGACTGTGGCAGATAGAGGGTCATTTCCAGAGGGTGGGACTGGGCCGCGTGTCTGCCTGGGAGGTTGCCAACCGGGATCCCGAGTTGTTTTGTTGTGTAGTGTGTGCAGCAACGCACTGTAGCAGTGCATGCTCCCTAACGTGTCTTGACTTGATAGTATGATGAAATAAAGTAGACAGCAGACAGAAAAAGGTTTAGAGATGCCCCCTGTATATTTGAAAAATACATCCTCACAGACATGAGTTCAAGGATGAAAAGTGGTCTATAAATGCGGTGGATTCAGGGAGGCCGGAACAGGAATTAATGTGTCAGGTAGATGGGTGCTGGGTGCTAGAACTGACATCATCAAAAGGTGCTGGAAATTATGTCATCAGTGGGTGGGACCGGTGGTAATCATAAATTACACCAGCTGTTACAGACTGAAATCAAATGTATGTTTTTATTCTAAAATAGTAAGACTAAGAACAGTTTACTTCTCAAAACGGAGTGGTGCAGGATCGAACTCACGACCTTTTGATTCCTAGGCGGCAGCTGATTCTATTGCACCACAGAGGAAGTCATAATAAATGGGTGTCAATGTCGCATGTTAAGGCGGCTTTTTGTTTCTGCAGTTATATTTTTGAATAAAAGCGCAATTGTTGTGTTAGATTTGTACGTTTTGTGAAAGTATTTCTATGATACTTCAGGCTTCTTACATTATATAGTTTATGCCTACATTTTGTCATCTACTAGTAGAATATAAAAAATGTTTCTGTTTTAACAATGTGTTTACACAGATTACTGTAGAAACGGAACAGACATGAAATGCGTGTGTTCCAAATAAGGATCTATTATTTCCACTCTAAAACTCCACTTCACTCCCAGAAAATAAATCAAGGCATGAGCTGGGAGAAGTTTGTGAACGTTCTAAGTCGGTGGGGGGATGGAATAGCCGGCTGCTTGCAGCCTGATTTTTATCAGCACATTTAGATGACAAAAGACGCTGGTGGAGAGCTGTGAACGATTTTAAGAATCGATTTAAGGTGGGATGGATTTACGAGTTTTTTCGTAGGCTCTGGTAATTCTAGTGTTAAAGAAAGGCACAGCCTTCGGCTTGGTCTGCAGAGGGATAAAAGTAGAAAGGATCAGATTACAGTGCCAACCCCTGGTCTGGCTTATGGATAAGAAGTATTTTCTTAGCATATTTTATTTAATATTTTGTAATTTTTTTTACTCTGCTGGTTCAGTTTTTACTTAGAAAATTATTTTTTGTGCCAAATGCGAGTAAAACTTGCTATGTGCAAACTGCAGTTAAAGTGACAATATAGTCTGAATAATCTTTGTAGCGTTCTCGGCTATATGTAGTAGAGAAAAAAATGAGGCACGGTGCACAAAGGTTTGGGGAGTGGCTAGCATCCTACTATGTGCTTCACTGGTCTTGTTTACCCTTTCACTGTAAAGTAAAGAGCACTCCATGCATTCTTTAAATATATTTTTTTGCATATGAGTGACTAGTGAGAAAAAATGTTCTGCATGTAACCAATTTTATACATTATTTCACTGTGTTACGAAAAGTACAATACAATACAATACAATTTATTTTTGTATAGCCCAAAATCACACAAGAAGTGCCGTAATGGGCTTTAACAGGCCCTGCCTCTTGACAGCCCCCCAGCCTTGACTCTGTAAGAAGACAAAAAAAAACTCCCAAAAAAAAACCCTTGTAGGGAAAAAATAGAAGAAACCTTGGGAAAGGCAGTTCAAAAAGAGACCCCTTTCCAGGTAGGTTGGGCGTGCAGTGGTGTCAAAAAGAAGGGGGTCAATACAATACAATACACAGAACAGAACAAATCCAGAATACAGTATAAAAATAAAAAATCTACAAGTATGGACCAGAATTTAATAGCAGATGATATCCCATAATATGGTTTGGATTTGTTTAGAGTCCTGGAGACCTCATCCATCAAGCTGCCTCCCCCATTTGGCCATTCCACAGCTGAAACATTGCTTGGCCAGCCAGTCCGATGAAAGGACCCGTCTACACCACGATTCCTGCGATCCTCCATCAGGGATGACTTTACCGTAGGCAAGCAAAATAACTTGGCAGCTGGGCCATGGCACGAAGTGCCACATTTGAGTACTGAGAAGAAAAACAGAATAGGTGAGGGTTAGTAACAAATTATAGCTATCATGTTACTTATGTTTTAGTGCTAATGACTAACAACAGAGATGCAGTCTGTACAGTTAATCAGCAGCTCTAGTCAAGTGCATATTATTAGAAATGATGTTTTGCTATAAAGAATTATATGTGGAAAAGTGTATTTTGAGCAATTTCTAGTAAAATATAATAGTTTTTTGTGGTCAGGGGAATCTAACCCCCAAGCTTTAATGTATTAACATATGCATCTCTGACCTTTGTGTCGTGTTCTAGCAACATTACCCCAGTGAAAGTCGAGAATTGACTTATTTTGTTTGTGGATGTTTTAACTGGCTTTATTAAAAGTTCTCAGTGTATCACTGTTTTAAAGTAGAACTCAGAAGGCAGTAGGCATGGCTTAAGGACATATCATGGTAGTTGTGTGGAATCGTCTACAAAAATGCTAGTGAGCACAAAGTTCTCTGTCAGGAACCAGCTGTTGGCACTCAGTAAAATACAGATGAGAGCTTGCAGTCATGGTTTAAAATTATGTTCCGTTGACGCAAAGCAATATCAAGTGTGTTTTTATATTAATCAAAGCTGTATAATAGAAGTTAAATAATAGAAATATATAAGTCTGTTAATCTTCTCTTTTTATCTTTAATGTTTACTTTTAATTTTATTTATTTATACTTTTATTCCTATGCTGCAGTGATCCCATATTTCCCCAAGTTATAAAAATGGGTTCTATAATCCTCCCTTTGGAAAAATCAAAAATCAGGCCTTCACAGGTAGTTTAACTAAAGCAAATTTTGGTCATTGCACAGCCACAACCTGCTAAATGATGGCAATATTTTCATAATTTATAACACTTTTTATCAGTCTGAGCCTTTGTTATTTGGCATTTAGTCCCTTGTCAAGTCAGCACTGATCTGTTGAATCCAGATCACATCACTAGTGAGATATTTTCTTTTGTGACTTCACTGTTGCACTACTGCAAGCATACTCACTACCAAGGAGATGCATTCTGATAGAAGCGATTGCTGTGCTGTCCATGTGGGGATGCAAAAATCATGTCTTCATAGTGAACTGAGCTTGTTTGCATGACAATGAAAACTTTTAATGTTCCTGCCAGAAAACGGCGTCTGTTATGCACACAAACAATTGAAAATGAATGCTGCTACACAATAGAGCTGTTTTTTACAGGAGCATACAGTATTTGCAAACACAAATTATGTTTTCACAATTTAACCAAATCTTTTGGTATGAGTAGTAATGTTTTTCTTTATAATAGATGCATAAACTGTAAATTGATTTTGCTGTGGTATTCAGGTATTTTCAATTAGAAACTTCAGTTTCTTCCTACAGTTTAAAAGTATACACTTAACTGTAATGAAATAAGGGTACATTACTACATTGTATAATATTAACATACATAAATATGTAAACTGCATTAAAAACCAACTACAACATAGCAATTTTAATTTGATCAACATAAATCCTAACACCATAAATTCCATTGTAATTGAGATCTGGCCAGTTGTCATTGGATGAGAGACAGCAATCAATGGCATTCCTGGAGAAAATAAACCTCTAGGAGTCCACAGTTTGCTAAAGCAGATCATAAATCACAGTAAGGTCTTACAGAGTCATGGGTCATGGCCCCAGTGACCTGGGCCAACTGGTAACCGATTGCACCATGGGCTTTCATAAGTACAGTGGAAATTGTAGATTAAATCCTTTTGTCATTAATTCCAATGCTCTCAAAATATTTGGTATTTCATCCCATGCCCTGGAGTAGTAGCTTGGCAATGTAGCAGTGGCACCAAATACTAAAGCAGGGTACCAAGAAGAGAAACAGATCAGTGGAACAGCAGTAACATCTTTAGATTTTAATGTGCTTTCTAGTCCTGGATTGTTTTCTTTGGTAAATATTAATCCTTTATAGAAAAAGTAAGAAAGTTGAAACAATCCCTAAATTTAACTGGAGCACGTATGTTGGATGAAGATTTACTGCTAAAAGAGATCCTACTCTGCTGTGGACTTGAGCAAGGCCCTTAACCTGCAGTTGCTCCATGGAAGCTGTAGAATGGCTCATCATACCCCAAGGAGTATGCGAAAACTAATAAATTACTAATACATGAAGTTGTATAAGGCAAAATAAAGAGCAAAAACAAAGCAAAAAAAAAATCATAAAGATAACATTTTATATTTTAAAGTCTCTGTTTTCTAGTATTCCTTAAAGAATTATCTAATTATTAATGTAGTAAATAGTTTATCAGTCTGCTTTTTTCTTTTTCATGTTTTAACTTAAAATGATAACTAGCTTTGGCCACAAGACAGGTTCTGAAAATGTATTTTATTCTTAAGCTAGAGATGAGTAAAGTGGCAGATTTTCATCCTCTTAATTAAATGAGCAGATGTGGTTATTGGCTTGAGGAAGAAATGACAAATACAATCATAACTGTTGCCGATGCTAACTTTATTAATTTGGCAAGCCTCAAATGAAAATTATTTTAACTTTGCTTCTTAATTTCATACAATATTAAGCTTCTGTCTTTTCAATCGTAAAACTTGAGTATGACTTGGTCATTATGCAAATTAAGTGTTTTCCATCATGGATAATGATCATCTGTTTGCACAGTGTTGTCCACCTGTTATCTGCCATGCAAACTGAAAAACAGTAGCAGGAGCAAAGCAAATGCCTGTGCCAGGGTGTCAGCATTCCTCACACACTTAATTAGCAAGCAGTAGGGCAGATGAGCACAGGAGAGCTCTGCTTTCCTCTAATTATAACTTTGACAAAAATATACTGTATTGCCTGAAAATCCAAAAGAAAAGATAAACTTCATGATGTGACAAAGCAAATCATTAATTAGCAGTGTTTTCCATCAAAGAACCCATTACTTTACACAGATTTGTCAAGCCTGAATATTTAGTTTTTATTGTAAGTCATTTTAAAGGCTCATACATACGGTATAACTTATTAGTGGTCTGTTTATTTTACTGGCTTTAACATACATTTGCATTGTTAGTGGCATTCTTTATCATTTTTACAATTTGTTGTACAAAAATTTTTTTAATTAACATTTGATTATTTGGACATAGCAGCACATCAGGCCTTTTTCAGAGGGTTTTATAATTCTGATTATAGCTGAGAAAGTAACAAACCCAAGCTTGTACCATGTGCAAAGGTTTCTCTGCTATTACATTTCACAACTTTTTGTACTAAAACAGAATTTGGCAAAAATATAAATAAATCTCTAGTAGTTGGTTTTGCTTTGTTTTTTTAGCACCCCTTATTGTGACCTTTATAAGAAAATTCAATTCACATTAAATTTGAAAAATACCAATTATGAAAGTAAAATGCATAATTTATATATAAAAAATGGAACTGTCTATACAGGAAATATTAACCAAAACAGACACAATAATGTATGTTTTTATAATGCAGTAGAGTTAGATCAAAAGTATGAGAATGAAGGAAATTAATTAGAATTTTCCACAGCGTCTCTCATCAGCTCTTCTCCTTAGTCTAGCATGTAGTGACCTGAGTGGAAAGAGGGTTCATAGTTAGTCGTGCAGTCTTTGTATAGATTTGATAAGAATGAACATTATCCTAGTTATGCCTAAGTTAAACAATCAACTCTATACACCTACATCTATCAATATGTATAATTTCGTGACTTACCCATATTTATTATTTAAGATGTTGGTGAAGGGTGTGGATGTCCATAAAGAAGAGCAAATTAAACAAATAGTACTGATATCAAAGAAATACCTTATTGTACTTATGGATTATTGAAACCAGAATATTCAAGAATTATTCTTTCTCTCCTTTCATAGAACCAATTTTGTAAAACTTTTACAAAATGAGATTAGCTGAAACTAATGGTTAAATGCTAGTGAAAAAAGTCCAAAAGGCTTACCATTTTGACATTGTCAAAGTTCAGTGTGGCAATCATAGACCCAAAGAGATTGCTGCAGAATTGGCAGCTCTGTTAAAACCTAAGAGATGTATGTTTGTTTTATTTATTTATTTTGCCCATTATTTTTGAGGGGTATTGCCTTTGGTGACTGGCTGATGAGTAGGTAAGTACATGTAATTATATATATGATTCCATACTCTTTTAAACTCAGTTATGTCTTATTTAATGTATGCCCATTATTTTGAGTGGTTATTGTCTTAATTTTAATTTCCAGTTTACTTGAATGTATAAAACATGTTCAGAAAATGTGTGAATTGTGGATTATTTTGTGCCATTTTTTAAAACAGGTTTTCAGATTGGGGTTGCAGTACACCATTTATCCTAATTAAAAAAAAGAACCAAAAAAAAACTTTCTCCTATGGTAGTATATACTTCTTGCATCTATATTAAATTTATATATGAATTTTAAAAACTTAAAAAAATTATTAAAAATCTGATAGACAGTGACCAGCCTGGGAACTGAAGGCAAGTCCCTAGAGCTGCAGTATTCATTAACTAATTAATCTTGGTGTATAAACATTAAATTTTAACAAAGATGTTATTTAAAATGCTTTTTCAAATGCATCAAAAATAATAGGACAATAAAAATGGTTGTTTCTCAAAAAACAGGGTTTGATATGAGTATGAGATCTATGTAAAAATTAGACAACATTGTCTGACATCATCTATTTATGTGTAACCTATAAGCAGATGCCAGATGAATGACCAAATACTTTGATTTTTTTCAATAGTACCTTTCATTTAATTCTAAAATTGAGTTTAATAAATCTCAGTGGGAAATCAGTTCAGATTTGTTACGTGTGTGTGTGTCTGTATAAAATATAACTTAACAGTGGGAAATGCTCCTAGACTTTATAGTATGACTTTAGTATTTCAGCACACCCAGAGATCTTTGCGGTGTATTATTGTTGTGTAATCTTGTGTGAATCCAGACAGATTTTTGTCATTATATTTATATGATTTTTTATTTATTGAAAGAACCTGGAAATCTTCAGATTGCTGATGAGAAAATCCTTAACGCTTGTTTCTGCCTCTCCCCACCCCCAACAAATTATTTATTTAACCAGAAGTCAGGCTCTCTCTTTGAGGAGCAGCGAGCTGCTCAATGAACAGCTCTGTAATCGGAACTGAAGCTGCTGAATGTCTGTGGTTCATGTTTACTAGATTTTAATTAGATTGAAGACCCTTCATTGCCCAAACCAACCACCCCCCACCCCAAAAGCCAGGCTAATGTGTTTGTTCTTTGGTCCATGGTGTCACTTTGTTGGCCTGAACATCGGCCCTCTGACCCGATGCTTTGCATATTAGCTCGTTGGGATTTATCCATAGATATTCCAAAGGGGGCTCAGTAAAAACACTGCATGTGGGGGAGCGGGGATGCTTGAGTAGGAATTTGGGAAGTTCATTTGAAGATTCTTTTATTAGGCCTGTTGAGACATTGAGTTAATCAGCTGATATCACTGAGCTCAAAAAGTTATAAAGTTTGTGATTGTTAACTCTAAAAGTATACATTAACTTAAAACAATGTGCGCTCATCTAGTATGACTCTTAAAACAATCATACTTGTAAAAGCTAAAGCAAGTGCTGTAAATGGTTTGTTTGATTTATTATTATTATTATAAGCACAGAACTAAATATTCTGCTTGGTGCTCTGTACACTATCATACAGTCTTATTTGTATTGTGCTGTCTTTTCACAAATGATAAAAATGACATTTTGTAAATAATATTTATATTATTGGGTAAAGGAGTCTTGAAGTGTTTAAAGCTTGATCTCTTTAAATTCTCTAATCATGTTTCTTTTAAGGTTATTGTAATTCATTTTCTTTTCTCTTATGCATAAAATGAGTTGATGTAATTCAGTACAGTTTTGACTCTCTAGTTCATAACATCTCCAACAAATTGCTGTCACCAAATTAATATCTTTCAAAATTAGAATTAATAATATTCATAGCTCAGACTTAGAAATAACTTTTAGGCTTTATACAGAAGGTAAACCTAGCATAAATTAGCCATTATCTCACCATTCATTCATCAGTTTTCTGAATCTCTGTTATTTCTGTGAAAGAGAGCCAGAACCTACCATTAGAGTATCAGTTCAAAAGTCAGAATAAAGCCTTCAATGGAATGCCACCCCAGTGTATTGTTGGAAGATCTGCACAGTCTGTGGAATAGATACAGACCAGGCTAATGATTAATTCCATGTCCCTGGACCTCTGCCACCTTGCTACCCTTAATGAACTTTCTTAAATGTACAAGTTCTGGGGTACACTGTCTTCACATATGAGGGAGGTTTATGGTAAAAGAGCCAAACTAGATGTTACATATGACATGCTGCTAAACAATTCCTTGACCCTGAGTTTGTCAGTTGACCTTCCTGACTTCTCCCTGTTTACATATGTGACCTAACTGCACCTTGGATAGGTATCATTCTTTTATGGTTCTCTACTGTATAATATTTCATTCTTCAGGAATCTTGGACAACATTTTATATAATGCTGTGTCTTAAGCCACCTTGTACCCAGCACATAAACCTCCACCCCTCACCCTCCCCGTATACCCTCCCAGAACTTCCCTATTGTTATGTATTGCCCTGCTAATCCTTGTGTGTTTGAGCTGTATCAGACATCACCTTTCTTGGGAGCAGTTAGTCCACTCTTCCGCTTTCTTTGTGAAAAGAGCTGCCTTAATAGGAGAAGTCAACAGGGAGGACAAAAAAGGATTGAAAGTTGTATTTAATCAGGGTCAGAGGGGTGTTGTTCGGAGTGATGGGCCCACAGGCAGCCTGGCCTTTGATGCATGCCGACGCAGATGGTCCCAGAGCATGGAGCGAGCTGAAGAGAAAGCTTGCCCCCGGTGAAAGCTATTGTACTACAGCATCGTTACACTTGAAGAGGGTTGCCAGGGGTAACTGCCAAATATCACTAGTATTGTGTGATCGCTAGGCTGTGTGCCTTTTTTGGAAAGGGAACAAGGCAGACTCAGGGTTTTCTGCTTTTCTCCCTCCTCTTTGTAATGTAACATCTTTAGATTTTACACTGTATCTGTCCTCGTGTTCTTTTTACATTCTAATGTCAAGCTTAGACTTTTACATATGTCTTTTTAGTTTGTTTTTGTTTCTAAAAAAAAGAAAATTGCATTCACCATTAGTAAAATTTCTTTTCAGGCTCTGCACTAAAACCATTCTTCCACCATATTTTATCTGTACTGTAACTTCTTATACCCAATTGATCCCTTTCTTCTCCCCATTGACTGATTCTTCCATCAGCCAGAAGATTTAAAAAGGAAGTTACAAAGGAAAAAACTGCTTTATAAGGCATATAAGACTAATAACTCCAAAGTGAATTGTAGGGTGTATGAGAATATGAGGGCAACCATTAAGAAGGATATCAGGGAGGCTAAAAGACAGTTGGAGAGGAATATAGCAGATAAGGTGAAAAAAGATCCTAAGAGATTCTTTCAGTATTTTAGTAGTAAAAGAACAGCCAGGGAGGAGGTCAAGTGCATCAGGAATAGTAAAGGGGAATTAAAAGATACAGACAGTGAAATAGCGGATGCCCTAAACTTACATTTTTCTGAGGTGTTTACAAGTGAACAAGTGGATAACCTCCCAGAGGTAAACGCGACTGCTAAGGAGGTACTGAGGGATTTGGAATTGTAGAGGGAGAAGTACTGTTCAGATTAAATAAGCTGAAATCAAACAAATCACCAGGACCAGATAATATTAATCCTTGTGTTCTTAAGGAGGCTAGTGAGTACATATATAAACCCTTGACACATATTTTTAGGAAGTCACTGCGCACTGCAGAGATTCCGAAGGACTGGAAAATGGCAAATATCATCCCATTATATAAAAAGGTAACAGGGCAGATTCAAGCAACTTTAGGCCAGTAAGCTTAACATGCATCACAAGAAAATTAATGGAAGAAATTATTAAGGATAAGATTAAGCAATACCTGGCAAGGACAGGAATTATTCTGCACAGTCAGTGTGGGTTCAAAACAGGGAGGTCGTGTTTTACTAACATGCTGGAATTCTATGAGGAGGCAACAAAAGGATACGATCAAAGTGGAGCAGATGATATTATTTATCTGGGCTTTCAGAAAGCATTTGATAAGGTGCCACATGAGGGGTTGGGCATCAAATTAAAAGAAGTGGGAGTTCAGGTTGATGTTTTTAGATGGGTGCAGAATTGGCTCAGACACAGGAAGCAGATGGAGGGTGATGGTGTGAGGAACCTCATCAGAACTCGCTGATGTTAAGAGTGGTGTTCCACAGGGGTCAATGCTAGGGCCACTGCTATTTTTTATATTTGTAAATGATTTACATAGGAATATAAGTAACAAGCTGGTTAAGTTTGCAGATGATACCAAGATAGGTGGATTAGCAGATAATTTGGAATCCGTTATATCATTACAGAAGGACTTGGATAGCATACAGAATTGGGCAGATTTGTGGTAGATGAAATGTAATGTCAGTACATGTAAAGGATTACACATAGGAAGTAAAAACAGGTTTACTTTAAGCTAAAAAGTGAGTTATGTGATGTTTTTATATATTGAATAGTTCTTTTTTTATTTCATTTTTTTTTTTAGCTGCTCAAATTACAGGGACAGCTGCTTTAGTAGAATTGATTTCACACACTGCTAACACCATGGATAGCATGTAAAAGTTCAGAAGAGAATAAGACAAATACCAAAATGGCAGCTTTATGGTTTACATTCCAGTGATGTAGCCTTTAGGGGTCCACACTGCTTAGAAATGACAAATATCAATGTTCTTTAATGATAGGTAGATAAATATATATGTAATAAATAGCAATTTAGGAATAACCTACTATAATCCTGGTGCTTTTCTTCTTGTGTGACTTATAAGTATCTGAATTCTTATGCTTATGAAATGTTTTTTGAATTGGTTAAGTATATCACATAAATTTGTATTTCTAAAATTTCAGCTTACTTTTAATGTCCATAACAACTGGTGGCTCGAAATTGGCCCAGAATAACTGACCATGGTGTCGGGCTGAGTAAGCATTGCAGTTTACTGGTTCCTCAGTCAGGGCTGGCTTCTGTCTTGCTTTAGACTTTCCTGACATTGCCTTCATTCCTCTTTGACCTTTAATAGGATAGAACAGTTCAGAAACTGAATGGATGGAAATGTGTTAATTCAGAGTACTTTATTCAAGAGTATAAGTGACATTATGTAGATTCCAAGGAGAAGAAAGGGAAAACAAAAAGGGTCTTACCCCAAAGGATTCCCATACCTTGGAGAGTAAAAGAAAAGATTTGGGGGGCAATGGGCTAATCTAGGTAGATATGGAAAATGGCTGTTAAACCACTGATAATGGTGATGGTATATAACATCCAAGAGGAACATCAATTTTGAACCCATCTGTGCCCTGGACAGAGACCGATCCTGGAGAGGGCAACAGTCTGCCACAGGGTAGACTCACCCACACACTGGAACTTATTTATACTGGGTCACTTTTGACTCTGCTCTCCAATCACTCTAGCCTACACCCCTTTGGAATGTGAAAGAAAAGTGGAAAACCTGAAAAATGTGCTTGTATTATTTGCTGCTAAACATATATGGTGTACGTATTTTGTTTATATTTGTGAGTATTTACAATAGGTAACGTCATAGCATCAATGTAGTGATATATTCTTACAAGCAAACATTTTTCCTCACAATTAAAAAGAGCCTGATTGTTATCTATGTACAGTATATATATTTATATTGCTATTCTTCAAGAATTCTGTTTATATTTCTTAAAATCTTTTTATTTTTAATGCTCTGAAAACATTTTTTCT
Source organism: Polypterus senegalus (assembly GCF_016835505.1). Lineage (NCBI taxonomy): Eukaryota > Metazoa > Chordata > Cladistia > Polypteriformes > Polypteridae > Polypterus > Polypterus senegalus. The sequence continues at coordinate 19,221,083 of NC_053160.1, forward strand.
AATATAATTAACTATGTTTTGATGACTTACAGTTTTACGTACATGAAATTTGCATGTTTTCAATTGATCAGTAGTTATATTTCCAGTTAGTTGTTTGATTTCAAAGTAAAAAGAGTAGTGTGAGAAATGTGTTAGCTTTTGTGTCATTTTTAAATTGCTAACTGCAGAGCTTTTATTTAACTGTGTGTAGCTGTTTGTTATTTATCCTGTCATGCAATAGAAACATTAGTATGTAGGAAATTCATTTTCAGATAACTGCTAATATATTGAAGAATATGGTATTTTTTCATTTTAAACATTACAGTAATATATATGCATTCACTTACAATTAATTTAAAATGCAGGCAGCATTTTGTTTTTGTGGATGACTATCTGTCTGAATTTGGGATGTGTGGCAGCTGAATCATGCTGGTTCCTGGTCGACCTCGGCTCATGGCTCTGGAGACTGCAGTCGGGGAGAGAAGAAGACATTCCTGGCACTCAGAGCCTCGTGTCTCTCTGTCTTTCTCTTTTCCCTTCCTGTCTCCCCTTGAGATTTTCAGTTCATGGTTAATTAGCCGCATATACATAGACATTCTGTTTCTTTTGGTACAAGGGACACCAGCCTTTCCGAAACCATGTTTTTTCAAGCTCTAGCTATTAGTCAGTTGGAATTCATTAGTCGATCCCTTCTTGCGATTGACAAATTGGCATCAGAGAGTTTTACAACTCTCTCGTTCATTAATTAGCGTACCTATGAGACGTACAGGTAACATCTGTTGTCGAGTCTTCCTGTCTCTGATATGGTATTCATTCACTACGATGGATTTGGCAAGTCTCTTCTTGCTATCTCAGGCTTGAAAATAACTAGAGAAAAAACTTCAGGTGATGAATGAAAAGGATGAGAGCAGAGAAGGACAGGAACGATTTCTGAATTTTTATTTTAATAATTCTGTCAGTAGTTGAGTGTTTCTTCTCTTTAATGATTCCTATGTAGGGTCAATATTCTGCTTTGGGCTTGAACAAAAATAAGAGAAAGAACAACAAATATTTGAATAGAGTTTAAATAAAATTGTCAGCTTGAAATTTTGAGTTATAAATTCTTTGGAAAAGTGGAGAGCTATATTTATACAAAAGGTTTACCTGTGCAACAGATATATTGTAATATACTTTGACATTTTGGTGAGGTCTGTCACAGGATTAATGAGACTGATGATAAAGAGAATTTTATTGTAAAAATTATTGCATGTTATTATATATAATTCCTTTCATGTCTAGAAACATTCTTGGAAATCTTCATCTAAAAGGCATGTCAGAACATCAATTATAACTTTTTGAATGTTTTCTGTCAGTCTCATTGATTTTATGACAGTTGTTATATGTGTAATATAGACAGTATCACACCATCCAAATCTAAATAATTATTCTGCTTCATAAATATGTAGCATAAGTGTGGACTTCACTTAATCGTTTGCCCTTGGATGTATCCTTGTAATGAATTCATTCAAAATTAGATAATCTGTAAAATGTCAGTTAAGGAAGAAAGTAGCTGCAATTTTGGTAAATATATAGGAAAATGCCATATTTTTAGGTTCAAAATCTTATTTTGTAGTTCAGAGACACACATTTTGGTAATCAAGATTAGCTTCAGCCAAAGACTCCTTTTTCTGTTATTAAGGAACATAGTAATACAGATTATGGTGGTTACTTATTTTATGGTTATGGGAAACGGCAGAGTGTCTCTATAAACAACGAAAGCTATTAGAAACAATATATATTCAGTAAATGAGGGGGTTGGTTTGGTTGGCTAACTGCTCAAGGGATTAGTTGCTGTATGGCCTGTGAAGAAAAACAATGTTCCTAGGATTTTTTATTTTTTTATTTTTATTCAGTGCCATGCAGTTAGTTTTTTTACCTGAAAATTCATAATGACGCCTTGTAAGAACATGGATCTTTAGTGTAGATGGGGTTGTTTATAGCACATTTTGAGCTGCTGCCCCAGGGCTGTTAGAGAAAAGGGTAAAATCCCATTCTGGTCACTGTCTTTAAGTTTGCAGGTAAACTAATCAGTAACTCTAAATTAGCCAGATTTGAGTGAGGGTGGAGAGTGTTCAGCCATAAACTACCTTGAACCCTCTGGCTCCTCGTAAGCTCAAGTGTGAATTAAGTAAACTTAGGCAATGGATGGATGGGTATTTTTTATACATTTAGGATAATTTTTGGTGTTTATTAATTGTAGAAAATGCCTTTGGAAGTTTATCTCGTACAGATTTTTAATTTTTAAATATGCAATACAATACTAGACTGTTGGGTGTAGAATAATTTTCATATATTGGAGGATGTTTAGTTGTTTTTCTTTAGAATGTATTTCAAAAGTTAAATTTCATGTTTTTGGGTAAATATGACCAATTTACAACCTTCAACAAGATGATCAAATCAATTTATCAAATGTTTTACCATTAAGTCTGGTATTTTTTATGGGGAGATGAAAATCAAGAATAAATTTAGGGATGTACCAGTAATTGTTGACATGGATTTTTGTGCAGTACTGATTCAGTTTTAGACCGCATCTGATTTGCTTTTGGTAGACATTAAAGTGTGGTACAATTTAAAATTTTGGGTAATCTTTTGATTGAGAGTTGCAGGTCACATTCCTGAGTTTATTTCCAGTTGCAGACCATATTGTTCAAACCAACAGAAGATGCGGTGTTGTCTGCAGTGATGTAGTGGATTAGGGAGGAAAGACTCATGATGTGCATGATTGACCTCAATGGAAGTGGTGCCCAGCAACACTCAAGTCTTGTCTTCTACATTGACTTTAAGCACATCAAGTTTAGTACATTGAAAAAGAAATCTATAATTGCTCACAATTTCTGTCTTTTTCCACTAACTAATGGATACTGTATTTTGGATTAAGTTCAGCTTTAATTAAAAGTTTTTTTATTTTTAAGGTATGTTTCGAGTATTTGTAAGTGATCACATTGTTTAGATAATTCCATTATAAGTAAAGCAAAACTCTTCTCATTTACTTAATTTAGATGAAAGAATTATCTTGAGTTAAAATTATTTAGAAGCTACATTTTTAATAATTAATATTAGTAAGTGGTAAATAAACATTACCTCTTAAGATAAACAAAACTATAGACACATTGCTTCAAAAAAATGTATGTAGGTCCATTTTTTCCATCATATTTGGTAAGGTTGGGCCAGTGAATATCATTTAAATTCATTTTTGATTGTTTATAAAGCAGAGTTGTACCTGTGAATGTATTTTTCTCCTGCTTTCAGCAATATTAGCAAATCTCCTTTTAAGTACTCAAGTGAAGCTTAATATATCCAAAAATTTAATTTTTTATTTTTTTCCGTGTACAGTTTTAAGTTTAAAGCTCTCCTTTTTAAGTATGTGCTGAAGAATACTATACATTTTTATTTGTTCTGATGAACCTCTGAAAACAGGGGCTATTACCATCAAATGAGACTAGCTACAAACAACAATAGTTTATGATGTTCAAGCCATTTTAAACATGAAGATTATGTCAGTGTTCTGTACTTGTTAGTATGGTCTCTTCAGATATTGTACCGGAAGAAATAAATTGCATGTTTACATATTCTCAAGTTATAGGCTATGTTTGGGCGAATTAGAAAACATGTAAATGATAGTATTTTTTACTATAAATAGTCTACCTTTGGTGAAGGTAATATATTGAAGATGTTGTTTTTGGAAATTGTAATAAATAGTACTTAACGATTTACTTACATTATCATTACTAAGGAAGTTTTAAAAATCTAACTATATGTCATCAAAAACCATCACCCACAGATAAAGTACACATGAATAGTGTTTTTGTGTTTTACTGCATTGTGTTCACTGTTTTTATTTTACAGAGATTTAGCTGTATTCTAGAAAATGGATACAGTGCTGTAAGCTTGTCAGTGGAAAGTATTCTCAGCAAGAATAAGCTAAATTGATTTTTGATGGTATACTTAAAAAGCAGAATTAAGGTTCTACATAAAACAAATTACATTTGTGTTGTCAGGATACTTCTTTAGCTGTCGTGGAACCAGATGAGCTCCCAAGAAATTTGACTCACAGAACTAAGGTTTATGCTGCATGGAAAATTGGGACACTGGACAAGTTCTGGTGAAGTGCTATGTGTCTAAACCCCCCGAACAACCCACTAGTGCATTCCCTTTTTATGTGCTCCTTTACCATCGGGTGTTGCCACGGTGGCACTGTTTTACCAAAGTTCATTATAGTCTTCAAGAATCTGCTGAATTTCCATTTCTCTTATTTACTTGTCTGTAAAATGCTTTATCAATACCATCCCAAAGGTCGGTGCTTTTCCAGAATGAGCAAATAAGCACAATTTATAATGGATTAACAGTACTGATTTATACTAAAATTAAGGCTAATGCTTCAGTACTTCAACACTGCCCTGGTGTCTGATGATATATATACTGTATACATTATGTATGTGTGTATATCTTTGTGAATAAACACATAAAACAAGTAATTCTTCCATCTCTTTTACCATGGGTGTTGTTGGAAAGCATTTTAAATTTAATTTAACTCATTCTTAAGTCATCAACATGCTTTAAAGTAATTACAAATATTGTATGGCTAAAAAACAAGGAATACAAAAACACAACATAATGTTGAAATATAAACAGTGAAACATCGTACAGTATAAGCATATAATAATGCATACTGTATATATAGGGTGTTTGCAGAGGCAGATATATATTCTAGGTCATATTTGTGCATATATTCTAGGACATCTGTGAAACTATTTGTGGGTAGGCTGCTAGTAGTTTCAAATGCCTTTTACTTATTCTTAATTAGATCAACATTATTGACTGGTAGGTGGTTGCCTGGCTAGAAATAAGAAGCTTTTGGATTAGAGAGCCACATGAGCATAAAGGCACCAGACATTTACATTAATGAAAAATATGTAATTATATTTGGAAATGAACATAATCTGCTAAACTGGTAGAATTAATTTACCTTTTTGTACTTAAGATTGGCTTCTACTAGTTTCAGAATTTTGTTCTACAGTAACTACAGTAATGTAATACTAGCAAGCTATAAGAGGAATTTTTGGGAACATTTGGCAGTTTTGGTATTGTAAGAGGTCCAGTCATCAGCCAAGACTATAATATGTGTAATGCTTCTACAATATACATTTTAACAGTAAAACTTAACATATAACTTGAATAAGTACTACCTATAGTGCATCTGTTAGTCACTTACTGGTTCATAAGAAGACGTTAACTAAAATTGGTCTTAATAAGACTAACTAAGGCACAGTAGGAGGTATTCATAATGCATGTCATGTCATTTTATTACTTTTATTGTTCATTTATAATGTATTGTTGTAACACTGTATAACCGCTATGTTTTTAAAAACAAAAAGTTTAATTTTTTTTTTGACAAAGTTGCAGTAGCAGGTTAACACCAGTCTGTTTATATGAGGCAATGAGCTATTATTGTACAACAAAGGGTGTTGTTAAGGAACAAATTTCAGTTTAAGACTGATTGTTTCTTTTTTATATTTAAAGAAGTTGTGAATTTTACAATTTAGTGTTTTTTTTATTATTATGCCAAATATAATATTAATTTTATTTGATCTTATATTTGTAGAAAATGATGAAAATGAGTGGACGATCTGTATGAAGGATCACGAGGTATGTAGTTTTTTGGCTAGTTTTGTGCAGTAAGGTTTTTCCCCTTCTGTGTTATGGTTAGTAGATGTTTTATACAGCTTCTATGAAAATGTCAATATTGTCACATCTAAATCCCTTTGAGATTAAAACTTTAGCTCAGATATATACTATTAATATGTATTGATTAACCTTTATAACAGCTTCATTGGTTTTTTTTTTCAAAATGTTGTTTCAGGTTGTCAGTTGGTTATATGCCAACAAAGAAATCTAAGTATATCTCTCCACATTATCAACCAATTTAACTTATTTACATATATGACCCCAGAACTTTTTTTAAGAAAGAAAATAATATTTGTAACATTTCTTAGGCTTGCTTAGTTGTTTTTTTGTGTGTGGGAGAGCCTTTCTTAACAGCACTGGGTGCAATTCAAGAAACAGTCCTGGACAGGACACCACTCCATTGCAGGGCCCACCTATTCACATACCCAGCACAGCACCTACACTTTTAAAGAGGAGCTAAGTTGGAATTTTCAGTTACTTGCGCATCTTTGGCGATGTGGGAGGAATAGTGGAGAACCCAATAGTAAAACAAAGTCAGTGTGTGAATGTTTAAATTTTGAACCTAGGGCACTGGATCAGTGAAGCAGTAGCACAATCTGATGTGCTTCAATGTCACCCAAAAATCATATTCATGTTTTTAAACAAAACGTTAGTAGTGATTTCACAGAGGTACAATCATCTGTGAAGCATAAGACATATTGTGTCATTTCATTTTGTAAGCTAAGATTCACATCACAATACAGGTCAAAGGTGGCTAGTATAGGTCCTAATTGATGAACCAGTATGGGTCCATTAAGTAAGGTTCACGTTAGTGTATGTTGGTATATATATTCATCCACTCATTTTTATAAGTTTGTTGTAGCAATGTAAAGAACTGAAGTCTCGACAGCATTGAAGAAGAAACCAGTTCTAACTGAGATGGTAATAAATTACAGGATACACTCATTGTTTTATTGAAAACTCACATTTAAAACAACCAAGGCTGACCAAATTGCTGAACATCAATATAACTCAGGTAAATAGAACTATATTCTAAGATTGGATAAAGTTAAGAAAGACATAAAACACAATAAAAATTAAAGTAACCAATTGTAATTAAAAGCTAAAGAAAGAAGAGATGCATTTTCAGCCTGGATTATAAATTGCCACAGTTGTTGCAGACCTGAAGTGAAAACAGGTAGATTGCTCCAAAGCTTATGAGCAGCTTTTGCAAAAGCACACTCACTTTTAAACTTTAGTTGAGCTCTTGGCATTCCTAAGAGTATCTGATCAGAAGACCTAAGTTGGTGAGATGGAATTTAAACATGTAAAAGGTTGGAAAGACAGGAAGGTGATAATCCATTTATGCACCTTAAAATCAACCCAGTAATGGAACAAAAGCCACTGAAAGGAGGCTAATATAGGAGAAATATGGTCACAGTTACTTTTGCTCATCATCGTCTAGCAGCCTACATTCTGGACCAATTGTAAAAGAGAAAGGGATTGCTGAATAACTCTATTGTGTAATGAGTTACAGTAGTCCAACTGCAAAGAAATAAAGGCACGAGTCACTTTTTCAAGATCATCATCAGACAAAAACAGTTTAGAGATATCTGTTAATGTAGCATGCATATATTTAAGATTGTGTGTGCAAAAACAGACATTAAAAGGGAGAAGAAGGGCAAATTACACATTATTTGACAGTGGCATAAATCAATCCCTGGTACATAGATCTATAAGGTAGCACTGCTAACCACTGCACCACCCAGTAGCAGATATAGTATTTATTTACACAAGTTAAAAAAAATCTGTTCCATATCATATTTCATAGTACACTAAAATTGAATTTAACGTATTTGTTTACCCAAGTTATGTTCTTTGGCAGCAGTGTAAAGGTGTTAATATTTATGATTTACAACTGATTCATATTAAAAAAATAAGATGGCAGCACAGCTTACAGACTTCACAATCTTCATATCTCATGAAATTATTTCATGGCTCATTATGATGTGTGTTTCAGTAATGACTGAACAGTTTTTGACTAAAGTACTCCAATGCAAATGACCCAAAAGGGTGAATTATTACATTTTGGATGGAATGTCTTCAAACTTATATGAACATTGATTGCAACATATCTTGTGTAATGTGTCAATAGCTGGAAATAATTCAACAGCTCTATACCCACTTACATTTTTTATTACTGTATTTATTTTGACTGATATGCAATATATAAGGTTAATTTCTGGTTATATTTTCTTTGCAGATCACAGAAGCATTTTTCTGTACTTTATGTTATGTAATTTTACAGTCTGTACATTACTACTTTTAGATTTGATATTTTGCCAAATTAATACACTCCGTCTATAAATCTAAAAATGCTAATGATTTTTTTATAATAATATTGGCTGGAAAAGCATGGGAGCAGTAAACATAATTTACTACCTTCTGTAGAGTGCAGTATGAGAATATTGAATAACCTAATGTATCAGTGACATCTCTGCAAAATATTACTGTAAAGAAAACATATTTGTCTTTCTCTAAATCCTTAATATTAACAAAAGAACAACTAACAAGTTTTAAAACATCCTTTTGCTTTAAATGTTATTTCCTTTAACAGGCAACTCAAGCTCTTTCAGTGCAAGAAAAATAATTAGAATGCAGTTCATAAATATAAGACAATTTTGAATTACAAATATTTCCCATATGTAACAACTTCAAATCATATGTGTTGGAGAAAAATCACAGGCCTAAGTTGTTATTCCAATTGTAATTGATGAAATACATTTTTGTCATTTAGGCGGAGATTGAAAATCACAGATGGAGAAACAGCTTTAATCGATATTATACACCTGATAAGAAGGTTGTTTGTCAAAACTGTAATAAAAATGGACATCTTTCAAAAAACTGCCCATCTAGTAAGGTATGTGTTGTTATAATGCATGTTTGCACCTCTTGTACAAATAACACATGGTCTTTCTGTTAAATATTAGGTAACCTCTTGGTATGGGTCATAACAAAATCTTTTCCAGAATAATTACAAATAAATAAAGGCTTTGCTCTAAATTTTAGTCAACTCTTTGACTTAATTTAATAGAAGAGGATTTGAATTCGAACTGAAACAGAGGACTGCATTGTGCCTTATGTTTATTTTGCTTTGACTTTTTGACTTTATTTTTTTTTTATATTTATTCATTAATTTTTGAAACTTAATTTTCCAATTCAAGGTCACTTTTGACAAAGCCAGCTCTTATAGCATTGAAGACAAGACATCATTTACCATTTGCTATTAATGTACTTTTAATTATTGGTGTGTGATATCCCATTATATGTAACTTAATACACCAGTCCTCCCCTTAATGTTAAAATATTGCATTAAAATTGTTTTGTGTTTATTTAGCTCCTAAAAGATGGACCTAAACCTATTATATATGACCATGAACACTTAACTTAACCTGCCTGTGCTCCAATTGGAATCATAAAAGAAATGTAACCAATTGTGTATCAAATGTTGTAAGTCACTTTAGATACTTACATCAGCCAAATAAGTAATAATGATATGTTAGGTCACTGCAGCTAATTATTCTTGAACATGCTATATACAGTTACACGTGAGTAAAACATTCCTGCATTAGTTCAATTCCTTCTTTTCCTCTTGCAACTTTTGAATTGAAATAGGTAATCAGTGGGACCAATATGAAATCAGAGTGTATATATAGTGTGACGTGTGAGTCCCTGTCTTGCACCCCAAAACACAAGGCTGAGTCTCAGTACTTTAGCAAAAGGGGTGGAGTGGTGGCTCTGAGGCTGAGGATCTATGCTGGTATCCCGAAGTTTGCCAGTTCGAATCCCTGTCACTGCCAAAAGAGATCCTACTCTGCTGGGCCCCTCAGCAAGGCCCTTAACCTTCAATTGCTCCAGGGGCGCTGTACAATAGCTGACCCTGCATTCTGACCCCAAGGGGTATGTGAAAACTAACAAATTTCTAATACGAGAAATTGTATAAGGCGGAATAAAGAACAAAAAAATCCCAGCTTTTTTCTGCTTGAAACAGGAACAGCATGGTTATTTATTGTGTCTGGATCTACCACTCTGTTATACACAGACACAGTAATCAGGCAAGGTTATGGCCAAATAATACTGTTCCCTGAATTTATAATGTTACTTGCATCACCCATCGATGACAGGCACTTATTTGCTGTTGATGTGCTATCCTGGAGAAGTTGGACTACCTGTGCAACCTTTGTAGGATCCTGTTATCGCCTCATACTACCAGTAGTGACACTGACCGTTGCCAAATGCAAAACTAGTGGAAAACAGATGAGGAGGGAAAAATGTCAGTGGCCTCCACCTGTGAAACCATTCCTGTTTTGGGGGTCATCTCATTATTGCCCCTCTAGTGCACCTGTTGTTAATTTTATTAATACCAAAGCAGCTGAAACTGATTAACAAACCTCTCTGCTACTTAACTGATCAGATCAATAGCCCACAAGTTTCATTTACTTGATGCTATACTCTGATTTAAGTGTTCCTTTAAGTTGCATGAAAACAGACATATTTTGGCGAGTTTTAATTTACGTATAGACATGCTTTTTTATTTGTGCACTTTAAAACTGTTCTTAAAGATTAATATGCTTCTAATTTACATTGTAAAAAATTATTTAAAAATAATATCTTATTGTTAAAATACATTATTTCATGAAATACATTATTTTATTTAATAGTTGAATAAAGATCTTGGAATTAGGTAGCTGGTTAATCTTGAGTAAGTAAAATTAATTAAATGCTTTAGCATGTCTTTCCATAACCTACCAGATTATAAAATAATGAAGTAGTGACATTGGTAGTTCATGAAATAAATAATCCTTGTTTGAATTTCTTGAAGTTGCTGTCAGGAGAGGCCATTTTACAATTTAGCAGCAGTAAAATAGATAGTACACACAATCCCTAGTTATTAAATATGGTGCATAAAAGTAAATTTTCCTTTCTGTTTCATAGCCTATTCTACACCCTAATAATTCATATTTTTTTCGCCTTTTGCATACTTAACCACTTTAATGGAAAAATGTGTAAGCCATATGTAAATCCTTCCATTCTTTAATCTAATTCTGGGTGTTAGAGCTGAAACCTGTTCTGGCAGCACAAGCCTCAAGAAAGGAAGCTACCATGGATGCAGCTGCAGTCCATTTTAAGCTACATTTCTGCGAAAAACACACACATAATGGTCTTGCACATTTTTGGAGCTGATGGCAAAGGAAAGTTAAACAAATCAATATAAAACTAAAATACTTGTGTGCTATTTTGAATAGACCATATTTAATAATTTATTAAGTTACTGTTTCCTGAGAAAAAAAACAAATTTAAAGCAGATACTCTGCATATAAAGCTGTATAACAGGATCTTTGCTGTATTTGAGTATAAATGTTTTTTATGATTTTGTTAACTACATTTTATTCAAGTGCTAAGCAGTTCTTTGAGATATGGAACCCCAATACATTTTGGGGAGTTAAAAATTCTTGTCATGTTTTTGTAAAATGCATTTGGGCCTACCAAAGATAACAAACATGAAATCGTTAAGATAGATCTCACAGTTGGAAAATTAATGAATATTATTTAGCCATTTACTACTGTAGCATTTTAAAACGTATCACCATTAGATAATATTTTTGTAAGTAATGTTTACTTAATAACATAGCCTTCTTTCAACTGACATCTTGATTGAGCTTTAGTTTGATTTTGAAACTTTATGCGTCATTCTGCTTAGTCATATTTTTTGCCCTTTGTCTTGTAAATTGGATAGTTTTGTGGGGCATTTTGTTAGTGATGACCATTATTTTCCATATCCACTAGTTTCCAGATAGTTCCTTCAGAGATTTCCCTTTACAATCATAAACATGCTAATTTTAAAATAAAGCTTCCAAAACCTCCTGAGCAGTCTGCCATGACTAAGCCAGCTGACTTCACAGTGATACTGTACATCGTGGAACGTTGCATCCATTTCATCCAAATTGCTTTCAAATTGCCAATGGTTTAATCCATGGAACAAATGAAATTTACAGTTGAGATTTCAACTTCCATGAGTTCCTCAACACTTTGTGTCTCTCCACAGAAACAGCTGATAGACAATTTCAATTTTGGATTAGCCTTTCAGTTATATTCTATTGGTGCTGTAGTGAATCTGGAATAGAATTTGTATGCAGTTATTTAAAATGCAAAATCAAAAACATTGTTTCTTTTACTAGTTTCAGAATTTCACAATAGGGTCTTTTATCATGTTAGTGATTATGGATACAGTGAGAAATATAAGGACATTCTCAGCAAGGACTATGGGGATGGATTTATGGGAATATCAAAGTGAACTTTATTGTCATTTCAACCATATACAAGTATACAGATAGATGAAATTGCGAAGTTCAGGGTCCACAGAGTAACAACATGACGTGCAAATAATAAATTAAAATAGAATTAAAATTTAAAATTAAAACACAAACAAGACAAGACATTGTGCAAAGACAAGACAAAGAAGTAGCAGCAATATTGACGTGTAGTTAGCAATATGAACATTGATGCAATGTATGGTATTTGCGATCTAGATACATAAATAAAGTCAATAGATATGTAATATAATAATTAAATAATAGATATAGATAATACAGAAATGATCAGATTATGATAATAGTGGTTTAAGACATGTAAACAATGACAGGTCCGAATGTTTCACAGCAGAAGGATATCAAGAGTGTCCAAATACTTAAAGGTCTGTATGAGATTTTATGTTCTTTTTCTACATGCACACTTGTCTTTGCAGGATAGTGGCCTACATGTATAAAAGTTCTGTTTTTAGAGGTGGTTGAAGCAGTGTGGAAGATCCCAGGGGTCAGCATGGTGTTAAGGAGTCTGATAGCTTGGGGGTAAAAACTCTCCTGCAGCCTGGCAGATCTGGCTTTGATGCTGCAGTATCTTCTCTTGGATGGCAGAAGTGTAAAAAGTCCATGTGAGGGGTGTAAGGGGTCCTGCACAATGCGGCAGGCCTTGCGGACACTGCGTTTGTAAAATATGTCCTGTAGTGAAGGGAGAGGCACTCCAATAATGTTCTCTGCTGTCTTCACTATCCTTTGCAGGCGCTTGCAGTCGGATATGTTGCAGTTGCCATACCAGACAGTGATGCAGCTGGTCAGAACACTCTCAATGGTGCCTCTGTAGAACATGGTGAGGATGGAGGGGGGAAGACTTGCTCACTTCGGCCGCCTCAGGAAGTGCAGTCTCTGCTGGGCTTTCTTGATTAATGATGAGGTGTTATTTGTCCACGTAAGTTCCTCAGTTATGTGCACACAGAGGAACTTGGTACTCCTAGCAATCTCCACAGTGGGATGTGGTCAACATGTGATTTTCTGAAGTCCACGATTGTCTCTTTTGTTTTGTCAGTATTGAGAGATAGATTGTTGTCATCACACCATGCAGACATCCGTTCCACCTCATCTCTGTATGCTGTTTCATCATCCCTGCTTATCAGATCCAGCACTGTCGTATCTTCCGCAAACTTGATGATGTAGTTGGTGTTGTGCATGGCTATGCAGTCGTGAGTCAGCAGGGTGAACAGCTGTGGACTAAGCGCGCAGTCCTGTGGCGCTCCAGTGCTAAGTGTGATGTTGCTGGAGGTGTTGCAGCCTATCCGAACTGACTGGGGCCTCTCTGTCAAGAAGTCCAGGATCCAATTGCAGAGGGTGGTGTTCAGGCCCGACCTGCTTTTACAACCAGCTTTTGCGGGATGATTGTGCTGAAGGCAGAGTTAAAGTCTATGAATAGCATCCTGACATATGTGTCTTTTTATCCATATGTGTCAGGGAGAGGTGAAGGCCAGAGCATATGGCATCCTCAGTTGACCTGTTTGAGCGGTATGCAAACTGAAGAGGGTCAAGGGAGGCAGGGAGATTGGTCTTTATGTGTGACATGACTAACCTTTCGAAGCACTTCATTATGATTGGCGTGAGTGCAACTGGTCGGTAGTCATTCAAGCATTTCACTGATGACTTTTTCAGCACTGGTATGATGGTGGTCGACTTGAAGCATGCTGGGACTGACGACTGGCTCAGAGATGTGTTGAAGATGTCTGTGAGGACACCAGTCAGTTGACTGGCACATTCTTTGAGCACACAACCAGGTATGTTGTCAGGTCCTGCAGACTTACATGGATTGACTCTGGATAGAGTCCTCTTCACGTCAGTTATGGAGAGGCAGAGTACCTGGTCAGTAGTAGGAGGTGTTTATTTTCTCGCAGGCTCTTTGTTCTGTGCCTCAGACCATGCAAAGAAGTTGTTCAGCTCATCCAGAAAGGAGGCATCATCATCGCTGCTGTGTGGGTTGGGCTTGTAGTTTGTAATTGTCTGAACGCCCTGCCACATACGACGTGTGTCTCTGGTGCTGCTGAATTGTTTGTTGATGCCCACTTAGCTCTCCTTATAGTGCGAGACAGGTTGGCTCTGGTCACCCTGAGGGCAGCCTTGTCTCCAGATCTGAAGGCTGCTTTTCTGATTTTGAGCAGCTTGTGCACTTCTCTTGTCATCCAGGGCTTTTGGTTGGCTCTTGTGGTAACATCCTTTGTAACAACAACATCCTCTATGCATTTGGAGTTGTAGCCAGTCACAGAGTCTGTGTACACCTCCAGATTGATGGAGTCACCATCCATAGCAGCCTCCCTGAAAATGTCCCAGTCTTTCAATTCGAAGCACTCTTGGAGAGCTGAAAAAGTGCCAACCTGATGTTTTTGCGGGCTGGTTTAGTGCGATTCAGCAGGGACTTGTATGCAGAAACCATAAAAACTCTGATATGGTCTGAGTAGCCGAGGTGGGGGCGGGGTAGGGCCTTGTAGGCGTCAGGAGCGCTCGTGTAAACATTGCCCATACAGCTTCCCCCTCTAGTAGCAAAGTTCACATTCTGGAAGAATTTTGGGAGAACTGACTTCAAGTTAGCATGGTTGAAGTCTCCAGCAATAATGAAAAATGCCTCGGGGTGCATAGTTTCAGTGAGTTTTTTACTACACATATGTACCAGTGTGAAAATAATATATATTTATACCTTTCACCTGCTTGGGAACTATGGCACCAGGTTCTACTTTGGGTTTCTGATGGGTTTTCTGTGGTTTTCCCTGTCTTCCTTTTACACTGCCATTTAGTAGTTTGTTTCTTTATCTAGTCCTTGTGCTAACTGTGGCACCATACATCACAAAAAAATGTTATTCTTAACTGGTTATTTTTATAGGACCCTGACTCACATTATTTCCTAATTTGGTAAATTGTCTTGTAATCAGTTTAGTTCTTATTTGGCACACATGCAATTATGAGTCCAGTATATTATGTACAATTGCAAATACGGTGTACATTAACGTCTTCCTTTCATACTATGTGTGTGTGTGTGTGTGTGTATACACAGTGGGGCAAAAAAGTATTTAGTCAGCCACCAATTGTGCAAGTTCTCCCACTTAAAAAGATGTGAGAGGTCTGTAATTTTCGTCATAGGTATACCTCAACTATGAAAGACAAAATGAGAAAAAAAAATCCTGAAAATCACATTGTCTGATTTTTGAAAAATTTATTTGCAAATTATGGTGGAAAAAAAGTATTTGGTCAATAACAAACGTTCGTCTCAATACTTTGTCATGAGGTCAAACGTTTTCATTAAGTTTTTCACACACTGTTGCTGGTATTTTGGCCCATTCCTCCATGCAGATCTCCTCTAGAGCAGTGATGTTTTGGGGCTGTCACTGGGCAACATGGACTTTCAACTCCCTCCAAAGATTTTCTATGGGGTTGAGATCTGGAGACTGGCTAGGCCACTCCAGGACCTTGAAATGCTTCTTACGAAGCCACTCCTTCGTTACCCGGGCGGTGTGTTTGAGATCATTGTCATGCTGAAAGACCCAGCCACGTTTTATCTTCAATGCAGTTGCTGATGGAAGGAGGTTTTCACTCAAAATCTGACGATACATGGCCCCATTCATTCTTTTCTTTACACGGATCAGTCGTCCTGGCCCCTTTGCAGAAAAACAGCCCCAAAACATGATGTTTCCACCCCCATGCTTTACAGTAGGTATGGTGTTCTTTGGATGCAACTCAGCATTCTTTCTCCTCTAAACACGACGAGTAGAGTTTTTACCAAAAAGTTCTATTTTGGTTTCATCTGACCATATGACATTCTCCCAGTCCTCTTCTGGATCATCCAAATGCTCCCTAGCAAACTTCAGACGGGCCTGCACATGTACTGGCTTAAGCAGGGTGACACATCTGGCACTGCAGAATTTGAGTTCCTGGTGGCGTAGTGTGTTACTGATGGTAGCCTTTGTTACTTTGGTCCCAGCTCTCTGCAGGTCATTCATTAGGCCCCCCTGTGTGGTTCTGGGATTTTTGCTCACTGTTCTTGTGATCATTTTAACCCCACGGGGTGAGATCTTGCGTGGAGCCCCAGATCGAGGGAGATTATCAGTGGTCTTGTATGTCTTCCATTTTCTAATAATTGCTCCCACAGTTGATTTCTTCACACCAAGCTGCTTACCTATTGCAGTTTCAGTCTTCCCAGTCTGGTGCAGGTCTACAATTGTGTTTCTGGTGTCCTTTGACAGCTCTTTGGTCTTGGCCATAGTGGAGTTTGGAGTGTGACTGAGGTTGTGGACAGGTGTCTTTTTTATATTTATATTTTATATTGATAACGAGTTCACACAGGTGCCATTAATACAGGTAATGAGTGGAGGACAGAACAGAAGTTACAGGTCTGTGAGAGCCAGAAATCTTGCTTGTTTGTAGGTGACCTAATACTTATTTTCCACCATAATTTGCAAATAAATTCTTTAAAAATCAGACAATGTGATTTTCTGGATTTTTTTTTCTCATTTTGTCTCTCATAGTTGAGATATACCTATGATGAAAATTACAGGCCTTTCTCATCTTTTTAAGTGGGAGAACTTGCACAATTGGTGGCAGACTAAATACTTTTTTGCCCCACTATGTGTATAGAGATGTGGCCGGCTTGTCATCCCGGCCAATACCCCCATGCCGCCAGATGGAGCCCTCCCTGAAGTATGGAGGTGCCCTGAAGACCAGCAGGGAGTCATGGACTATGTAGTTTTTATACAAGACCCTGCTGGATACCACAGGGGCCGCAAGAGGGAGCTGCAGGGAGGACTAAAAACTTATTTGTGCCCTATGACCCGGAAGTTCGTCAAAGGAAGAGCGGCGGGCTTCCGGGGTGAAGAAAAGAACTTTACCTGACCCGAAGTGATACAGGATCACATGGACTGGGGATTGGGAACACTTCCGGGTCAGGGTATATAAAAGGACTGTGGGAGCTCCCAGACGGCAAGCTGAGCTGGGTGGAAGGGTGGCAACGTGTCTGGGAGTTGGAGGATTGTGTTTATTATTGTGATTAGTGATTGTTTATGAATATAGTGGAGGAGAGGGTGCTTTGTGCACTGTGGCATTTAAATAAAGTCAAGTATTGGACTTTTACCTGGTGTCTGGAGTCTGTGACGATGTGGGTTCTGGCTCCATGCTCCCATTGCTGTTTGGGAACCCTTGAACCCAACACCGTCGATAGTGAAACCGAGTGAGCTAGTCAGCGGAGGCAATAACATCTAAGCAAGGGGATGGTTGAAAGTGCTTTTATTCAAAACAATCAAAAACAAAAGTGTCCATAAAGTGCAGTGCTCCAAGTTCTTCAATAAATAATCCATTAAAAGAAAACGTGGAGGTTAAAACAAACAAATAGAAAAACCAATCTGTTAAAATTCAGAGGTTAAAACATTTTTCAGGAGCAGTCATTAAAATCCACAACAACAAGTTCGGTGCTTCTTTTCTGTTAGCGTCTCACCTGCTTATCCCGTTTGGGCTTAGCAGCAGGCAAGACGCTCTCTGCAGCTGCCCTCCTCTACACACTCACATACGAGACTGGAGACCTCCCGATCCCTGGCTTCGGTCTGGCACTCATCCCAGTCCCCGAGACTTGATGTCCACCAACGGCCAGGACGCACACATTGGGGACTCCACCACCAAGCCTCCCGACTTCCGCTGCCTTTCTGCAGCCTTCTGTGGCTCGTCGCTTTCACCTGGTCGCTCAGCGGGAGCAACATCAACTCAAACGCCTGGGTGTCGGCCTAACACCCAGCTTCCTCACAGCTGCCCACGAGCGCTCGTACGCGCGCTCACCACATGCTCTGCGTGTCTGTCTCTCTCCTGCACCGCCTACTTTCTCGCTCCCTGTAACCTCCGTCCTCTTTTCCTTTCTTTCCTGATCTCGTTCTTTTTTTCCATACCTCTCTTTTCCTTTCTTTCCTGATCTTGATCTTTTTTCCATACCTCTCTTTTCCTTTCCTTTCTTTCTTTTCTCTTTCCCTATCTTTTTTCCTTTTCCCAAAACCAACTCGCGCTTTTTAAAATGACGCAGGCCACAGCAGCTGCAGCATTAGCCATGGGACAATCACGAATGTGGGCAGTTCCTCACCTGTGCACTCGGTGAGAAATGCCCACACCCTACGGATCGCCCCATGGCCCGCTATGGCCCAACGTCCCCTCGCTCAGCCGCGATCATTTATTTAAACGAATGGCTTTTGCTCAACAAGCTGTGGACCCATAACACCACATTCCACCCCCCATAAAACTCCAGTTGCAGCTCAGGTCCACAGCTCGGCCACTCTACACTGCACTAAAACCAATAAAAGCACTAAAACAAACCAACCCAAGCCCCCTTCATAAAAACGGGACATTAAAAGAAGAACTTTAAAAGACATATAAAACACAGCAATAAATAAATGCACTTAAAAAGCTCAGTCTCCTAAAAATGTCCTCCTCCGGCTTGGGTACGTGGGTTCCACAAAGTCAGTTACCAATCCCGCTTGCTGCTCTGTCTCCTCTTCTGGCCTCCACTGCTAGCTCATCCCACCACTGGGGATATCCAGTCGATAATGAAACCGAGTGAGCTAGTCAGCAGAGGCAACAACATCTAAGCAAGGGGATGGTTGAAAGTGCAAAGTGCTTTTATTCAAAACAATCAAAAACAAAAGTGTCCATAAAGTGCAGTGCTCCAATTAATAAATAATCCATTAAAAGAAAACGTGGAGGTTAAAACAAACAAATAGTTTCGTTCTTTTTTCCATACCTCTCTTTTCCTTTCCTTTCTTTCTTTTCTCTTTCTCTATCTTTTTTCCTTTTCCCAAAACCGACTCGCGCTTTTTAAAATGACGTGGGCCACAGCAGCTGCAGCATTAGCCATGGGACAATCACGAATGTGGGCAGTTCCTCACCTGTGCACTCGGTGGGAAACGCCCACACCCTACGGTTCGCCTCACGGCCCGCTATGGCCCAACGTCCCCTCGCTCAGCCGCGATCATTTATTTAAAACGAATGACTTTTGCTCAATGAGCTGTGGACCCATAACACCACAGAGCCGTGGACAGGGGTTCAAGGGAGCGATAGCGCCCCCTATCTGTCACAATATTGAAGGCATTCATTATACGCACTTTGTTTTTAGCAGGATATGTTGTGTGCCTTAGAAATTTACAGTAAAAAGCACTCAAACCTTAAAATTCACCTAAATTTATTTACAAATTGGCCCATTCTGGGCAATAAAAGGAAAAGATTAAAAGTGCCAACAGTCAGCGCAGATTTGTTCAGCACAAATAACATAGAAAATTGTGTTAAATAAATTGTTCATATTCAGTGTCTGGTTTTGATTATGCTTGTTTTTATCAGACAAAAGCTAAACCAGATAGTAAACCAAGTAGTGTAGTAGCTTTAACTAACATTAAACTCATATCCAAATCCATTAAGTGTACAGTTCTGGCTGATTGTGTCACAAAACTAAACTCCGTAGGAGCTATGCCATAATTACTAAAACTAATAGATATAAAAATTAAATAGGAATGTCTTTGTGAAATAAAAACTAAATTTAAACTAAAAATACATGATGACAGAAAACTAAACTGATTTCCAAGTAAGGTCATAAAAAAATCTAGAAATAAAAACTAATATAAAAAGGCAAAACTATAATAACCTTGGTGTGCACATGCAGTATATACACTACAAGTAACATAGCATTTTAAAGCTTAGTAAAGAATTATGGCAAAATAAAATCATTGTGAGCAACCCTGGGCGCATGTGTATTTAAGAGTCTGTGTGCATACTGTTTTCCTTTTATTCATTAATAAAGTTCTCACTTACTTTTTTAATAAATAGTGCAGATATCATAGCGTGGATGTGAGACAGCAGTTTGGCTGCCAATAAATAAATACCTATATAATTAACAGATGCATGTATTCAATTTCAGTGATTCATTGCACTGATGTGATGACTGCGACTTTATAAACCCTTGAGTCATGCTTTGGAGCCATATTGTAGGTGGTCCTGGAGCATACATCTAGAACTGCTAATATAAGTTTCCAGTCTGGATTGCTAGTATAAACCTTTATAGAACATTAACTATCTAAATTAATCCATTTGTAAACTATCATAAGAGAGATTAACCATTGCTTACTGTATTTAATCAGGTGATAAGCAGGTTGACTTGTGCTGGTAGCCACTTTTTTTTTTTTTTTAAATGTTTTCACTGCCCATCACAGAATCACTGTCAGCACTGCCGCTGCTGTGAGAAAAAACTGTCAAGCTTTAAAATACATTTGGGGCATTTTAATCGCCATATTTTTTCTATTTTGAGCAAATATAATTTCCATGTTTTAATGGTTGGTAAATTGGTTCTTCTAATAGTCTGTAGTCCATCATTCACTGAAGTGGCCCATTTTATGAACGAGAGGATTTATGTAGTCAG
The DNA here is from genome assembly GCF_016835505.1 of Polypterus senegalus. Taxonomy (NCBI): domain Eukaryota; kingdom Metazoa; phylum Chordata; class Cladistia; order Polypteriformes; family Polypteridae; genus Polypterus; species Polypterus senegalus. Next base: position 19,241,570 of record NC_053160.1, read on the forward strand.
CATGCGAATGTAGAAAGAGAAAGAGAAGTGGGAAAAAAAGCATACCATTTGATGGAATTGGAGTATTAAAGCTAAGTTTAGTGTAACCATAAAATATTTTTCGTTATTACTAATATTACATATAATTTTAGGTTTTTTTTTTTTTTTTTGTACCTGCCCTTGTGTTGTAAGCAAAGGTGTTTCATTTAAGGGCAGTTTTGCCCTCAATAATTTCCAGGACCGATCCCAATGTATCTCACAGATTATAAGATAGTCTACATCTCAGTTGATCCTGTTAGGGTAAGTTTTCGGGTCTGCCCTGTTCTTACTACTGCCATACAATTTATTATTACCATTTCATTTTTTGCATGATTCCAATAGTCACTTGGCATATAGATTTTCTGTTCTACAAAGATTTCCTAAACCTGCTGCTTTTTGTTTTGCATAATACAGGTTGCAATGCAGCAATTCCATATGTGTCAATAAATACACCCTACAACACATCATGTCTGCTTCTGATTTAAAGCTTATTTCGGTAAAGCTCACAATTAATAGGATTTCACACTTCAAGTAAAACTTAAAAGAAACACAGCATAGTTAGAATTGCAGATGGTATGATATAACTTTTTCTTTCCCTCTTCTAACATCAATATTGAAATGCTGATCATCTTCTGATACTGTTATCGATTAGATTTTATTTTCTCTAACAATTACTAAGTTTTAAATGAGCTGGTGATATTAATTCACTTCATTTATGACGATGATCTAAAAGTTTAATACTAAAGCTCCTCAATTTACTCCCATACAGGAAGAAACAAAACAAAGTGAAAAAAGTACAGCTTTTTTTTATTTAGTTAAACTTTCACACGAAAAGCAAAAATATTATTTAAAAGTATAAATGTATCCAAAATTAGAGCATTGTTATTAAAGAAATTGTAATTGTAGTATAGTACAAACATGTCAAAAATAGTAATATCAAAAAGATGATAAACTTTCTGTGTACCTCAATAAACAAAAAGTACACATAGCCAACTTTTTGTATCTAATACCATTACATTCATTACTAATCAACCATTGAAAGCACGTTAAAACTAGAATCCCTGAAACCTACGAAAAAAGTCGTAATACCGGGCCACCTTGGATTCCTTCGCATCGCCTCAACAGAGCTTTTGTTTTGCAGTTATGTCAATGAGCACTAGAAATGAGCAGCCTGCTATCCCTTCCCCCCCACCAACGCAGCTCAAGTCATACAAATCTCAGTTTATCTCGGTGTGAAGACTGAAGTCCAAATATCAAATAAACACTTTCACAAAGGTACAAGTATAACTAAACAAGTGTGCTTTTATTCAAGAATATATCCGAAGAAAAAGAAATCGTGTTAGGGTGCAATGCTGACAGGACCGCTTGGTTGGTGCAGAAATAACAACTGCTGTCTCATAATAAAGAGAATCCTGGTTTGATTCCGGGTCCTTCTTGCATTTACCATTTTGAGTAGGGAGCTGTTCTTATTATTACTATTATAGAATAAAAACATACATTTGACTTGAGTCTGTAATAGCCGGTGTAAATTTATAGTAGTTGTAAAGGTTAGTGGGTTTTTTTTTAATTCAGTTTTAATTTTTAAGCCACTTTCACACTTCCCCTGATCTGACAGTGTTAGTTTTCAAATAAAGACGTGATATAACAGAGGTGAACTCAGATGAGGATGAGGGTTCTACATTGAAGAAAAAGAACAGAAGCCTTCCCCAAGAGAAACATCCAGTCACACATAAGAACAACGTATCTGCACCAGGCGTATAGGCAAAAAATGGCACTGTTTGGATGCAGCAAGACACACATGTCCTTCAACGAAACAGGAGGGCCTAAAGTGCTTGCCAAGATATTGTGAAAATTTCTGTTTACGATTATGTCTTTTGATGGTCTTACATAAAAAATATGTATACATTACTTACATAAAAGCCACATTGAATATTGTTTACCTATATTTATTTACTTATCTTCATACAGCGTAAAGTCACAAGTAGACTGCAGAGCTTCCTGTATTTGATTGACATGGCTGCCTGCTGCTTGTGCCGATTGACACATTTGTCTAAGCACTGTTTCATGATGGGCACAATGTTCTTCAAAAAATTTACTATTTCACCTTTTCCAGCTGTCAGCTTAGTCTTTCTTTCACCAGTTATTCAATTCTGAAGTGCCTCTCCCTCTCTCTACTCTCTACTCTCAACAACAGGGCTGTCAAATTATCCAAAAGTTAAGCTTCAGATATTCAAATGCAAAATAGATGTCTATTTGAATATTTTTCTTTCTCTTTGATCATGATACTTTGTGAACATCGAGAATCCTGTTCTTGTGAAGGGCTATGTTTTCTGTTTTCACATTTGTTTCAGTTTTCATGTGCATCTTTTACATGACAGTGTATAAGTTGTGAACACTTCATGCTTTTATGAATGATCCATGAAGAAAAAAGTAAAAATTTCAATAATAGCATAAACATAAAAAGAATAAAAAGTGCTGGCGTACATATAACACTCAGAATTTTTAACACATGTTAAAATATATACTTATGTTTTATTTGAAAATTCCAATATTAATTTTGTGCCCTATTTTAGTATTTGTTTCAATCATACACACAAAGAGGCTGTAATTATGCATAACTGTGTTTATAGCATGGTTACAACTGAGTACAATTGCTCAGTGTCCATATCAGTAATTTGTTTGTTAACAGTAATGAGGAGGATACTCTTCATTGCTTTAATCCCATTGTCTGACTCATTTTCTCAAGCAAGAACATGTTTAAACACAGTAACTATGGGCATAACATTGTCTGAAAATGCAGATGAATAGCTCTCCCCTCCATTGTCAGTTCCTCAAAAGAGGCCCAAACCTGAGAAGGTTCCTCCAGGAGTCCCTGTTTGTTTTAGATTCAGAATAGCTGATAAGTCATATACTGTACATCACAGAATATTCAGATATTGCACATTTTTGTGTTAGGAGGTTATTAGTTGTACAGTGAGTACCTTGTTTCTTACATCTTGCTGCGGACCTTCAGGCATCATTTTCAGTTTTACCTGAATGTTCTTTGGTGTAAATAAGGCAGTTGTGGGAATTGAAATTGAGGAATAAAACTGAAAAAAAAAAATAAATAAAGCTAACCTTTACATATATCATATATTACACCGGCCGTAACAGACTGGTAAGAATATGAGCAGGTCACTTCTCAAAACAGGCTCGTCCAGGATCAAACTGGTGAAACTTTGATTACCAGTCAACAGTTGATACCGTTGCTCCACCGAAGTTGTCGTAGGAAAGGCGTGTCAATGTTGCACCCTAACGCGGGTTATTTTTCTGCAGTTATATTTTTGAATGGAAGCGCATTTGTTCTGTTATATTTGTACCTTTTGTGAAAGTGTTTCTTTGATATTTGGAATTCAGGCTTCACACATTATGCACTTCATGTCTACATTTTGCTAATTATTACTGAAACATCCAAAAACGTTTCTTTTTAACAATGTGTTTACTGTGCATAGATCATTGTAGACATGGAACACATGAAATGCAAGTGTTCCAAATAACGATATAGTTTTTATAAAAGGTGTCATTTTGCTTGACTTCTCACTCTATACAACTCTAAGCAACTGACACGCAGGTAAACAGACTTGTGCTGAGAAAACTGTGCGCCAGTGGGGGATGTGATAGCAGGCTGCTTGCTGTTTCCTGTTTCCTGCTTATCAACACATTTAAAAGACAAAAGACACTGACACAGAGGTGCAAAGAGTTTTAAGGTGGGACGGATCTACAAGTTTTTTCGTAGGCTCTAGTGTTAATAACGGGGAAAGTCCAAACCCAGTGAAATTACATAGCTGTACTATTCTCTAAAAAAAGCCAGTAGAACTTTAAATTGGGCATTGAGATCTCAGCAGCCAACTGATTACATGGATTAAATGCCTCCAAACTGAAAAGCTTAATAGTCCATTTTAACAAACTATCGGCCAAACAAAACTTCATATTCCTTCTCAGACTGAAAGATGAGATTATATTTAAAATAGCCACATTCATATTTTTCCAGATTGCGCCGCATTCTACAGGATTAAACAGTGCCTACAAAGAGTTGAAATCAGATACAGCATCTTGTACTGTGGCAAACTGAAAGTGGTACTTTGAAGATCAGTTTTACATTTTTAGTTCTCCAGAAAAAGAAGATAAAGAGCTAAGAAGACTGATCCTGACATTCTTTTGAAACACACAATTTACTTATTTTATATTTTGTTTCCACTTCGGCCACCCCCTTTCCGTGTTTCTTCTTCTTTTTCTTTTTTTGAAAGATATATTTCTTATATTGATATTTCTTTAATTAATTATATGCACATTTTGAATAATTATGGCTACATCTTGGCTATTTGGTTACCAAATTGTAAACAGCATTTTACAGTTTGTTTAAACTTCAGTTATTATACTGAATATTTTCTCCATTAATTCTATTCACACTTGGGCTACCACAAAGTAACCAGCTATTAACTTTTTGTTAAACTTTAATTAACCAGCCTTTTACAGTATTTTTTTTAACATCACATGGTTTATTATATTTGGACAGTTTAAGATTATATAGTTTATTTTATGTGCACTGTATCTTCACAAGATATCTCAGTTTTAACCTTCTCTACACCACTAATGCAGGGTTCGTTTCACTCTTGATAGCCTCTGTTTCTTGACATGTCAGAGGACTGGGACTTCACAAAGTGTGCTCTGCCTCACCTTCAGAGGCATAGTGGGGTGTTAAAGAGAGGAATGCCATTTCTTTTTAATCCCTTATACCGCATTAATCGTTAATGCCAACATAACAGTAAGCTCCATTGCTGTATCACTTGGTAATAATAAGAAATCTATTTTAAAGCTATCATATATAACAATGTACTACCTTAACCTAAGACTACAAAATGTCAACAAAGGGTTCAAAAGCAACATTTCTATGACCAGTTAGTGAGCTGGAATGTCTAGGATCTCAATCACAAATTAAAGGGAAAGACAATACTCTCTTACACTTAACAAACCTTAAATGCCAATATAGTATTTTTATAGGAGACTCACTTATTAGGTAAGAAACAGTTTTGTTTGCAAAGCCAGGGGTGTGGGAATCTTAATACACAGAACCACTCCGTTTGTAGTGTCAGATGCAATATGTGATTCTGAAGGGCAATATGTCATGGTGATAGAGAATTTATCTAGTACCAAAATGATTTTGATGTATATCTATGCACCTAATGTGGATGATAGAGCTTTCTTCCAAAATGTATTTCCATATATCCCTTATCTGAACACTCACAAAATTATAATGGCTGGAGATTTTAAATACAGATCTGGGTAGATCCCCAGCTAGAACGGTGACACCATCTAATACTGCAGATAATTACACAGTTTGTAATGGATCATAACTTATCAGATCCTTGGAAGTTTTTAAATTCTAATCTAAGAGGATACTCCTTCTCATCCATACATCACTGTTACTCAAGAATTGATTATTTCCTCATAGACAATAATTTTTGCCCACTATCAAATCTTGTAAGCACAACACTATTTTTATCACTGACCATGTCCCTCTGATCATGGAGCTTAAATTACTCTATCCTACATGCTAATCTCACAGCTGGCGTCTTAACCCTATAATTCAGAATTCATATCTAAGCAAATTTATTATTTTCTTGAGACAAATGCATCCTCATAGGTCTAAGCAGGTATACTCTGATGGAATTTTTAAGAAGACAGATTATATCATATCTTTCTCACAAAAATGAATTGGAAACCAAAAAATTAATCATTGAATTTACCAGAATAGAACTAGAATACACCAGAGGCACTTTGTAGGAAAAGACAAGTTTTGCAATCACAGTTTAACCTCTTGACCACTAAAGAAACGGAACAGCTTACCTTTCAATCACATTATCATTATTATGAACATGAAGAGAAGGACAATAATATCTTAGCCTAACAAATTCACAAGCAGGAAGTCCGTAATGCAATAACAATAATTAACAACACAGACAGAGGTAAATTATTGACCATAAAAGTGTAACTTACTCATTTAAAGAGTACTAAAAGTCCTTATATTCTACTCAGTTTAAAGAAGATCAGACACAGTCTAATGAATTTCTTGATTCATTACAGATACTACAGCTAGATATTCTTACTGCTGTGGATCTGGGCAAATCTCTGACACTTTCACAATTAAAAGATGCTATACACTCACTTCAAAGTGGGAGGGCAGAGCAGCCAGCCCTGATGGCTACCCAGTGGAATTTTATAAAATCTTTTCAAATAAGTTAGCTCCACTACTATTAGCAACGATTATAGAAGCTAAAGTCAACAAAATTTTACCTCAGACTTTTCGTTAAGCGTTAATTACAGTCTTTCCTACAAAGATTAAGGACCCACCACAATATGCATTATACAGACCAATCTCTCCAAAGTTCTAAGGATTGAGAAAGTGCCTCCTTCCATAATATCACAAGACCAAACCATATATTTTAAATGTTTAACATAATATATTCACCCATTAAATCTAACACCCCAGAAATCTTATCTTTAAAAGGACAAAAAGCATTTGATATGGTGGAATAGGACTACCTATTCATCACATTGTACATATACAAACTATAAAGACCAGGACATCAACACAAATCAATGAGTATACAGAAACTTGGTCTGCAATAAAAATAAAATCTTGCAGTACTTTTCTATATTCCCTCTTTTGTGCCCCCGGTAATACAAATTACAGTCAATACACTAATAATCAAATTGCCCTTCACTCTCTCAGAATATGGATCCAATTTAGGAAGCACTTTAAGACAGAGACGTTTTTCTCTGTTGCACCCCTACATGATAACCACCTTTTTCCACCCTCTCAAATATATACACTGTTTAAGGTCTGGAAAATGTCTGGAATTAAAACATTTAGAGACCTGTACATATATAATGTATTTGCAGCCTATGAACAAGTACGCTTCAAATTCAACTTCTTATTAACACAATACTTTCAAGCTAGAAACTTTGCTAAACAGAACCTGCCCAATTTTCCTCTCCTCCCACCTTGTTCTGTTCAAGAGGAAATATTGATCAGTTCTGAAGACTCAGATAGAATCTCTACACTTTATAAAAATATTTTAAAGTCCCTTCCTTTCAAAGAAGTGTATAATGTGTGAAGAAGTCCAAATATCAAATAAAAACTTTCACAAAAGGTATAATAAAACAAGTGCGCTTTTATTCAAGAATATAACCAAAATTCTGTTTTTATTACTATAACATATGAAAACATTTTCTGTTTTAACCATGTGTTCAGCATTTCTTGTCCTGCATTTCCTCTATCATTCTATACTTAAACAGATTGTTTTAGACACGGAACACTCATGAAATGTATGTTTTTCAAATCATGGTATTTCATTATGAAACACTGCAACATCGACTTCAGCCGTGAGCTGTGTGGGGGTGTAGCAGGCTGCATTCTGTTAATCTACACATTTGCAAAACAAAAGCGGGCTATTAGCGCAGTAATAAGTAGCTACAAGCATCTTGGCCTATGTCAGAAAAATTTAAGGTGGTCAGGGACAACATACTAATTCGTAACCTCCAGGAATTCAACTGTTAAGTCCTATCTAACTGATTGGCAAGAGTTTGCTAGTCTCGGTAACAACAGGTCCAGCTCAGCGCTAGTCAAACAAGGAGCTCTGCAAGGCTCTGTCCTTGGACCTCTCTTCTGTTCTACACGAGGTGTGGCAGAAAAGTAATGAGACTGGCAACACTGCAAGCGATCTGGCAACGCTGCGCTGTTGTCCTTGATAGAGCACGTGTATCAGTACCCTCCCATAGCTCAGTGCGAGTTTCAACTCCTTCCGTTAACTACGTGATTTTTGTGACTGCTATTAGCGAAGTTGTGTTTTTGGTTGTGCATCACACAAAATGGAACAGCGGAATTTGGAGCAACGTTGTGCCATTAAATTTTGTGTTAAGCTTGGAGAATCGGCAAGTGTGACGTTTGAAAAGTTAAAACAGGCCTATGGGGAACATTCTTTATCCGAGCTCAAGTTTTTCTGGGAGGCCTTCAACTTTGAAAACCAATGGAAACATCGAACGTGTGAACACTCTTGTGAGATCAGACCGTCGTTTAACATTAAGAATGTTGAGTGAACAATTAAATTTGAACAGATTTACCGTTCGTCAAATTTTGACTGAACATTTGCACATGCGAAAAGTTTGTGCCAAAATGGTGCCGAAAAACCTCACAATTGAGCAGAAGGACAATCGAAAAAACGCATTCCTGTGGTTCCCCAGCCCCCTTATTCACCTGACCTCAGTCCGTGTGACTTTTTCCTTTTTCCTAAACTGAAAAATGTCCTCAAAGGACGTCATTTTGGGACTTTAGAAAACATCCAAAAGAGTGTAACGGACATGCTGAAGACCATACCGGTTGAAGACTTCCAGCGCTGCTACCAACAGTGGGAACAACGTCTCCATCGGTGTGCAGCTGCCCAAGGGAACTACTTTGACGGGGATAACATTGATGTTTGAAAAAAATAAAAACTCTGGTAAATAAAAAATCAGTCTCATTACTTTTCTGCCACACCTCGGTACATGCTTCCCCTTGATCATATTACTCGTAGCTTTGGGGTTGGTTATCATTCAGATCTATTTCAGCATTAAAGGTGAAAGTTTCTTAAAGTTTGTTCATTTCACATCTTGCCTCAGTGAAATTAAAATCTGGGCTGAATATATCTTAAGATAATGAGCTCTTTTTCAATCACACTAGCTGTTGATATAATCAGACCTTCTCCTTCTGCTAGGAATCTTGCTGTCAATTTTTATACGTCCCTCTCTTATTCTGTTCACATTATCCATATTAAGAAAATGTATTCCTTTCACCTCTGCAACAAATCCTGTATTGGCTCCTTCCTCTCATTTTCTAATTCTGAGAAACTGACGCAATTTTTATTACATTCCGCATCGACTACTATAACTCCCTTCTGGGATGTGTTTCTTCTAATCTTTTATCACAGCTCCAGCTGGTTCAAAACTCTGATGCAAGAGTCCTTATACAAACTTGCAACAGTAAGCACATCATGCCCATTCAACACCAGCTTCTCTAGCTCCCCGTATTTTATAGGATTGAATATAAAGTTCTATTAACAACTTGTAAAGCTTTAAATGAGCTTGCACTGAACTACAATAATGTAGCAGAGCATAATTATGTTATAGTAATATCAGAAACCTAACGAAGATGGGAATGTGTGTAACATTGAGGAATACACATTTTTAGGAAGGATAGACAGGACTGAAAAAGAGGTGGAGTTGCTGTTTATGTCAAATAGAATTTTTAAATGCAAGTCCTCTTCAACCGGACGATGAGCCCCATCTTAGTGAGGACATGTGGCTTTGCCTGGAAAGCGCTAATAGCAGTAGAGTGTTGTACCGTGTTAGCCATAGATTGATACAGGAGAAAGTAGGGTGAAATGACACCTTTTATTGGCTAACTAAATAGATTACAAATGCAAGCTTTCGAGGCAGCTAACGCCCCTTCATCAGGCAAGGTGTAACAAAGAAACTGAAAAATACTTATATTAGGACAACAAAGTGACTTTTTTCTTTCATCTTAACAACCTTTTTGTTCAAATGTTAGCAAAATGAATACACTGAGATTAATTAACCCTGAAAGAAGAGAACCATGAACTGATAAAATGTAGAGATAAGATAACCATCACTAGAGAAAGTCCTGTAAGGTTTTTTTTTGAAGTGCATTGTCTGTAAGATAGGCCACTGATGTAGTCAGCTGGTCAATCAGTCTGTTAGTCCACATATCTGGTCATACAACTCTTGTCTCTATTCAGACCATTTTGTAGAGTGTTGAATTTAAGCATAAGTTTGTATTTCCATTTTCTCCGCTCCTGTTGGGTTTTGAAATTACCCATAAGCACCAATAAGTGACCATCAGATCCTTCATGCTGTGGCCATTACTGTTAAAATGTGCTGCTACCAGAAGATCGATACTGTTCTGATTAATATGAAATCTATGTGAGTTCATTCGCTGGCGCAGTGTCTGACTAGTTTCCCCTACATACAGTCCAGTGTTGGAGCACCTTATTCACATGATTATGTAGACCACATTAGCAGATTTGCATGTGAACGGATCCTTTATTTTATGCTCCTGCTGGCAATGTGGTGTAACTACCTGATCTGTTGTGTAGATATGCGCACAGGTGCCACACCTGGGGCCTCATGTATAACGGCGTGAATAGAATTTGCACTATAACATGACGTAAGCACAAAAGCCGAAATGTGCTTATGCACAGAAAAATCCAGATGCAGGAATCTGTGCGTACTCCAACTTCCGCGTTCTTCTGCTAAATAAATCCTGATCAGCGTGAAAACTAATGCACGTGCACGCGCCTTCTGTCCCGCCCCAACTCCTCCCAGAATTATACCTCTTTGAATATGCAAATCAATATAAATCGCCCTTAAGCTCAGCCTTCTGTGAAAAGACAATGGGAAAAGCACAGGGGAAAATATAAGAATTTCAGCGAATACCAAGTGGAGGCAAAGGAAAAGCATACTATTTGTTTATTTAAACCGTGGTATAATCAACAAAAGGAAGCTGATCGAGTGACATAGCGTGTTGGAGAAACTTGAAAGCTCACTTTCACAAAGTCGCACAGTGCTGGAAATAAAAAAAAAAACTTGTCAGATATCAAAGTCGCTATGAAAAGGCAAGTTGTAGCCCACTGTCTGAGTGTCATATAAAAGCTTATTAGGGTACAGAGAAAAAAAAAAAGGCACACAGTGGGGAAAAAGCATGAAATGTTAACTTCAATCTTGAAATTTCCACTTTAATCATGTAGTTTTATTTTGTCATTAAAGTAGAACATCATAAACTTCATCATAAAATCGTTTAATTAACCAGTTTCTCAAATCACATCATAATTAAAGTAGCACGTTAAATGCTTTGTTTTGTATGTGATCTTCTATGTGCTCTATGTGTGTGAATCACTACTTGCTTCTCAAGCCAGCTCTCTTCCTCCGAATGGACACAGAATCCATTACATTCATGATATTACAGCTCTGAATAACTAAAATACTGAGATGTATACGTGATATCATTTTCATGATGATAGGAGTTAAACCACGTTATTAAACATGGGTTTCACAGTGCAGTAATTGTGCGCGACCTTCGATGAAATTATTTATTGCAGCAGTACTCAGGGATGGCTCTAGGCTTGTGGCGGCCCTGGGCAGAGAAAGAATCAGTGGCCCCTTTGCCCGCCAATGACAGTATGGTATCTTATGCACGGTGGATGGCCACGTCCGCTGCGGACACTGCATAGCCGCCTCGTGCTCATGACACAAGCGTTCAACTTTTGTCGAAATTTGCCACTGCGTTTTTAGCTGTGTCGTTATTTTCTTTTTCTTTTTTATATTCAATATATATTGCCGCCCCTGCAGTCCCTGCTTTTCTTTCTCCAAGTAACCAATCGCCACACAATCAGCTCTGTAATAGACCATAAGCCAATCTGTATGCTTAGAGCACTGATTCTTCAAAATGTTTAAGGAACATTGAAATATCTTTGTAGTACATTTTTAATTATTCTATCCTTCACACCAGTCCCAGTGAAGAATATAAATTATTTAAATGAAGTTAAAGTTTTATCTGTATAATATAATAAACATATTTTGCAGCATTTCATCTTAAAAATGATATCGTCATCGTATGTAGATACATTATAAAGTGGCTCAGGTTGTGTAATATTATAACTGTAATGCATGTTTACAGTGGGGTGATTGTACTTATAAGTACAAACAGTTCTAGAAGGAGCAATTGATTAAGTGCATTTAAAGTTCTTGGGATGAAACTGTTTCTGAACCGCGAGGTCCGTACAGGAAAGGCTTTGAAATGTTTTGCCGTGGCTGAGACAGTGTGTGCTTTGATATTGTATACCGATAATTCTGTTTCCGATCAGCTGCTGCTACTCAGATTCAGTGATTACAGTGACAGTTAATTATCTAAATATTAACTGGGATAACCTTGCAGATGGAGGAGCAAAAGAGCAGTTTTTAGAAGTAATCAGCGACTGTTTTTAACACAGCATGTTAAAGCACCAACATGCGGTGAAGCCTGTCTGGATTTAGTATTCTGTAATAATCAGGATAGAATTGAGGGTGTAGAGGTGATTGAACCACTAGGGTCAAGTGACCATAATGTAATACAATTCTCAGTATTTTGTAAGAGTACAGATGCAAAGACTAAAATTGTTAAGTTGAACTTTAGTAGGGCTAATTTTGAGCAGATGCGACAAAGCCTAAGTAGAATAGACTGGGATAAGCTTTTAAATGTGGAGACAGTCGAGGAGCAGTGGAACAGGTTTAAAAATGTTTTACATGTAATACAGGACAGATACATACCTAAATTTGGAATTAATAGAAAACTAAAAAAAACTCCACGATGGATTAATAAAGATTTAAAAAAGAAGTTGCAAAGGAAAAAATGCTGTATAAGGCATATAAGACTAATGACTGCAAAGTGAATGTAGCATATGAGAACATGAGGGCAACCATTAAGAAGGATATCAGAGAGGCTAAAAGACAGTTGGAGAGGAATATAGCAGATAAGGCAAAAGAAGACCCCAAGAGATTCTTTCAGTATTTTAGTAGTAAAAGAACAGTTAAGGAGGAGGTAAAGTTCATCAGGAATAGTAAAGGGGAATTAAAAGATACAGACGATGAAATAGCAGATGCCCTACACTTACATTTTTCTGAGGTGTTTACAAGTGAGCAAGTGGATAACCTCCAGAGGTAAACCAACTACTAAGGAGGTACTGAGGGATTTGGAAATTGTAGAGGGAGAAGTGCTGCTCAGATTAAATAAGATGAAATCAAACAAATCACCAGGCCCAGATAATATTTATCCTGTGTTCTTAAGGAGGCTAGTGAGTACATATATAAACCCTTGACACATATTTTTAGGAAGTCACTGTGCACTGGAGATTTCCAAGGACTGGAAAATGGCAAATATCATCCCATTATATAAAAAGGGTGACAGGGCAGATCCAAGCAACTATAGGCCAGTAAGCTTAACATGCATCACAGGAAAATTAATGGAAGGAATTATTAAGGATAAGATTGAGCAACACATGCAAGGACAGGAGTTATTCTGAACAGTCAGCATGGGTTCAGAAGGGGGAGGTCGTGTTTTACTAACATGTTGGAATTCTATGAGGAGGCAACAAAAGGATACGATCAAAGTGGAGCTTATGATATTATTTATCTGGACTTTCAGAAAGCATTTGATAAGGTGCCACATGAGAGGTTGGGCATCAAGTTAAAAGAAGTGGGAGTTCAGGGTGATGTTTTTAGATGGGTGCAGAATTGGCTCAGACACAGGAAGCAGAGGGTGATGGTGCGAGGAACCTCGTCAGAACTGGCGATGTTAAGAGTGGTGTTCCACAGGGGTCAGTGCTAGGGCGCTGCTATTTTTAATATATATAAATGATTTAGATAGGAATATAAGTAACAAGCTGGTTAAGTTTGCAGATGATACCAAGATAGGTGGATTAGCAGATAATTTGGAATCCGTTATATCATTACAGAAGGACTTGGATAGCATACAGGCTTGGGCAGATTTGTGGCAGATGAAATTTAATGTCAGTAAATGTAAAGTATTACACATAGGAAGTAAAAATATTAGGTTTGAATACACAATGGGCGGTCGGAAAATCGAGAGTACACCTTATGAGAAGGATTTAGGAGTCATAGTGGACTCTAAGCTATCAACTTCCCAACAGTGTTCAGAAGCCATTAAGAAGGCTAACAGAATGTTAGGTTATATAGCACGATGTGTGGAGTACAAGTCCAAGGAGGTTATGCTCAACCTTTATAATGCACTGGTGAGGCCTCATCTTGAGTACTGTGTGCAGTTTTGGTCTCCAGGCTACAAAAGGACATAGCAGCACTAGAAAAGGTCCAGAGAAGAGCGACTAGGCTGATTCCAGGTCTACAGGGGTTGAATTATGAGGAAAGATTAAAAGAGCTGAGCCTTTACAGTTTAAGCAAAAGAAGATTAAGAGGTGACATGATTGAAGTGTTTAAAATTATGAAGGGAATTAGTACAGTGGATCGAGACTTGTATTTTAAAATGAGCTCATCAATAACACGTGGACACAGTTGGAAACTTGTTAAGGGTAAATTTCGCACAAACATTAGGAAGTTTTTCTTTACACAAAGAACGATAGACACTTGGAATAAGCTACCAAGTAGTGTGGTAAACAGTAAGACGTTAGGGACTTTCAAAACTCGACTTGATGTTTTCTTGGAGGAAACAAGTGGATAGGACCGGCGAGCTTTGTTGGGCTGAATGGCCTGTTCTCGTCTGGAGATGTTCTAATGTTCTAATTTACCAGAGCCACATTTAACGATATAAATAATAATTAAATAAATAATAGTGGTGCAGTGAGAGTAATATGGAAAAAGATGATCCGCTGTGGCAACTCCTAACCAGAGCAGCTGAAATTAGAAGAAGAGGAAGAAAGTGCTGTGAGAGTAACAACGCTAAAGCGGTTATGGTATCTGGAATAATATGGCTATTCCTTGGACCATTATATTGTTACAAGTTAATTACAATCAGATACATTACACTAATAAACAATATGCGGTTAGTTTCAGTATATTTATAAAGCTGCATCAGGAAAATAAACGACTAGCCACACAGGAACAGTAGCACTGCTTTGACGCTGGGTGCCGCCAGTCTGCAAAACCGAGCGGAGAACTTGCGTACGACAAGGCATGAGGTACCGTGGAAAAGTGTGTGGCTTTACGCCAAGTGTAGGTTTTATACATCGCGATTTGAACATGGGAAAGTTCTTACGCAACATTTCTGTGCGTACGCACCGTTTATACATGAGGCCCCTGTTCTGTAGGCAGGAAGATGTGCCACTTGCTGCTGAACCACACATAAAGTTTCTGACAATCAGTTGTTTGAGGTTTGCTGGTTGTCTGTCTGCAATTAGGAGAGGTTCTGGGAATATATCCTTCAATTTATTGTCTTTCTGTACCATGGGTTGAAGCTCTATCATAATTTTGCGAAGTGTTTACAGATGTGGATGATAAGTTACAACTAGTGGGACCCTGTTCTTGGCTTCTGCACCTTTGTATTCCAGAAGGTTTTCTTTGGGTATAGCTGTAGCTCTCCTGATTTGTAGGTCTGTTGATTTGGGAGTGTATCTTTGTTTGATGAAGTCTGTCCCGAGTTTCTACAGTTGTCAGACAATGAAATAGGGGACACTGTAAACTAGCATTTTTCTGAGGTCTTCACAAGTGAGGAAGTGAATAACCTCGCAGTGGTAAACAGGACTACTAAAGAGGTACTGAAAGATTTGGAAATTATAGAGGGAGAAGTACTGCTCATATTAAGTAGGCTGAAATAAAAAAAAAAACAAAAAAAAAAAACCCGGACAAGATAATATTTACCCTCGGGTTCTTAAGGAGGCTAGTGAGTACACATATAAACTCTTGACACATATTTTTAGGAAGTCATTGCACACTGGGGAGATTCTGGAGAACTGGAAAATGGCAGATATCGCGTTATATGAAAAAGGTGACCGGGCAAATCCAAGCAACTATAGGCCAGCCAGTAAGCTTAACATGCATCACAGGAAAATTAATGGAAGGAATTATTTAGGATAAGATTGAGCAACATCTGGCAAGAACAGGAGTTATACTGAACAGTCAGCATGGGTTCAGAAGAAGAAGGACGTGTTTTACTAACATGCTGGAATTCTATGAGGGAGCAACAAAAGGATGTGTGGAGTACAAGTCCAAGGAGGTTATGCTCAAGCTTTATAATGTACTGGTGAGGCCTCATCTGGAATACTGTGTGTAGTTTTGGTCTCCTGGTTACAAAAAGTACATAGCAGTGCTAGAAAAGGGCCAGAGAAGAGTGACTAGGCTGATTCCAGGGCAAAAGGGGATGAATTATGAATAAAGATTAAAAGAGCTGAGCCTTTTCAGTTTAAGCAAGAAGATTAAGAGGGGACATTATTGAAGTATTTAAAATTACGAAGGGAATTATTACAGTGGATTGAGACTATTATTTTAAAATGAGTTCATCAAGAACACGGGGATGCCATGGCGAATGTGTTGCAGACAAGCACGCTAAATGCCAGTTACACCAGGAGCAGCCTCGTTGCCTATATACAGACCTGCTGAGATGAGTCGTTGTTGTTCCAAAAACCTTTCTAGCATTTCCAAAGCAATGTTTAATTGCGTGACCACATCAATCACAACTTTGTGTGTTGACAAGTACAATAAATGTTGGTTCTCTTTCAGCATGTGGCTAGCTGTACTGCAAAGGGGGAAAAAGTTTGCAACACAGTTCACCTGGCAAAGGAAGCAGGCAGTTGTTGGAATTTTCAGCATCCTGTGATACAGAAGTGAACGTGTTTGCAAAGCAGCGAATTTGAAGTAGCTCCATAATAGCAGCGTTATCAGTCTCGATGGCTGGTTCTTTTTCTTTTATGTTCCATTCAGTGCCGCTGTCAACAAGCATCCGCTCTAGATTCTCATTTTAAAATGCTTCCTTTTTGTCTGAGGAATGTGAGGAAACATTTTCAAGACTGATTGTGACTGCTACAAGTGAGCAACTGAAGATATGTGTAACTTGTAGAATTATAGAAAGACAGGAGTCTTCCCACTGTATCTTTAATTTTGACTACTGTAATTCAAGATTATTTTATATTTCCAATAGGGGAATACATTTTGCTAACAGTTTTTTTGAAGGGTGTCTACAAGAAAATTAATAACACACAAATAGGTTATTGAATAATACTTGTTATTTAAGAAGCAGTATTTGATTATTTTGTAATATTATTAGCAAGATGATATAGATATTTTATAAAGTAGATGCCATTGCATTGTATTAAAACATGGAGACCCCCCCCCCCAATATGTGTGGACTCTGATATGGCAGTACGTATGTTAGTTAAATTATGGTGAATTCTGAAAGAGTACAGTGCTCAGAAAAAGTTTTTTTTTTTAAAAAGTGCAATATTTTATTCCACATCTTACAAATAACTGATGTTAACTGTTCATTACTAATTAAGTATTTCTTTTTAAATGTCATTCCATGCTTATTCATATATTATGAAGTAGATACCCGTCAAATAAAGTGTTGCTGAAATTTATCACATCAATGTCTCTGTGCATGGTTAAGTAATTTCTAAAAAAGCCACCACTTCAAATACTGTATATCAGTTCATGTTAATTCAGTGAAGATAAAATCGATATTGAATGAAATCTGGGCATTATGAATCAGAATCAAAATAGGACATCAGTGCTGATACCCAGCCTTAGTGACAGATTCTTCAGCACCATTGCACACAGACTTTGGAACAAACACAATAAATTAATAAGATCACCTTACTTAATTTATGTTTTTAAAAGAACAACATTTTTTTTTTTTAATTTTGGGGGGCATTTAACTTTCCCTGACAATCTGAACCTTCTTTCAGTTTGCCCACTTTGTCTAGCTGTTTAGGGTGATTTGTGCTTGTATCACAAATTATGCTGTTTGTTCATGGCTTTCTTGTAGTATTTGTATTTTTGTTTTGGTTTATTGTCTACTATTGTATTTCATTGCTTTATATACCATGTACAGTGCATCCAGAAAGTATTCACAGCGCATCACTTTTTCCACATCTTGTTATGTTACAGCCTTATTCCAAAATGGATTAAATTCATTTTTTTCCTCAGCATTCTACACACAACACCCCATAATGACAACGTGAAAAAAGTTTACGTGAGGTTTTTGCAAATTTATTAAAAATAAAAAAAACTGAGAAATCACGTGTACATAAGTATTCAAAGCTTTTGCCATGAAGCTCAAAATTGAGCTCAGGTGCATCCTGTTTCCCCTGATCATCCTTGAGATATTTCTGCAGCTTCATTGGAGTCCACCTGTGGTAAATTCAGTTGACTGGACATGATTTGGAAAGGCACACACCTGTCTATATAAGGTCCCACAGTTGACAGTTCATGTCAGAGCACAAACCAAGCATGAAGTCAGAGGAATTGTCTGTAGACCTCCGAGACAAGATTGTCTCAAGGCACAAATCTGGGGAAGGTTACAGAAAAATATCTGCTGCTTTGAAGGTCCCAATGAGCACAATGGCCTCCATCATCCATAAGTGGAAGAAGTTCGAAACCACCAGGACTCTTCCTAGAGCTGGCCAGCCATCTAAACTGAGCGACCAGGGGAGAAGGGCCTTAGTCAGGGAGGTGACCAAGAACCCGATGGTCACTCTATCATTGCTCCAGAGATCCTCTTTGGAAAGAGGAGAACCTTCCAGAAGGACAACCATCTCTGCAGCAATCCACCAATCAGGCCTGTATGGTAGAGTGGCCAGACGGAAGCCACTCCTTAATAAAAGGCACATAGCAGCCTGCCTGGAGTTTGCCAAAAGCCACCTTTAGGACTCTCAGACCATGAGAAACAAAATGGTCTGGTCTGATGAGACAAAGATTGAAGTCTTTGGTGTGAATGCCAGGCGTCACGTTTGGAGGAAACCAGGCACTGCTCATCACCAGGCCAATACCATCCCTACAGTGAAGCATGGTGGTGGTAGCATCATGCTGTGGGGATGTTTTTCAGCAGCAGAAACTGGGAGACTAGTCAGGATAAAGGGAAAGATGACTGCAGCAATGTACAGAGGCATTCTGGATGAAAACCTGCTCCAGAGCGCTCTTGACCTCAAACTGGGGCGATGGTTCATCTTTCAGCAGGACAACGACCCTAAGCACACAGCCAAGATATCAAAGGAGTGGCTTCAGGACAACTCTGTGAATGTCCTTGAGTGGCCCAGCCAGAGCCCAGACTTGAATCCGATTGAACATCTCTGGAGAGATCTTAAAATGGTTGTGCACTGACGCTTCCCATCTGATGGAGCTTGAGAGGTGCTGCAAAGAGGAATGGACGAAACTGGCCAAGGATAGGTGTGCCAAGCTTGTGGCATCATATTCAAAAAGACTTGAGGCTGTAATTACTGCCAAAGGTGCATCGACAAAGCATTGAGCAAAGGCTGTGAATACTTATGTACATGTGATTTCTCAGTTTTTTTTATTTTTAATAAATTTGCAAAAACCTCAAGTAAACTTTTTCACGTTGTCATTATGGGGTGTTGTGTGTAGAATTCTGAGGAAAAAAATGAATTTAATCCATTTTGGAATAAGGCTGTAACATAACAAAATGTGGAAAAAGTGATGTGCTGTGAATACTTTCCGGATGCACTGTATCTATCATGAGGATATTATCTGTATCCAATGTTGTATATGTGTTGTATTTTCTGAATTTCTGCGAAGCACTTTGAACATAAGAAAGGTGTTATGTAAGCAAAATGTGTTTTTATTTAAGTCAGCCTAACCTGTATATACTTGGTTTATGTAAATAAACTTGACTGCCAACAGGGGGTCACTGAGTCAAGAGGTGAAGCTGTGAGGCAATATCACTTCCCATTGTGTCACTCAGAGCTTTAGAGTGTAATTAAATAATTCCAGTTTGTTGCATGCTGTAGGTCTGCCACTTTGTTTTTTTGTTGGCCATTTCCTAGAGCTCAAGAAATGTAGCAAGTAGAAAATTTGTATTCATTTCAATTGCAGGTGAATTTTATTTTCATAAAAAGCAGCAATTGAACATTTAGAAAAGCATGTTGAATTTATACAATTAATTGGTGAAGGTACTGTTTCACTTTCTGCAAAATATTTACCTTTTACTCCCTAGTGTAAGCTGATCATACAGAAGTGCATCACTGAGTTGAGTTAGCAAAGCAATAAGTCGAGTCCGACACGCTAAGATAATACAGATAATCAAAGCAACAATAATAATAAAACTAATTTGCACAACCATCTCGTTGATTAAATAATGAATGTGTTGACAAGGAAAGCCATTTGGTCACTTGCTCAGAAAAAAAAAAATTAAAAGGCAGTCCACACATTGCAGGCACGGTGTTTGCCAGCACATCAGTTGTAAATGAATCTGAACAAAGGCATGTGATGCATATGCATGAATGCACGTGTGTGAATCTTTGTCTTTAAATGAGTACTGCCAGCAGAATAACGATTAACTCTTACTGAAATAACTTCAATTGTGTTTCTCTAGATAGAATTCATCATATACAAAACCACTTTCTTGATAGCATATTTTTACGTTTTTCATACCAATCTGAGAAGGAATGCCCATGCCAATTTACTGAGGGAGAGAGCATTACAAAGGAGAAAACAAAGGAAAACCATACATGAGGTTAGCTGTTTGTTTCTCGGTTACAATTTATAGAAAGGTTAAGACTCTATAATAACTGCCTCTGCAACCATGTGCTTTGTTCACCAGCTAGACTGTTCCTTTGTTGCTGTGCTGTGGAAAGTTCCAATATACACAAACTTTTATTTTCACTCATGCTTTTGTTAATAAAAATGTGAAGTGCTGGTAGAAATATGTGTAAATATTATAATGTAGTGTAAGTTAATGGATTGAAAAGAAGCAATGAGATATGGTAGTAACAAAATAATGCTAATGATGCAGTCATTGGCATTAAATATACATGTGGTTGTTTTTTTTTAATTTGAAAAAAGTAGCTTTAAATATTTAAACATTTCTACTTTTAGGAAAAACATTTTACATATAATTTCATAGTGTCTTATTTCAAAAATTGCATATTTTCAATTCCTTTTATTATTCATTTTCTCTTTAATGGAAGACTAAACTTAAATCCCCATCTATGATAATACACTGTATTACAGGTTAGTGATAGAATGAGCATCATGTGATGCATTTCTTCAGTCTGCAGGCACTTCCACCGAGTCTGCACTAGAGATACAGTTTTACCATGTGTTGTATAAATTATACAATAAATCAGACTTCATGAATTTATTTGAAAATTGAAAGACTAAAGACATTTATCACAGTGAAAAAATGTTGGTTTTGTAGTATTAAATCAATACCTGTTGTGGAGGATGGCCGGCTGTTTATCCCGGCCAATACCCCCAAGCCACCAGGTGGAGCCCTCCTTGCAGCATGGAGGTCCCCAGAAGACCAACAGCGCATCATGGACAATGGAGTTTTTATGCACAGCCCTGCTGGATGCCATGGGGGCCACTAGAGGACGCTGTAGGGAGGAGTAATGGATATTTTCCCTACGCCCCGGAAGCACACGTGGACAAGAGGAATGACGTGCTTCCAGGGTGAAGAAAAGAACTTGTACCTGACCCGGAAATGATTGAGAGTCACATGGACTGGGGATTAGGAACACTTCGTGGTCAGGAGATATAAAAAGACTGTGGGAGCTCCCAGACGGGGAGCTGAGCTGGGTGGGAGCTGGAGGATTGGTTTATTGTTTATTATTAGTTATTTGTATGAGTATTGTGGAGGAGAGGGTGTTTTGTACACTGTGGCTGAAGAATAAAGTCAATTTGAGGACTTCTACCTGGTGTCTGGAGTCGTGGACAGGGGTTCAAGGGAGCGAGAGCGCCACCTATTTACCACACTGTTCATTCTGGTCATTCTCACTTCTGTGTGCTTGTCTATGTATTTGCTTGCTTATTCATTTACTTATTTTGCTCTGTTTAGTAATTTATGGTGATTGTATCATAGCTCTATGTCCTTTGTCATAGTGAAGTTGCATGTTGGTCAGACAAGTAAGTAAGAATTTCACTGTAGTATTTGTGACAATACTAATGTAACTACAGTAATCCCTTGCTATATCGCACTTCGACTTTCGCGGCTTCACTCTATCGCGGGTTTTATATGAAAGCATAATTAAATATATAACGCAGATTTTTCGCTGCTTCGCGGGTTCTGCGGACAATGTGTCTTTTTACTTCCTGTACATGCTTCCTCAGTTGGTTTACCCAGTTGATTTCATAAAAGGGACGCTATTGGCGGATGACTGAGAAGCTAACCAATCAGAGCACGCAGTTAAGTTCTCCTGACTAAGAAGCTAACCATTCAGAGCTCGCAGTTAAGTTCCTGCGTGCTGAATGCAGTGTTAACCAGGAAGTCTCGTCTCGCTCATTCAGCATCAATGTGTTTCACTGTGTAAAGATGTTGTGCTCTTTTGTGTTTATCTTTGTGCATAGTCAAGCCCTTCATTATGGCTCCAAAATGATCTGCTACTGCTTCAGGGGCCGTGCCCAAGCGCAAACGGAAGATGTTAACGATTGCGAAAGGTAAACGCTTTTAGATTTGTTGAAGGCTACGATTCTTTTTATTTAAAAAGTAGGAAAGGAATATAAGATCTACGGCCGCAGTGTCCTTTTAACCAGGGTGCAAAACGACTTGTAAGTGGATGTAATAAGGCAGTACTCTGGATGGAATCTGCTTTAGGGATTTGGATTGAAGAAGAACAACGGCAGTGCTACACAATCGCCTGAAGTGGCTCCTTTAAGGGCTGTAACGCTCACCTTTGTTGTGCAGTAAAATTAAACTCATTGTTATCGCACAAGTCATCGTGTCATTGTTGGTGAGTAACCATAATTAATTTTCTACTTACAGTACTTAGTACATGTATGTACGTTTAGTGTCACTGTACACACATTTACTGTATACTATTTTTCTTGCATTGTGCGTATTTACTGCTGGTGGCCTGTCTATCGTAATGGCTGTAACATATGTGATATCGGAGACACTCAATATCTTTAAAATAATATTTAGGTTTTACTGTATATAAACAGTGTGTTTATATACATAATTTCAATGAATCTTACCTAATATCTAAGAGAATACGAAGGGATTATGCTGTATAACTCTGCGGGAATGTTTATAAACAGTGTGGGAGAGTTTATAAGGGCTTAAAATATATAAAAATAACCATACAAACATATGGTTTCTACTTCGCGGATTTTCTCCTATCGCGGGGGGGTCTGGAACGCAACCCCCGCGATCGAGGAGGGATTACTGTACTACTAGTGTAGTACTTTTTTATGCTTCGGATGGAATTTTTCTGTTATTTAAAGTAATTATTCTGTAAGTTATTTACTTCAGTGAAACTAGTGTTAATCATTATTTAATATCTATCTGTTTCCTGGAGCAGTGTCAGTATTTATTTATCTTACACTTGTATTCATTGCACTGCCATATTATTTTTGATGTCTGCCACCATTTCAAGGTCTCATTGGTTAGGTACAATGCTTTGTTGCTAGGGGCATGGTTCTTAAAAGTTGCATTTGCTCACTAGTGCAATGTTTTTAAATCACATGCTACATATAATTTAGTGTCAGAAATTGCTTTCCACTTTCAAGCAGCTTGTGGTTTATTTTACCATCTATTTGTGCTTTTAGTAAAATTAATTTTAGTTTTGAATTTTGACTTTGATTTTGGGATAACATTTTGGAAATGGCATAAAATGTATTGTCTTCCTAGTTTCTACCCTGCTAGCATTTTGATGCATGCTTATCTTCTCATTCCAACACATTCCATAATGGTTTTCCACTGTCATTTGATATGTGGCATAACAACAACTACTACTACTGCTTTTGTATTGTTGTTATATTGTTTCCCCATTAACTGGACTAGCAACAAATTATTTTTATTGTACTGTAGGGTATATATCACAGGAGTATAGGAGTCAGATGGAGAACTTTGTGCCTTGGCATCTTAACATCATCAAAACCAAGGAACTGGTTACTGACTTTCGCCACACCAAAGTGGATACAAGTACTCGGGAGAGGGGAGGGGTGGGGGTTGGTCCACATTAATGATAAGTTAGACTGGTCTCGGAACACAGAGGAACTATTTAAATGCTTCTCACTTCTCCATCAGCGTCTTTTGTTCTTTAAATGTGTTGATAAGCAGCAAACAGCAAGCAGTCTGCTATCACATCCCCCACCGGCACACAGTTTTCTCAGTTTAAGTCTGTTTACCTGCGTTTCATTTGCTTAGAGTTGTATAGAGTGAGAAGTCAAGCAAAATGACACCTTTTATAAATACTTTATCGTTATTTGGAACACTTGCATTTCATGTGTGTTCCGTTTCTACAACGATCTATGCACAGTAAACGCATCGTTAAAACAGAAATTTTTTTCATTTTTTACTAATAATTGAAAAAATGTAGACATGAAGTGTATAACGTGTGAAGCCTGAATTCCAAATATCAAAGAAACACTTTCACAAAAGATACCAGTATAACAGCTTTTTCCCCCCAAGACCATAACTGAAGAAAAAAAAATCGGGTTAGTGTTGCTTGTTGTCCTGTCATCTCGGGTAGTTTACTGGTTAGAGCTGCTGATTCCAATTCAGAAGTTTCTGGGTTCGAGTCTTAACGTCTCTCAAAATAAACATGTTATTTATTGTTTGTTACAACCGCTGTCAATTTATAGTGCTTGTCAAAGTTAGTGTTCACGCTCGCTCCGATCTGACATGGCTGTTTTCAAATAAAGATGCACTATAACAGAGGTGAACTCAGATCGGAGAAAACAGAAACCCACCCCGCAAGAAACGTCCACTCACATATAAGAACAACGCAGCTGCACTAGTCGTAAAGGCGAAAGATGGCACTGTTTAGATACAGGATGAAGTCTGGCGTCATCCTGCCAATCACCTGTCCTTCAAAGAAACAGCTCCATAACAAGACAGAGATGACAGTTCTTTCTCACAATTAAAAGAATGCAAACATATCTTCCTCTTCAAAGAATGTGTGTCAGGAGCAGAGAATGTCAGAGAGAGAGAGAAAAGCAAACATTCAAAAAATCAGTACGTGCTTTTGGGCTTTTAAGTATGCTGAAGCACAGCGATAAAGCTGCATTTTGTAGAGGAGCGTCCCTATCCTCTAGGCAAACAGCCTCTGTGCAAATAGCCCCTCTGCTCACACCCCCTCAGTCAGGCGCAGAGAATGTCAGAGAGAGTGAGAGAGACAGAGAAAAGTAAACAATCAAGCACCGCGCAGGAAGCATATCGTATATCATTGAGGAGTTTTAGTTAATACGTAATACATGCTCTGATTGGGTAGCTTCTAAGCCATCCGCCAATAGTGTCCCTTGTATGAAATCAACTGGGCAAACAAACTGAGGAAGAATGTACCATAAATTAAAAGACCCATTGTCCGCAGAAATCCGCGAACCAGTGAAAAATTCGTGATATATATCTAGATATGCTTACATTTAAAATCCGCGATGGAGTGAAGCCGCGAAAGTCAAAGCGCAATATAGCGAGGGATCACTGTACTATACATTTACAGCAGCTGTTACAGAGGCAAATCAAAAAGTATGCTATTATTGAATAATATTAACAATAAGAACAGCTCACTACTCAAAATGTTTATTTTGGGAGACGTTAAGACTCTAACCCAGAAACTTCTGAATTGGAGTCAGCAGCTCTAACCAGTATACTACCCGAGAAGTCGGGACAACATGCAACACTAACCTGATTTCTTTTTCTTTGGTTATAGTCTTGGAAACAAAGCGCATTTGTTCTGTTATGCTTTTGTGAAAGTGTTTCTTTGATATTTGGAATTCAGGCTTCACACATTATACACTTCGTGTCTACATTTTGTCAATTATTACTAAAACATGAAAAACATTTCTGTTTTAACGATGTGTTTACTGTGCATAGATCGTTGTAGAAACGGAACACACATGAAATGCAAGTGTTCCAAGTAACGATATAGTATTTATAAAAGGTGTCATTTTGCTTGACTTCTTACTCTGTACAACTCTAAGCAACTGACACGCAGGTAAACAGACTTGAGCTGAGAAAACTGTGTGCCGGTGGGGGATGTGATAGCAGGCTGCTTGCTGTTTATCAACACATTTAAAGGACAAAAGACGCTGACAGAGAAGTGAGAAGCGTTTTAAGGTGGGACGGATCTACGAGTTTTTTCGTAGGCTCTGGTAATTCTAGTGTTAAGAGACTGAGTTCCTTTAATGTGGGAAGTGACATCTTCACATCTTCTATAACTCTGTTGTAGCCACCGTGATATTCTATGCTGTTGTGTGCTGGGCAGGTAACATCACTTCAAGAGAGGCCCAACGAATAAACAAGATAATTAAAAGGGCAAACTTAGTTATAGGACACACTCTAGACCCCCTGGACATAGTAGTGAAG
The DNA here is from genome assembly GCF_016835505.1 of Polypterus senegalus. Lineage (NCBI taxonomy): Eukaryota > Metazoa > Chordata > Cladistia > Polypteriformes > Polypteridae > Polypterus > Polypterus senegalus. The sequence continues at coordinate 19,267,662 of NC_053160.1, forward strand.
GACAGAATTAAAACAAAACAGAGGGCCATTGTTATCAATGCTGCACATTCTCTCTTTGCCACACTAATAATTAACACTTTCAGACAACAAATTATTTAGCAGAAGTGTGTCAAGAAACTCTGTGGGCTCCTTTATACCAACAGCAATATGTCTGCATAATGTCTCACCATGACTGTGACAGACAATTCAGAACTTTTATTTCTTTTTAATTTTCTTGCTTTATAGTCTATCTTGTGTGTGTTTAGACTAAAGTGTGCATGTATATCTTTGTTTATTTGTTCATTTATTTACCCATTTATTTATTTGTTTATTTATTTAAAGAGCTTCTGTAAAATGCCAAATTTCCTAGTTCTGTCTGCCCGCCTGTCCATCCATCCATTCATCTATCTACCTACATTACATTAAGCTAAATTGAATTAATATGGAAATTTAATTGTGTAAAAAATGGTTTCTTAAAAATGCTTGGAATTATTCCATTGTTTTAATTCCTATTAATATATATCAATGTGACTCTGAAATTGACAAGCAGGCAGAAATAGGGATATATGAATAACATAATATTCTCAAATGTGCTTAATCAGGTTTGCAGGGAGTCCAAAGCCTTATCCAAGCAACATAAAAAATAAAAAGGTAACAGCCCTAAAAAGAGTAAAACATGCTGACAAATACCCACATATCTTTATACAAAGACAATTTTACTGGTCCTCTGTGTGTGTGAGTGTGAGAATGCAATATTAGGCGTGTAACAATACACAGATTTCACGGTACAATTATTACACACTGAAAGATGGAAATTTAGTCGACTAAATAGAAATAGGTACCAGGAGTGGAGGAGAGAACAACAGAAATTTTAGTCCGAACCAGGGTCAAAACCAGACAGTTATTAAAAAATATTTTTGCCCAATGTGTAAACAAGATTCAAAAGAGAATACACAAGAGTTCCTTACAATTGAGAAGTCTAAAAACTAACTATTGACACAGATGTGAGTGTATCCATAAAAATAAATACAGAAGGTATTGTGTCACCATATTTTTAAATGTTGGTACTCATAACACAAAATGTACTGTAATCTCTGAGTCCCTTGAGTAGCAACAATTATAGCAACCAAAAATAATATGACATAGGTCATGCAGAAATACACAAAATGCAGTATTTCTGGGATTTCAAACTCTTGTTCACCCTCCACTTCACTGTGTGGAGGAGGAGTAATTCTTCTTAAAAACTATCCAGATTGAATTACTCGAAACAGTGAAACATAGAAAATGGAATATACCTTAAATTGAGAAGTTAGTGCCAGTTGCTAAGAAATAGGATCAGTACATTTAGTTATTGTATATAGACCATTAAATCTTGGAGCTACTTTCTGGGACTTCTACTTCAGGTGAAAGTCTCACATTGATAACCATACTGTCTGTCCTACCCTGTACTCTGGGGATGTTTTTCTTTTATGATCCACAGACTGTTTAGTAGAGGTTCCTGTCATTGTTAGGTTACCTTGGACTAGTCTTTAAGTATTCCTAACCCTAATGAGGATCAGATTAGGAACAGATTAATTATCTCAGGACAAATTCAGCAAAGAGGGTTTAAATTCATGTGGCCACAGATTGTGACATTTTTATTGAAGAATTGTATTGAACCTCACAAGCAGAATGTCCTTTGAGTTATCCTGTAAACTATTAAACGTGCAAAGCAAAACCATCTGTTATTCCTGGTTCAGTGTACTTTTTGGCCTTTAGCTTCAAGGTGCTGATATGAGGTTTACTTTACAAACTTCAAGCAAAAATAACAAACCGAGGTCCACAATCTAAGTTAATGAACTTTGGAAAATCACAATGTCAGAAAAATTGTCTTAAAATACCCCAGCTGGTCCCCTTGAAGTAGGCAGTTTTTTTAAAGGAACAAAATGTGCACTTTTGAAAAATATTCTTATTACCACCAAGACAATAGAGTGCACCTGTAACAGCAATATGTCTGTAATAAAATCCATTGTGCATGGAAGGTTTTCTTTTCTCATTTACGGTAAAATGGTAAGATTTTAAGAGCTAATTGTCGAGAATTAAATAAAACAACCAAACAGGCAACAACTTCAGATAACAAAATGTGATCTGTAAAAATTGTTGTCAAAAACTGTAATATTGTTTGCCTTTTCCAGTAAAGCTAACAGACCTACATTTGCTCTCACCACTCTAACGCTATCAGACTCTCACAATACTATCTTAAATATTTTATGTTTAGAGCTTTCCTCAGGTTTTCATATTCTTTACACAAATTTGCCATTATTACTATCTATCTATCATAAGGATTCACAGCTCCAAAACTCTGGAAGCGTGTTGTAAGCATTGTACAGTGATCTTTATGGCAAAGCAGACAGACTTGCATTCATTTCAGTGTGAGAACCGTGATAAAACATTTCATTAGAACTGATGTTTTCTTCGAGTTGCAAGACTTCACGTCATTTAGTTGTTCAACCATGGGAAAAAAACATAAAGTATCTTTGAAAATCTCTAATCTCAAATAAGAACATTTGCAGTTGATTGATCACTTTTGCTGATGAAGCCTTCCTTATGTTTTGGTTATGATTCAGAACACCACTAGATGTGCATAGTAATGTTATGTCCCTGTGAGATCGCAGTCTTCCATCACATCTCAGCTTCGCAAAGCCAGTGTAGCCAGACTGACTGCTGGATGCGCTCATTGCTCAGAGGAGCTGTTTATATGTTTGCAAACAAGTGATAAGAGGATAAAAAACATGTAACCAGTGATTGGGAAGTGCTTCTTTTTTTTCTTTTTTTTTTTTTGGTGTGACGCCTGTGTTTATGATATGTAATGTAGGTATTGAGGACAGCCTGGATTTGCTGGGCTCCTATATACATCCATATTCATACACCCACTTCTCTGGGCTCAGTATATGTGGTTCAGACGATGTGGTCAATAATACTTAAAATAAGCATATTTACCTCCTTACAAATGTTACTGCACAACTTCATATTGTTTGAATGAATTGCATCTGCAACTAGTTGTGCTTTGTCAAACGTTTAACACTATGTATGTGTTTCAGTTCTGGTTGGCCAACTCTTTTAAACTATCCATATGTCTTACATCTTAGATTACAATCAGACTATGTCCATAACCAAAGCAGCCCAATATAACTAATGGTAAAAAGGCTCTCATCTAATAGGCAGTTTGCTTTTACATTTACATTGACATTTTCTATGAATTTTATGAACTAGATTGCAAGTCTCTCAGTAGCATTAAATATTTTAAACTGGAATAATCACAGGATAAATCTTAATAAGATAATTCAGTCACCTTTATAAAATACAAGTAATGCATTCAGTTTTAACAAATAATTTAGCCACTTTTTTGTTTTTATTAACTATTTGCAAACATATTTAGAATAATATATTGTTAATAGAGGAGTTCATTTTTTTAATAGTATAATTTAATACAAGGCAAATAAACAGCATCGATTGATTACTATTAACTACTATATTCCTTATCTGGCACCATGAGTCAAGTAAGCATTTACACTGGCAGTGGTATACCTCAGGAATGTTTTCCCTGTGTTGAATGATAATTATTGTTTTTAACTTTTCTTTTTAAGTAATTTTCATGTGAGAAATGTTCTGTGCTACAAAGGAAACAATTTTTTAAATTATTATTATTATTATATGGCCAGTGTTGTTGTCTTACTATTAACTTCTTCTGTCCCTGTATGGTATTGGTGTACTTACTTGGGTCCTCAGATTTAATAGTTTAGAAACCACTAATACATAAACAATTTAGCTTCTCAGACTCGTGAAGTTTACTTTGGCCTCATCAATGGCTAAAAAAAATGACCAATTAGGCATATTATAGCAATACACTTACACGTTAATCAGTGTATATACAGTAATCCCTCCTAGATCACGAGGGTTGTGTTCCAGAACCTCCCGCGATAGGTGAAAATCCGCGAAGTAGAAACCATATTTTTGTATGGTTATTTTTATATATTTTAAGCCCTTATAATCTCTCCCACACTATTATAAACATTTCCCGCACAGTTATACAGCATAAACCCTTTGTATTCTCTTAGATATTAGGTAAGATTCATTTAAATTATGTATGTAAACACACTGTTTATATACAGTAAAACCTAAATATTATTTTAACGATATCGAGTGTCTCCGATATCACATATGTTACAGCCATTACGATAGACAGGCCACCAGCAATAAATACGTACAATGCAAGAAAAATCGTATACAGTAAATGTGTGTACAGTGACACTAAACTTACGTAAATGTACTAAGTACTTTAAGTAGAAAATGAATTATAGTTACTCACCAACAATGACACGACGACTTGTCCAATAACGATGAGTTTAATTTTACTGCACAACAAAGGAGAGCGTTACAGCTCTTCTAAAGGAGCCTCTTCAGGAAACTGTGTAGCACCGCCGCTGTTCTTCTTCTGGCAGTCTTCAATCCAAATCCCTAAAGCAGATTCAATCCAGACTACTGCCTTATTACATCCACTTACAACTCATTTTGCACCCTGGTTAAAAGGACACTGCGGCCGTAGATCTTATATTCCTTTCCTACTTTTTAAATTTAAAGAATCCTAGCCTTATTGAAGCAGTAGCAGGAACAGATTGTTTTGGAGCCATAATGAAGGGCTTGACTACGCACAAAGATGAGCACAAAAGAGCACAAAAGTTAACTCTTTACACAGCAAAACACGTTGATGCTGAATAAGTAAGACAAGACTTCCTGGTTAACGCCGCTGAATCGAATCCGGCACTCCGTCGCTTAACCATTCAGCACACAGGAACTTAACTGCGTGCTCTGATTGGTTAGCTTCTCAGCCATCCGCCAATAGCGTCCCTTGTATGAAATCAACTGGGCAAACCAACTGAGGAAGCATGTACAGGAAGTAAAAAGACCCATTGTCCGCAGAACCCGCAAAGCAGCAAAAAATCCGCGTTATATATTTAGATATGCTTACATATAAAATCCGCGATAGAGTGAAGCCACGAAAGTCCAAGCGCGATATAGCGAGGGATTACTGTATTCAGTTTTCTCTATTTTTTATCAAAAAAAGTCAAAACATAAACAATAGTCAATACTAACCCAGTCAAAAAAATATTTCATGTAAGTTAGAGATCAAAGTATTTCAGACTGAGGTCCAAACTGCTAATGTCAAAGATTCTGCAAACCACCAACAGGAAAGTGGACCTTATGTATATTCATGTCAAGCAAATTTAAAAATGGAAAACATTTTTGTCAGCTTTTTAATATCTTATAGTGTTACTTAAAGATCAAAAGTGTTTTTTTTTTTGTTTTTTTAAAGTGCAACATGTTTCATGCAATATGTCTCTGAAATTGATATTCAAGTTTGAAAATGAATAGGTTTTTTAAATTCATTGGTTTAAATTTTATTTTCATATCCATAATATACTTTATTCTGAAGGAGAAGAGGGGGGTGTGTCTGGTTGCAGGAGAAGGAGAGGAGGGCAAAGAGAGGGGAACTGAGGGTAGGAACTTTGAATGTTGGTAGTATAACTAGTAAGGGGAGAGAGTTTGCTGATGTGATGGAGAGAAGAAATAGAGACTAAATAGAAAGGGAGTAAGGCCAGGTGGATTCAAATTGTTCTATCATGGTGTGGATGGGAGGAGAAATGGGGTAGGGATTATTCTGAAGGAACAGTATGTCAAGAGTGTTTTGGAGGTGAAAAGAGTGTCAAGAAGGAGTGATGATTATAAAGCAGGAAGTTAAAAGTGTGATGATGAATATTGTTAGTGTATATGCCCCACAAGTTCGGTGTGCAATGAATGAGAAAAAGATTTCTGGATTGAGTTGGATCAAGTGATAGACAGTGTACGCAAGGGACAGAGAGTGGTGAATGGAACAGGAGGAAATGGAGGAGGTGATGGGTAGGTATGGTGTCAAAGAGTGGAATGAAGAAGGTCAGATGGGGTTGTTACGAAGGTGGATAGGATTATAAATGAGTTGGATGGTTTAGAGACAGTGTGTGAGAGGTGAGATTGTGTTGGTGTGGACATGTCCAGAGGAGAGATGTTGGGTATACAGTGATCCCTCGCTATATCACGCTTCGACTTTCGCGGCCTCACTCTATCGCGATTTTTTTCTCATGCACGCTTACGTCACTACGCATGCACTTTCTGAGAACTTTTATCTAAGCCCTACGATGGCTCCTAAACGTGCTGCTTTTTCTAAGCCTTCTGACAATAAAACTAAGCGCCGGAGGAAGATGCTTACTATCCAGGAGAAGGTGAAACACTTGGATATGATTAAAGATGGCAATACTCTACAAAAGCCTCCTCACGCATATGCAAAGACAGCGCCATGAACTGCCTATCAAGATGTTCTTCAGCCGCGCACCCAGACACCCACTGCCTACTCCTAGCACTCTTTCAGCGGAAGAAGACAACGACGCAACTGCTGAAGATACTGCACCACCTCTGAAGACTCTCCTACTGAGGTCGTGCCTTCATAGGTTAGTGGTTGTGTGTAAGAACTGTGTGTGTGTATGCAATTAAATGTACAGTACAATAATCTACTGTATAAAAGCGGTCGGGATTGTCGTTCCGTCCAGTGAGTGCAAAGCGTAGCGGTATTCCGCTTATCACAGACTTACTACTTCCGGCTTGAGGTATGAAGCGACGCGATGTGAGCAGAGTTCTGGTGCTCCCATCGTTCCCTTGCTTTTGTGCACGATGCGCTGGAAAAATAGACAAAATTATGTCTCTGGAAATAATTAATGTTGATGGAGTACAAATGCCTCACCGCGTAGTAAATATCAGGGGAGATGGTGCTTGCTTATTCTCATCTATAGCTTATTTAGTGCATGAAACTTCGTCTTTCGGGTACAGATTCGGGCTGACATTGTACGACTTTGGACAGGCACTTGAGGGGATAAAAAAACTTAGGTTTTCGGGAGATGTTATGAATGGGCACTTTGATGTTCTCATTCCCTACACTTACATGCCTGTTGTACACATGGAGTAAACAAAAATTGAGGATAAAAGTCGGTCGCTTTAAAAGGCGAGTGAGCCTAGTAATATGATATTTGTAACGTCTAATATGTCTTATTTTCTCTTATTTTGTCTAATATATTGGGTAATACGAGTGTAATGGTGACTAAAGGGTGTTATTTCATGTCTAGAGGGCTCCAATAATGTTAAAAACGTTTTTAGAAGGTCGTAAACAGGTTTTCTATACTCTAACTGCGAAAATATTCGATTTATAAATAAAGGATCCTACTTCGCGAAAATTCATTTATCACGGTAGAGTCTGAAACGGATTAACCGTGATAAATGAGGGTTCACTGTGTTGGGAAAAGAATATTAAGGATGAAGCTGCCAGGCAAGAAGGAAAGAGGAAGACCTAAGAGAATGCTTATGAATGCGGCTAGAGAGGACATGCATGTGATGGATGTAATAGAGCAAGATGCAGAGGAGAGGAAGATATGGAAACCCCTAACGGAAGCAGCCAAATGAAGAAGAATAATCCATAATATACTTTAAATGCTAATAGGAATCGTCTATTAAAATGCACTGGTTTCATGAACCTGCCTCCTGACTTTTTATTGAAGTGAGGAGCTGAGATATCTGGGAATTTTATTTTGTTGAATTTCAGGGTAAACTAAAGTAATTGTGTCCATTTTGTGTTGCTTATTCTTGTCAACTTCATAGTACTCAAACAAATTGAGTAAGCATGTGAAAGTGTCTGTGTGCATGCAAAATACATCATGACCAAAGATATTTTCTTGATTGCACAAGAAATAATTTATTTCCCTTCAGTGGCTGCATTCAAAATTAATTTAAGCATGTAAATGTTTTTCCCAAATGTTCACCACGTTACATTTTGTACACTTGTGAGAGTATTGCAAAGCCCAATTCTAAAGAATCTGCTTATAAAAATGCTTCCTCACTGTCAAAAGCCCAATTGGTCATTTGAGCTGAGGAAGTTCTCCTTTAGCTTAGCTGGTTAAGCCTGTTGCTTTTTGCCCTGAATGTGGAGGGTAGGACCCACGTTCATGTCCCTCATACCCAATGGAAGACACTTGAGATGGGAGTACTGCCTATGTGAATAGAGAGTAGGTTTCTCATATATATCAAGAGTAATATTTTATTTTTGTATCTTCTGGAATGTACAAAGTACAAAAAAAAGCTTCTCCCATATTTCTGTATTAACCTATATTATTGTGATTAATAGCACATTTGAACAAGTTATGTGTAATTTCTACATTAATAAGAAGTTGTTGTATATGAGGTAACAACTGTGGGTGTAAGTTTCTTACATTTAACAAAACATCGTATTAGAAATCAATACAGTATGAAATACTAAACCCAGTATTGTGTGTTTACCAACCCTTATCCAAAATCCTATTGGCCAGATTGGAATTTGGAATTTTCAAATTTGTAAATTGTATGTACTAGGGGAATAATAATAAGAGTATGTTTTTTGTATTGCTTGATTACAGGATCTTTGAAAGGACACATGCTTTAAACCAAATATATATATATATGGCATTTTGCCTTAAATACATCTGTAAGTTGTTATCCACAATATTTATTTATTTTTTTGCTTAAACCAGCCATGTTTAAACTATTGTGTTCCTAAAATGGAGTTGGCGACAACTAACTACTGCTTTAGTCTTTCTTTATATCTCATACCTCAGTGCCTAAATTAATTTTTTTTTTTGTATTATACTCTTTACTGAGCACAGGTAAAGTGCAAATTCAAATGATTACATAATAAGTACACAAAGAGTATTTGTTTAAGCAGACACAAAAACAAAGTAATTTGAAAGTCATTAACGTAAATGACACCCGGTAATATTGGCACATTAACTAATTGCTTAACTGTAAATCAGTCTAGTCACAGTTGTGCGGAGTTTTTTGAGTATGCCCATGTCTTTTTTATGGAGACCAAAACTGCACAGTTTTCCAAGTGAGGCCTCAGAAGTATATTTTATATTTTTAAGCCTTATGTGTAAAGTTTCACATTTACATATATTAGAGCACTAATGTTTATTCAAATATGGCTTGGAAAATAAAATTGGTTTTCAAGTAAATCTGAATTTCTTATTTGCTTAAAAGGGATTGTGGGCCTGTAGTGAATCAATGTTCAGAAATATGTGTAATTAAATGTAGGTAAAAAGTAAAGGTCAAACAGATACTCTTTCAGCAGCACAATATGTAGAATTTTACGACTACATGGAAATATCAACAAGGACCACCATATTTCCAAAACAATAAAATATGCAAAACTTGTTTTAGTGTTAGTATCTGTAACTATAAAGTAACAAACTCAAGATGTAGTTGAACTCTTTTTTCTTTTCCGCAAACATGCTTATGCTGAGCACGTTTTGCACACTTTTCACAGTTCCTACTAGCTTTCTTGGAATGAGGTTTTTGTTTTTTTTTATTATTTTTTGCATACATGATCCTAATAATGATTATATACTGAATCAAACAAATTGAAATAAAACACTATACGTTTTCAAGACCAGGCGACAAAATACCAGCTCTATCTTGTACATAAGAAATAAAATATAAAAAAGAGACTGTTAAATGCACTGCATCGGAACAGAATTGAAATGACTGAGAATCTTCTTTTTTTTAAAAAAAGGATTCCAAAGACAAGAAAACCTTGCAAATAATTCCAAAAACTTTTAAACCAAAACCAATTTTCAAATGTCTAATGCATTTCATGGATATTCAGTTTTTTAAGTTTTGTTTCTTCCAAATTAGGCATTACAAAAAAGTTTTGAGACAATCAAGCATGAAACAAAATTAACAGATGTTAAAAGTTTGTTCAATCAGAAATACAATCAATTCCATATATCACAAAAGCAACTAGTGTTTGTAACCATAAACCACTTTAAAACTGTTCACCCTCACCCAGATCACAGTGTAAATAATAAAAACATCATCTTAATTAAAAAAACAGAAATTTAGCATATATATATATATATCAAAAGCTTTAATTTTGGACAGTTGCCTTGCATCATTCAAAATTAAGGTTTAATCCCTTGTATATTTTACTAATTTTAATTTGGAGAAATGTGTCCACTGTACAGTTTTTTTCCTGAATTACAGCATTATTTGAACAAATAGGAGAACAATAAATGTTGTGAATCTCCACTCCTTGCCTGAGATATTTATATAGAGGTGTACTAAAGGTACTTTAGCAGTGAGCACTGTGACAGTAATTAATAAAGTATGGAAATGCACCAACATTTCTTCTCATTACTAGTTATAATACAGAGTTACAAGTGTTGGTGAATAATTTGGGAAGTTAAACAAATTTCTTTTTACAAAGTTTTATAACGTCTCCATAGAAAATAAGTGTGTCCATATTTACAACAGAGCTGATCAAAACACCTTATGAATATTATATAACCTAGTGTATCCCAAGACATAAATGCTGTGTGATTGAGGGAGGACTTGAATATAATGTTATCCTGTAATGGAGCAGCAGTATCATTTTCTTAAAGTGTTTTCTACTTTGTTTCTATATTTCGAGTGAGTATAGCACAATCTTATTACTTGTAAATTGATGGTAATTATTAATGACCAGAAAAAAAAGATGAGCGTAAAGAAAGCGCTTCTAACAAGATTTTCTTTCTTGATCCAACTTCGCTAGCATTAACAGAGTAATTTTAGCAGACTTCCTCATTTAAAATTCTAGTGGATTTACTCCTGTATTTTAGGTGATTGTTTTGTCGCATCACCCATCTTCTGCTAAGTTTCCAGTAACAAACCTTCTGTCCCAACATTATCCTGTAAAGGTTCCTGATAAAATATTCAATTCATTGTTCCATCTATGAAAACAAATTTTCCAGCCACAGAGTCAGCAGGTATCCCCAAACCATGAAGCTCCCTCTTCTCCAGAGTTGAGATGATGTTTATTATTCGTATGCAGTGCTTGTTTTCCTCGGAACTTGGTATTGCACATTTCTGCAGAATATATTATATTTGTCTATTATTGTGGCATAGTTGAAGTTTAGATCATGTTATTTTGAGTAGTTAATGCAGAAATCCAAATAATTCCAATGACAGTTTCTTACAAATGGGTGGCATAGAAGAATTGGAGAGTCCTACAATGGAAATATTAATGGCGAAAACAAAGGATGTAGGTGTACTTATTAGGCTGATGCGTGACGTGGAAGCACACTATAGAGACACATAATTGTACTGAGTTTCCTTCCCTATACAGCGAAAAGCATTGCATCCATTCATCTGTTTTCAGGGTGACTGTTGGTTATTTAAAGGAGGGAGGAATGGGAGATTATAGGGTACGAGGCAGTTACATTTTGTATTGTCTTACCTTCCTTGAGACTCCCTCACATAATTTTCAAATAGCGCTCTTTGATTGTAATCCAACATATATGCTTTGTGGTTAGAGCTTTTTTGTTTAGAAGTCTTTCTGTTATTAAAATGTAAATACTTCAAAGTATGTTAAATAAGTGACATAAAGTGAAGTGCACTTCACAAATTCATGATCTCACATCTAAATGCATCATTATTCATTGCATCTTTTTTTCTAATTATTTTTTTCAATTTTTCATCAGGTAATATCTAGTTCAGTTTATGGTGGCTTGACTTGACAATAAGCATTGATATATGGCAGAGTAATGAAAAATTACAGTCAGCAGTGAGATAAAGAATAACTTATCTTTGGATGCTATTATATCTGCAATAGTATCAAAATTGTATACAGGTTTTTTTTAATAGTTAAATTTTAATTCCTATATATTATTAACTGTCTTTCTTTTTATTTATTTTTTTCTGCAGAAGTCCCTTGCATGTACTTTTTGTGCAGACAGAAGTCATTTGCAACGTTCCTGCCCCAATCGATACTGTACAAACTGTAGTATGCCTGGGCATACTTTTCAAATGTGCAAAGAGAGATACTTTTGGAACGTAAAATGTCATCGCTGTAAGATGAATGGGCACATTGCAGAAGTAAGTATAGCTTTGCAGATCTTTGTTCAGCTATCAGTTGTCACATATGTGCGATTAGGAGGCAGGCAAAGAGCCTAAAGGTGAGTAAAACATCGCGAGATAAGGGGTTGTCACGTGATACTTACCTGAACTCTCTTTCATCAACAAGCAATCCATGGGCTCGTAGGAACAGTTAGGAGATAGATGTCCAATCTCCCCACACTTGTAACAGCAGGGAAGATTAGCTGGTCTATCCCGTCTACGGATGGCAGGTTCGTGAGCTTGTCGGGGGGGCTCAGGAGCTGGCCCACGTGCCTGTTGGGTTCGGAGAGAGATCCGTTCTGATCTCCCGGATTTGCAAGCTATCCAGTGACGCTCTGCGATTTTGATCAGAGTATCCATGTCGTCAAAGTTATGTTTCCGGACTTGCTGGGCAATATGCTCAGAGAGGGCATGCACAAAGGTCTCACATGCAAGAAGCTCGGCCATCTGATGTGAATTATTAATGTCGGGCCGTAGCCAACGACAGACCTTTCCCCAGGCTTCAAGGCCCTGGGTTCTCAGTGGCCTCCCTGGGTCGAACTGCCACTCTCTCCATTCTTTTGCCTGCTGCTCCAGGGATATGCCGTAGCGTTTGAATATTTCTAGTTTGAGAGCGTCATAACCTGCAGCCTGCTCCTCAGTTAAATCATAATAAGCTCTCTGCGCCGCTCCCTTCAGGTAGGGAGCCAGTTGGTACACCCACTCCGAACTCGGCCATTGAAGATCAAAAAATAGGTCTCTATGTCGTCTGATTCAGTCAGTGTTGTCAGCGCAATGGGTGGTGACCAAGCGACCTTCGTCCGTACTCTAGCTGCAGCACGAGCCTCCGATTCGGCTAATTGGGTCCTCGTCTCACCCATTTGAACATTCAAAGTTTGTAAATCACCCATAATGGTGGATAGAACGGTGTTTAGGTCTTATTCCTCAGACATTTTGAACAAATATCATGCCGGCTACGCCAATTGTGGTAGAATAAATCGTCACAAAGACAAAAATAAAGTTTTGGGGACTGTCCCCATATATTGTTGTCCAGACAATAAGAAAAAAAAGAAGTGATTCAAAGTCTTGAAAGTACAATGAACAATTTACTGATACAAAATGGCGGTTATATATTAGAACAAAAACATTTGACAGGAAATGGTTGGCTTGGTGTGACGTTGCAGCAGGAACCAGAAACAATGTCATTCTGATGAGCCGGAAGTGAGGTGATTTGTGGGTGCCGGAAGTGGTGTCATTAAGGTTGGCCGGAAGTGATGTCATTGCAGCCATTTTAGATCCCCAAAGTTGCGCGATTATTTTTCTTCTTGTTTTCTGTTGATGAAAGAGAGTTCAGGTAAGTACCACGTGACAACCCCTTATCTTGCGATGTTTTACTCACCTTTAGGCTCTTTGACTGCCTCCTAATCGCACATGTGTGACACAGTTCATTTGCTTAAATTCAGTTTGGAAATGTCATTCTCAGCAGCCTATAACAACCCTTAAAGACGCAGCTCTGAGTCCAACACATACATGTACCCACAATAACTCATTTCAAGGGCAGTTTCACTTTACTGTGCAATCTAATAGCATTTATTTAGACTGTGGAAGGAAATCATAACCCTAGGGAAAAAAAAACAACAACATGAGCACAGAGAGAACACAGAAGTACACACAGCAGACACCACAGTGTTTGAATTTATATAACTTATTACCAGGTTTTATTTCATCCAGGAGTCATCATTACGTAAAACACTACTGCATCACAAGGCACATACTTAACACACATCTCTATTTTAGTTTTAACAAAATTATTAAACTAATATGCCCCTTTTTGATATGTAAGAAAACTGCCGAAAATCACCATGCAAACTCTACAGAGTCAGTAACCAACTAGAAACTTGCCTCAGGTCCTTGAAAAAAAGCGATCAAAGTGGATAATGTGTTCAACAATAATAAAAGTAAAATCATGATAGTTGCATCTTTATACAGTTATGTTTTGAATTGTGCCAGTATGCATAATAAGTGCTCATATAGATATTTTTTTATTTAATTTGTTCCATTCAGAGCTTTTGGATTTTTTTGGCTGCAGATGTTTTTGTCACAGTGATGAAAGTATTATTTTTAGCATCCTGAGCCATTTCCCAGTCTAATACTTTCTTAATGTAAAATTACATACAAATTTAAATTGTTAACAATAAATATAATTATAAAAAAACAACTTTATTTATTTATTTATTTATCTGCATCCATTTAGATTATTCAACAGCATTCCTTCTTCAAGTCTAATTGGGAAAGGGATTATTTTTATAGTCCACAGTAATTTTTGTCCAGCAAGCAACTCAGAATTTGATAATTGCATTTAGCAAGATGTTTTTTTTTCATTTAGTGTAGCTTACTCTTTTATACTCCACATTTAATTTCCATATTAAAACACTTTTACATTAATAAATACTGTTCAATAAAACATGTAATACATAATAAAAAAATTGTATGCAATTAAAACAATTCACATCATAACATTATAACAGTTCATCTTTGTAAAAATCAGTTTTGTCAGCAGCAGGAGGCAGAAAAGTGAAGTTATGTTATGAAGATTAAGAACAACTTGTTTTAATTAAAGTACCCGTGTGCTGTTTGAATAATTGATTCAGGGAGTCCAATAAAATACTTCCGTTTTTCTCTTTTGACTTGAAGGAAGTTATTGTGCATCTATTTCTTAATCTCACACAAACACTTAGAGAGGCGGAGAACCACAGATGCCATATCTGATTTAAATGACAGATAGATCTGAGTGTCATCAGCATAACAATAGACACTTACCCCATAATTGCATCGAAGAGCAGAGAGAGGAAGCATATAAATAGTGAACAATAAAGGGTCCAATCTGAGCCCTAATGAATACCAAAACTGAAAATTTTAGTGTGGAAGATAAAGCTGCCTGTAAAATAGATTCTCTTTGTGAAATAAGATTTAAACCACAGTTGTCATATCCTAAAGGCTCCAGTAGTTATATTAAGCATTTTGTCAAAAACTGCACTAAGATCGTTTACAATCCAGAATTAATACTTACCAGGTTCATCTGCTGTTAGTAGAATGTGCTTTATAATGTTGCATTTGGATTTTGCCTAGTGACAGTTTATTTCAGAAAATGAGTTAATACTCTCTGTAGTTTTAGATATGAAGGTGCAATGATAAATACTGTTTGTTATTTTGGAGATGTATTTGCTGCAGTAAGTGCTTGAGCTTGGGAAAGGAGCTTCTTCTTCTTTTGGCTGCTCCTGTTAGGGGTTGCCACAGTGGATCATCTTCTTCCATATCTTTCTGTCCTCTGCATCTTGTTCTGTTACACCCATCACCTGCATTTTCTCTCTCACCACATCCTTAAACCTTCACTTAGGCCTTCCTCTTTTCCTCTTCCCAGGCAACTCTATCCTTAGCATTCTTCTCCCAATGTACCCAGCATCTCTCCTCTGTACATGTCCAAACCAACGCAATCTCACCTCTCTGACTTTGTCTCCCAACCGTCCAACTTGAGCTGACCTTCTAATGTAATCATTTCTAACCCTATCTATCCTTGTCACTCCCTGTGCAAATCTTGCATCTTTAACTCTGCCATCTCCAGCTTTGTCTCCTGCATTCTGGTCAATGCCACCGTCTCCAACCCATATAACATAGCTCGTCTCACTACCGTCCTGTAGACCTTCCCTTTCACTCTTGCTTATACCTGTCTGTCACAAATTACTCCTAACACTCTTCTCCATCCATTCCACCCTGCCTGCATTCTTTTTTTCACCTCTCTTCCACAGTCCCCATTACTCTGTACTGTTGATCCCAAGTATTTAAACTCATCCACCTTCACCAACTCTACTCCCTGCATCCTCACCATTCCACTGACCTCCCTCTCATTTACACATGTATTCTGTCTTGTTCCTAGTGACCTTCATTCCTCTCCTCTATAGAGCATATCTCCACCTCTCCAAGGTCTCCTCAACCTGCTCCCTACTATTGCTACAGATCGCAGTGTCATCAGCAAACACCATAGTCCACTTGGACTCCTGTCTAAACTTGTCTGTCAACCTGTCACCATTGCAAATAAGAAAGGGCTCAGAGCCGATCCCTCATGTAATCCCACCACCAACTTGAATGCATCCGTCACTCCTACCGCATACCTCACCACAGTCACACTTCCCTCATACTTAACCTGTACAACTCTTAGGTACTTCTCTGCCACTTCCGACTTCCTCATACAGTACCACAGCTCCTCTCAAGGCACCCTGTCATATGCTTTCTCTAGGTCCACAAAAATGCAATGCAACTCCTTCTGGCCTTCTCTAAACTTTTCCATCAACATCCTCAGAGCAAACATTGCATCTGTGGTGCTCTTTCTTGGCATGACCCATACTGCTGCTCACTAATCATCATCTTACTTCTTATCTGAGCTTCCACTACTCCTTCCCATAACTTCATGCTGTGGCTCATCAATTTTATTCCCCTGTAGTTACTGCAGTCCTGCACATCCCCCTTATTCTTAAATATCGGCAGCAATACACTTCTTCTCCACTCCTCAGGCATCCTCTCACTTTTCAAGATTCCATTAAATAATCTAGTTCAAAACTCCACTGCCATCTCTCCTAAACACCTCCATGCTTCCATAAGTATGTCATCTTGACCAACGGCCTTTCCATTTTTCGTCCTCTTCATAGCTGTCCTTACTTCCTCCTTGCTAATCTGTTGCACTTCCTGATTCACTATCTCAACATCATCTAACCTCTTCTCTCTCTCTCGTTCTCTTCATTCATCAGCCTCTCAAAGTACAATTTCCATCTGCTCAACACACTCTCCTCGCTTGTGAGTACGTTTCCATCCTTATCCTTTATCACCCTAACCTGCTGCACATCTTTCCCAACTCGGTTCCTCTATATAGCCAATCGGTACAGGTCCTTTTCTCCCTATTTAGTGTCCAACCTCTCATACAACTCATCATACGCCTTTTCTTTAGCCTTCTCCACCTCTCCCTTCACCTTGTGCCTTATCTCCTTGTACTCTTGTCTACTTTCTGCATCTCTAGGACTATCCCACTTCTTCTTTGCCATCCTCTTCCTCTGTATACTCTCCTGTATTTCCTCATTCAACCACCAGGTTTCCTTTTCCTCCTTCCTCTTTCCAGATGTCATGCCAAGCACCCTTCTTGCTGCCACCCTAATTACATCTGCAGTAGTTGCACAGCTAACTGGTAATTATTCATTGCTACCCAGTGCCTGTCTCACCACCTCCATAAACTCAACTTTGCAGTCTTTCTTTTTGAACTTCCACCATTTGATCCTTGGCTCTGCCCTCACTCTCTTCCTCTTCTTGATCTCCAACATCATCCTACCATCCTATGCTGCTTAACTACACTTTCCCCAGCCACCACTTTGCAGTCTTCAGTCTCCTTCAGATCAGCTCTTCTGCATAGGATGTAATCTACCTGTGTGCATCTTCCTCCACTCTTGTACGTAACCCTATGTTCCTCCCGCTTCTTAAAATAAGTATTCAACACAGCCATGTCCATCCTTTTGGCAAAATCCACTATCCTCTCACCTTCTTCATTCCTCTGCTTGACACCATACCTACCCATCACCTCCTCATCTCCACTGTTCCCTTCACCAACATGCCCATTGAAATCTGCTCCAATCACCACTTTCTGTTCCTTGGGTACGCTGTTCATCACTTCATCCAACTCACTCCAAAAATTTTCTTTCTCACCCATTGCACACCCAACTTGCGGTGCATATGCACTAACAACATTCATCATCACACTTCTAATTTTCAGCTTCGTAATCATTACTCTGCCTGACTACAGTTAGAGCTACAGTTAGAAAAAAGTGTGAGCTGGTCACACTTACTAGGTTGTTCACGTTTTACATCCATACGGCAGTTCCCCTTCACCCGATCAAACCAGTCGGCCTTCTCATAGTTGGACACTTCCACCATCTCTTGGCAATTTAAAGCAACATATGTAAAGAGCGACGCACAGGGAGCAAAGCTGCCGCTAGATGGCACCGGCGTGAACGTCTGTTGCAACGTGCGGCCATCTTCTCGATGGTAAGTATGGGGACGTGTGCCGAACGTTGTGTCGGTGAAAAGGTGCCTTGCGCTTCACCACAAACATTTTTCACAACCAAGCATACCCCGTGACCTACTCCTGGTCACAAAGGAGCCCCATCCCCAGTTTGTTGGCGATCGGACGCCTGGTGCAGATTTGTATGGCAGACAAAGAAACATACACACATATATCGACTCTGCTTTATATATTAGATTACTGTATATAGGATCAGCTGATATATTAAATAAACTCTGAAAAAGCTGTTGATGTAATTTTTAGGAATGTATTAGGGAAAAAGAATAGATTTTAGAACAAATGTACATAGCCTATTTGTGTGTGTGGGGGGGTTCATTTTCGATTTCTCGAAGCACTGGTTTAGCCTATCCAATGAAACTTTCAGCTCTGATGACGAACAGTCAACTCTGTATCTAATAGTTTTTATTGGTTAAAGTTTAGCAGAATGCCATAGAACACTCTTGTTGTACTTCCAGTGTAATCCTAATCCATACATCACCTTCACTATGCCGTTAGTTTACCTTTAGTACTATTACGCTTACAAAAGTGCAAAGCATTCATTCAGTGCTCAATCATAAGTTATTATATTCCAGTCTCTGCAACTCCTATTTTTTGAGAGTATTCTCTTATTAATAATTGGTCAAATAGTAAAATGATATGTGGAAACAGTGGTCAACATGTGCAGCTTAGTTTTAAGCTCGTTTTGGAAAATGTATAGGAAAAGTAGGCTTTCTGTTGCTAGACAGGCCAAGATAATGTAGTTAACATTATCACTCTTAACTATTGTGCACTAGATAGAGAGTTACCCCTGGCAGCATAAAATCCTCAAATCCAGAGTTTAATTGGTTTGCATCTTTTAAGAAAATACAGTTTCACTGTCAGATCTTGGAATTTTTAAAGATTGGTTTGCTTTTTACATTAAAAGAAATATACATAGGAAGCAGAGCAAGTCCATTGACTCATTCAACAACTTCACAACAAAACTTTAAAAACATCTATAATGGGAAGAATTAAATCTGAACAGTTAATGAAATTGGGTAACAAAAATTACACATTTAAAATTTTAATGTGCATTAGTAGGGTGAATGTTGTTTGTTATTTTAAAATTAGGTTTTTAACAGGAACACAGAAATGCAAGTGGAAGTTGGTTAAAAGTACATTTTGAACTGATGGTAGAAAATATGTCATCACACAGAACTATTGATACATGGAAATAGTTAGCAAGTACTTTAGTGGAGTGTAATGCTTTAGGGATTGTCAAATCCAATGTGATTAAAATATAAGTGAATCGGAATTGGTGAGCTCTGTTGAGGTGAAGGACTTGTTCTTGTGAAATCTTATTCTGCAGACACTGTACAGTTTTGTAGCATGCCTATTAATACACTCTCTTCCCTATGTTCAGAATCAGTTTCTTTTAGCTTAATGCTAAAAGAAAGACTCTGGTCTCTGTCCACTGTGTTGTGATTATTATCTAATGCATTTTTCTTCATCAGGTCTCCTATATGCGTGATGCCACTTTGTCTCATCCCACAACCAAAATAACAATGGTGCATAATTATCCTTACAACTTAAACATGGTAGACACTATGGTGACCATACTTTCTGGAGCCATTCAGTGGCAATAATTGTACTGTAGTTGAACGTGTTTCTGTGTGAATAAATTGCAGGTTACAGTACAATGTAAAGTGAATATAGTAGTAGTTAGATTGTTTGATGTTGCTCTAAGTCCATAGGTTCAGATATACAGAGTGCAATAACAACCTTACCAAAAAAAACTTCTGTTTTTCTTACCTCAAAGATATGTATCCATTAGAACAATTTTGACTTAACAGGCCACTCAGCACAGCACAGTTCTTTTCATAGTGGTGCTTTAAAGTTAGTGAATGCTTCAACAATTTCCATATTCCTACATAAATATGACTTAAAACATTGTCAGATTTTCACACAAGTCCTAAAAGATATGGAGAACCTGGCTAAACAAATGAGACAAAAATATCATACACAGTCATTTATTTATTGAGTAAAATCACCCTTTATAACATATTTGTGAGTAACAAAAGTATATGTACCTAGCAGGTAATTTGAAGGTGAGATTAGAGTCAGGTGTTATCAATCAGCATGATGATCAGGTATGAATGGGCACCCTGTTTATATTAAAATAATAGGCTTCTATCAAGGGCTTCATCTTCAAACATGTTTGTGCAGTATCAGCGTATTATGTCATGGACAAAGGACATTTCAGTGGACCTCAGAAAAAGAATTGTTGATGCTCATTATGCTGGGAAAGGCTACAAAACCATCTCTAAAGAGTTTGGACTGCACCAAACCACAGTCAGACACATTGTGTACAAATGGAGGAAATTTAAGACTATTGTTACTCTCCCCAGGAGAGGTCAACAAACAAAGAACACTTAAAGAGCAAGGCGTGTGATTGTCTGAGAGGTCACAAAACAACTGAGGGTAACTTCTAAGCAACTAAAAACCTCTCTCACATTGGTTAATGTTAATGTCCCTGGGTCCGAAAAATAATGGTGTGCATGGCAGGGTTGCAAAGAGAAAGCCACTGCTTTACAGAAAAATAAAACAAAAACATTGCTTCCTGTCTACTGTTTTCCAAAGAGCATGAGGACAAGCCAGAAAGGTACTGGACTAATGGACAGATGATAATAAAATATAACTTTTTGGTTTAGATTAGAAGTGTTATGTGTTAAGAAAAACACTGCATTCCAGCATGAGAACCTCATCTCATCTCTGAAACATGGTGGTTATAGTATCATGCTTTGGCCTTGTTTTGATGCATCTGGGCCAGGACAGCTTGCCATTGTGGACGGAAAAATGAATTCTGAATTATACCAGTGAATTCTAAAGGAAAATGTCAGGACATCTGTCCATTGGCTACATCTCGAGAGAAACTGAGTCTTGCAGCAAAGCAGCGACCCCAAGCACACAAGTTGTTGTGCCAGAGTAGTTCAAGAAGAATAAAATAAAGATTTTAGAATGGCCAAGTCAAAGTCCTGATCATAACCCAATAGAGATGTTGTGGAAAGACCTGAATTGTGCAGTTTATTTGAGAAAAACCAGCAACATCCCTGAGTTGAGATAATTCTGTATGGAGGAATAGCCTAAAATTCCTCCAAGCTCCAATGAAGACCTGCCGGAAATGTTTAATTGCAGTTATTGCAGCAAATGGGAGTCACACCAATTTACTAAAAGCAAAGGTTCACATACTTCTGCCACTCACAGATTTGTGACATTGGATCAATTTCCTCAATAAATAAATGACCAAGTAGATATTTTTGTGTCATTTGTTTATCTGGGTTCTCTGTATCTACTTCTAGGCCTTGTGTGAAAATCTGATGATGATTTAAGTCACATTTGTGCAGGAATATGGGAAATTCTGAAGGGTTTAATAACTTTCAAGCACCACTGTATATTAAAACATTTTGAGAAATTTTTCAACACAAAAAGGATTGAGCCATTGAGTTTATTGTCTCTAAAATTAATTCAGATACTGTCAAATGGTAAGACTGCTTTGATCATGTTTATTAGTGGTTCTTTATTTGAAAAGTACTGTTATGTTTTTGGAAGAATGAAGTAGAACAGTAAAAGAAGACTTTATATGAAGTAAATGATTTCTTTTAATGACTCACAAGATCAATTCTTCATGTTGCTGCTTTGTAACTCTGTAATACCTTGGCTTTTGGCATACTTTTTAGCCAATTAACATTAAACATAAAATGCTATTGATGCAATTCATGCTAATATTTTATTTGAAGAGAATATTTGCAGAGTAAACAAGAATAGAATGGGTACAGTTAGTTATCAAAATATCTCCACATGGTCAAGATAGCCTGTACTGTTAACATTGCAGGAAAGTAATTTTTCTGCGTGGACAGATTAAACAGTTAATTTCATCTTGTACCATTTGTCCTTAAACCCAAATGTAAGCTCACATTTTTGAATTTGCATTTTGATGTACAACATATGCAAGTAACTTTCCTCAGTATATGACATGAATATAAAAGAATAATTAAATGTGCAGTATTGTATGAACTAAATAATCTTTGTGCAAGTTTATTCAGTAT
Source organism: Polypterus senegalus (assembly GCF_016835505.1). NCBI lineage: Eukaryota > Metazoa > Chordata > Cladistia > Polypteriformes > Polypteridae > Polypterus > Polypterus senegalus. The sequence goes on from NC_053160.1 coordinate 19,289,826, forward strand.
AAGCAGACTGTCTGTAATGGAAGAAGAATCTGACAAAACACAAGAGAATTTACTTAACAAAAAAAAAACTTGTTTACTAATTGTAGGAATGGTGGTAAGATGTGTCAGACTTAGCATTGAAGGATTTTTTTTCCCTTCTATTTTCACAAGATGAGTAGCTGTAGCAGCAGGGTCCCAAATCTCCTGGGCTGGCATCTCTCTCTCTCTCTCCCTCTTTCCCTCTCTCTCTCTCATTAAGATTTGCCGCTAGCAGTGGCACCGTTCGGCAAGTATGTGACGTGCATTCTGTTATTGTACGCTCGGCTTGTCAGCCCACAGCTTCCTGACACTCACTTATGTCACTCTTTATTCAGAGGAGGAAGAAGCTTTTGATAATTTGACAAGACAAGCTCTTAAACGATCTAGGTCATGGCCTTCACTGTCTGTGATTGTGAACATATTTCCTGAAAGCGCTGTCACTCATCACAGTTACATTTTCTCCTAGGGAGAGCCCCACTCCCCCTCCCTCATTTGTTGGCTGATTTATGGTGCTTGGATATTCATATAAACCAATTACTTTTTCTTTTAATTTTTAAAGTTTATTGTCCTCCCCCAATCCCCTGATCTTTCAGCATCTCTGTCGTGCTTCGACCCCCCCCCAATGCTAAAGTGTTAGTGAGGCTAATCCTTTTTCTGCATTGTGCTCCCAGCAGGGTCTTCCATAAAGGCTCTGTCTCTAGTACAAGCCAGACAACTGGCCAAGGGAGCAAAGAGAAAGGAAAGGGTGCCTAATGCCATGTTTTGTGTTTGCTCATTGTTGTGGAAATATGAGTGGCAATGTTTGCCCCTGTTGTATTTTGTGTTATCTTTTTTTGTGAACATTTGAATCCTGTTTTCTGTCAAGGATGTTCATTTTTGTAGGGATTTTAATTTTTTTTTTAGACTTGTTGAGTGTTTAGCAGAGAAAGGCAAATAATTGGATTTTATTCTGTTGGGTTTAGTTCCCCATTAGATTTTGTTTTTAATATAAATTTGATTCATGAACACTTTTTGGGTGATTAATGTGATCTTTAGGTGCCTACCCATTAAGAATAGTAGATTTATTTCTCAAGAAAACCAAATACTTTTAAAATAATTTTCTGCAGGTCAATCCCAAGAATCTCAGATACATAGTTGGACATTATTCTTTTTGTTGGGGGACTGGGGTTAACAAATTGTTAATCCTCTTGTTGCAGCCCCATTCTTGTTCAGATCTGGAGTGCTTTCTAAAGGATCGGTCTGTCCTACTTAATGGTAATGCATATTCGTTTTGTTGGAGGTTAACATGAAATCTTTTCTTTTTTTAATAAAGTAATGGAAAAATTTTAATTGATCCTGTACTTTCTTCCAGTTGTCAATAAGGTAGCATTCTGAATCACCTTTTCTATAAAATGTTTAAATGCATTAGTTTTTGTTAAGTTATATTTCTTTCCTTGAATATCAAAAGTAAATACAGCCATGTTAAATTAATAGGAATGGAAAGCTTGGAGCTTGTGTTATTATGTTTAGTGATGTTGTTGCAGTTCAACGATAACTCCAGCAGACCTTTTAAAAATCTTTTTTTTTTTTGTTTTGTTCATTCAACAGCAACAAAAAGTACAATTCCCATTATGAATTCATACTGGTTGTTACAGAAATAGGAAACAAAAAAAAGAAACAGTTTTTGATTGTGCTATTTTCAGTTTTATTTTAAAATTCATGTATATTCATGTGAATTTATGTACAACTTATTTTATTTATTCATATGGCACTAGTTTAATTAGAACTGTGTTGTCCTATTTGTTACTTTATTCAACAGAGACACTCTTAAAGTATGCCTTATTAAAAGTGTCCATATTGTGCTTGCCCTGACCCAGGTACAGAGTGAACTATAATAAAATATAATTATCTTATCTTATATAACAAAATATAATTATCTTAGACATAACATATAAACTATTTCTTCTTCTGTCCAAGTCTTTTTTGCTGTTTCATTTCTTATGCCTTAAATCCTGTATATTGTGTGATATTTGAATAATCATGTAATCTATGAAAAAATGTAGATTATTTTAACATATACCTTCTGCACATGTAGATAAAAATTTAGATAAACTTTTCTTATAATATGGATGCTTTAATCACATTTCATATAGTGTGTAATCTGGACTAATAAAGGAAGCATTATATTATATACTGTATGTAAAAAAACTGTTATTTTATTGATTTATTTTTAGTTCTTTTGTGTTCTTTAGAAAAATATAAATTCAGGTATATTGTTGAATTATACGCTATCATTAAATTGTGCATACAGCTGCAAGTAATGTTTTGCATTGTAGTTTTTCATCTGCTAAAAGAAATACTGCAGTGTTTGACTGTAGGTGTTTTATGTAGTGATTCATCTGTATGCTCAGGTATACTTTCTGAGAGGAGCTTCTTGTAAAATATTTGATTTGTGTATGCAGACAATTTGGACAAAATTAATATCCTCTAACATTTGATTTCAAAATGGCTGTACTTTTAGCTTTGTGTAAAATACTCATAGTAGAATCTGTGGGGCTTTTCAATTTTGCAGGCAGTCTGCAATGATGATGACGTAATGGGAGGAGAAAATAATGAGGAAAAGAAACAACCCAGAACCAATGTATTTGAATCACTTTTCCATTTCCTTTGTTGAGTATGGAAAACCAATCTAGACGATTCTCAGTTGTTGAAGTAAAAAGTATTCTATTACAAGACCATTTTAGTTTGCAGTGCTGGCTGCCTAATGTTGTGCATTGTGAAATGGAACTGATTTTGATGTCCTGATTTAATCTGTAATTGCAAAACCTTTTCTCCCTGCTTCCTTTCTGTCTGCTTTGAAAAAAATATATAAATAAATAAAATAAGTAAATGCTCAAATTTAGAGATGGGTTTCTTAGGTTCCTCTACTTTTTTCCCTCTAATTGAGAAACATGGTTTCTTTTGGTTCTGCATTTTTGCCATCATTACAGCCATCTTTATTTACATTCTGTCAGTCTTTTTTGCTTATCCAGTCACAAATACGAATATGTTTAATTGCCAGAGTTATCAATGATTATTAGGTTACTGCTTTGTTTGTTTTTTTGTTTGTTTTTTTTTTTGTGCTTGTTGTTTGTATATTTTTCTTGAATACATTAAATTTTCTAGTATTTTTCTGGAATGTCTTTCTTAATTTTCTTTATATATATATATATATATATATATATATATATATATATATATATATATATTATGTTATTCATTTATTTCATTCAGACCAAAGCAGAAAATACAGTATCCTCATTGTCAGTTAGTGCAAATGTTTTCATCTCTTTTCTGGTCTAAGCTACTTGGCCTTGGGTCATCTTACACATCCCCACCCCCCACTCACCCTTTAAACATGCTGATTCTTTTAAAGTGTACACAAAAGTTCTAAGCTGGCTGCTGTCCTTTGTGAACTGCCTGTGTGTTGTAATAAAACACTTACAGTCAGTGTAACTTTTCACCAGGGAGTCTTAAAATTGTTAGATCTTCATGTCACAATTTAATGTTTTTTTTCCCACTTTAATTTAGATGCTTTGTATCTGAGGCAGTAATTTGTAAACATCTTGCTTCATCCAGGGTTTTCATCTGTTTAAATTTTGTTTGATTCTTAGGCTTGTCCAGAATTATGGAGACAGTATCACCTCACGGTAAGCCTTTTTAATGACAGATTTTTCATACAGAATTTGGGAACTGACAATATTTGTCAGTTACATTTGCAGGATTTTGTTACTGTTTAATGAAAATGTTGCCTATGTTTATTTTATTCTGCAGAAGTATTGTTACATTATGTAATTTTACTTTTGAAAGACTAAATTGTGGAGAAGGCATTTTTGATTTTTAAATATTACAGTTTGCAAAAAGTGCTTGTTTTCTGTGTGTGTATATGTAATATTATCACAGTGTAAAAACACAAGACCTTTTACTCTGAATAACTTTACAAAATCTCTTCAGCATTGAAAACCTGAGCTTTTCGACCAGTTATATGCATTTTCTTTATAATTTATTTAAAGTCCTGAACATTTGTATATAACTGAACAGCTATTCATTTATTTTCTGTGCAAATAATATTAATGTGCAGTATTTGTATACAGCTGGACATGTTCGTGTTGTCACTGAATAGAATGGATTTCAAGTTCAAATTTGTTAAGTGTAAGGAGTGCATTTAGTGTGTAAAGTGCTCTGCTGTTTTTATAATAATTTATCATATTTTTGGTAGAATGTTGTATACTGTATGTATAGATTTCAGTATATATATACCTTTCTAACACATAATGTATAAATAAGAAAACTGAGTTGCTAGGCATAAAACACAGACAGACATCCCTATATGAATTTCTGTATTGGTAACTTTTACATTTCAGTCAGATGCCCTCCTAGAAAGGGAGTGGCTCCTCTGATAATACATAATTTGTTTCTATTATGTTTGTAAAACTACAAACATGCAAACAGCAGTGAGCTAGAGGTTTAACTGTAATATGCAGAATAGCCAGCTGTATTACTGTAAATGGATTTCTAGAGTAAAAAATAAGTGTTTAAAGGCCGAAAGGAGTTCTCAGGATAAGCAAACCTGGTGCACTGACGATTTTTTCAGTACCTTAATATTTGTGCTGCTGTTACTGTGTGTGATTTAGTTTGCATTGTTGGTTGAGATTTAATTTCAGAGAGAAAATGCTACCTGCCTCCTAATGGCTTTGCTATTGTTTTTGTTAATAAATGGTCTGCACAGACAAGAGACATGTAATGTCAGTCTTGGTGGTAGACAGTGCTTATATACATCTTTTTGCCAGGGAATAAGTCTCAAGGATCTTGCACTCCTTGATGTACAAAATCTGATTCAATAAATAGGAAATCCAACACTGTAATACTAAGGCATGCATGTTTCTCTATGTATTCCATAGCACTTACTTTAAAATGTATCAGACAACACAAGAAAGACATTATTTGATTGAAAGAATGCTCTGCTTAAAGTATTTCTTGTAACAGCATCTCTGTTATCTGTTTGGTGCTTTGGGTTTAGCTTGCCCTTTTATACTTCTTGGTCTCATCTATAAGTTTAGATATGTTAAAGGAATAGTATCATACACAACATTTAAGTGATCACAAATGCTTTCCAAAAAACAATTGAAAAATATCATAGTTTCTTTATTCTGCCTGCATTGTCAGGTTTCTGCATGTGGCAGTGAATGTGTTTTAACTGTGAGTCACTGTACAATAGAACAGTCTAATAGTGTAACTGAGCCCATGGCTTACTATACACTCTCATCATGCTTGATTAATTTTTTAAACACTCATTATCTTCTTAGCCAATTAGTTTTATGCTTGTTGTTTTTATGTCAGATGCACTTACTGTGTCCTGGTTTGTTAAAGGTTATAATACATTTACACTAAATTCTTAAGTACATAGAAGTATCTTTTTATTCCTTATAATATCCATCCATTGAATTCTTATATCAATATGTTTCTTGCCTCATAAAAACCTTTAATGCTGATTTTTTTTTCATTTGTTTATCGTTTATTTATGATTATCAAAGTAGTTGATTTTAAAAAGTAATTGTATTCTTCTTAGGGTCAGAAGTATGTTTAAAAATTACTTTTTTACTGATTTAATAAGAAAGGAAAAAAATATTTTTTTCAGCTGAAGGGAAAACCGCTTTAGAAATTGTGTAAGTCTTTCCCATTGTCAGAATCCATTAAGATGTCAGGTTTTTAAGAAAACAGGAAATGGGCAGTTTATGGGTCTACTGAGATGTGTGCTATTGCAAAAGCTGGTATAGTTTACATAGCTATAGTTTGACTGTTAAGATTTGAAAGCCCAAGTTGATGAGGTATGTACATTATTTGGTTTTGAAAAGACAAACAAATTTGCTGCCTTACAAGTATTTTCATTTTTGCAGCTATATTTTTGTGCTATAGAGTATTATTTAAGTTCTGAGTCCTAGCTTTCAACAGGAGCTTAAACAGCAGCTTGCTAATAATTAAAAAAAGTGATCATAAGAGAGAGAATGACATCAAACAGAAGCATTTCTTTAAATGTACCAGAATTCTATTGTTCTTGCCATATACAATATTTTCCTGTTACGATGTTCATTATTTTTTTTTTGCTTATAAGAAAATCATGAGTTCTGGAACATAATCATTCCATTCTGGTATTTCTATGACTGTGTGAGTCATCATATTTTTTTCTCAAAGCACTTCTTAAATATGTGGAGAAGTGGGAACTAATAAAATAATCACCATGATTGGTCCCATTCTGTTAGGAGCCATGCATCCTACCGAGCTTCAGGTGGTTCGTATTTTTCAATAGATGAGGTAATGATGCAAATCCATATGTGGACACACATCTTTGCACATATAGATTAGTGCACTTGGCGCCTTTTTCTTATTTAACATTGTTCACAACACTGTTTAAAACTTTGTTGTATTTGGTCTCTCTTTACTTTATTTATTTCCCTGTCAGGGCATATGCCCTCTAGATGGCACATTGTTGTTCAAGAAAGAAGTCACTGAATAAATCAATAAACTGGTTGGTTTCCCACAAGTTACGGACCTGCTAAAGCATGAATGTGACTGACAGTTGTGTAAGGCATTTGTCAGGGAGTGTGAAAAAGAAAGGGGGGAGTCGGTCACGATAACATCTGCAGCACTAACTTTCATCTATGCTTTCTACTTGGAAATATAGACCTCAAAACAAGAGCAGGTTGTTTGTCAATTAAAAGATCTGATAAAGCATGAAATGGACTGGCAGTATGACTGCAGTTGTTCATCTGTCTGTCACTTGTGTCTTTTGAGATTAATTACTAAAGCTGTCTAATGAAAAGGCAAAATTATTAAAGTGGGGACTAGTAAAAGTGCATATGGAGTACTTCTTCAAGGAATGTCTGTAGCTGAAAGAGCAGGATTCACCTTATTCATTCAAAAAGCAGAAATATAGGGTTCTTCTTTAACCTTTTTGATCAAACTATATTTGTTGATTTTGTTTTAGTCACAGTATCAGTAACGTACATAAACAACAACAGAAAGCAAATGAGCAGAGTTATTCCCTTTTGTCTTCACATCACATTAAGCAAAAAATAAAAAATAACATTATTTACAGGTCAAGATACAAAAAAAAAAACAGTGGGCATCTAAATAACATCATTAACTGTAGCTGTGGTATCTTGCTATATAGTAACAATCATTATTTTTTATTTATGCTATTCCACAATAAGCTTCATTCCAATGCTCCTAAATCACAGTGTGCAATTGTTTGTCTAAACCTGCAATTGGAGCCCAAGTGGGTAAAGTGCCCTGCTCACAAAGTGGTTTGTGCTGGCTTTTGAATCTGTAAAATTACGGTTTCCTGTCCAGCTTCTTCAGTATTAGAACATTTTCTCTATAAGGGTCTCAAGAGTGCTGTTCAACATATTCTTAATTGTGGATTTTTCATTTTTGTGTCCTGTTTTTATGCTATTAAACATGTTGTTGAATATATAGATTTTTAGGCATAAAGAGCAATAGTTAAATGTACAGGCAGCTTGGCCTAGTGGCAAAGTCATTTGACTATTTAGATTTCTGAATCAATCCTCTATCTCTGAGCCATTGTGTGGGCACATGCAAGTCAGTTAACCTGTCAGTATTCTCTACTATTTAAATATGGAAACAACTGTAATATTATTTTATTGTGCATAGACCACAGTAAATTAAAACTGAAAATGAAAAACATCTGTAATATCAACATATCTCTGATGGTGGAGACAAGATTAAGTAATTACATGCAAACCCTTAAATAGCCACTCAAAAATAGTATATTTAAAGAAACTTTATCTAGATAAATGTTGATAAAGTGTTATAAAGAATCTCACTGTTTAGATACTGGATAAAGCCTACACAAGTCCGCTCAATTTAGGACTTGGAGGTTTCTTAAAAATTGAGCATCTGTTAGGTAAATTAAACAAACCAACATTTTTTAAGAGTTCATGGAGCTAAGCACATTATAATTATGGTCTGAAATGAAGCTTTTAATTCAAATACAAATGGAAAAATGCAATGAAAAAGTGCAGAAAATGGATATCGTATTGTATTACAGTTACTTAATAAATTGAAGTAAAACATAGACATAACATACATTGTTTATATGTTTTTGATTGTTTCCTCATATTTATTGTACAAGGTATTTTTGTTCTTTTTTATACAGCTATTGAAATGCTGAAGCATAACTGTGCAGATTCTGTTCTATTTAACTAAATTGTTTAAATATAGTTTGTAGTCTCTAGCATTCCATTTTGCAGGTGAATGGTCTTCTTCATCCCTCACTTACAGGAAAAGCTTGTAATGGTTATGAGTAGCAAATTATGGCAGTGCTATATTGTATACACATAAATACACAATTGAAAGTGATTCAGTATTCTTGCCGGTGCTGTGGTTTTGATTTTTTCCCTTCTATGTGTAATGTAAGTTTGTTTTTCTTGAAAATACATTCAAATTTGTCTTTAACTTTTCTTTAAATTTATCAAACATGACTGATTCAAAATTGCAAAGCTGCAGAATATTCAGAATTGAATAGTTGTACATCATTTTATTTATTCGGTATGATCTTTTAAAAGCCTGCTTTTCAAAACCTCTGTTGTTTTTTTTTTTTTTTTCATTTATTTAGTTGATGCTTTTAGCATCAAGTAAAACAAATAACAGTGTACATTAAAGTTGTTTCTAAATAAAGGGTGGGCCAGTTACCACACTCTTATTTTCAGATTTTATCCTATTTATATCACTAAATTGCTACTAAGTGAGTGTGGGTGAGGGCATGAGTGGGCTCTGCAGTAGACCTGCTGCTCAACACCCTCAGCGCACACATACTGTATACTCTGCCAACCTTGAATTGAATTAAGTAGGTATGAAAATGTATGTTATGATGGTATTTAAATATGGCAGAGCATAAACCATAGTATGTGGAATATTAGCTCTTTCCATCTACTTTAAAGATGAAATGTATGGAAAATATTTGTTATTTTATAGTGCTTTTGCTTTGGAATAGCAGAGTATTTTACAGATGCCTTAAGACAAGTGATTAATGTAAGAAAATATCACTGTATATCAGCCTGTGAAGTAATAAGTTTTAACCACTGTCAGGAAACCATATCCTTCCCAGTTGTAATAATTGTTAAGAAACAACACTGAAAACAAAAAAAGCGAAACGTTTAGGATTTAAATGATGGAAAATAGTGAGACAAAAACACCAATAGAGCAGCATCTGTGTGATTGAATCAGTTTAATTTTTTCTGGTCCTTTACAAATGTAAATTGTTTTTCGTTTTTGAATATGAACATATGTCAACAGTTTACTAATCTCCTTCACCTGATGCCAGCAGTATTTCCCCTCCCCATTATATCCTTGTATCTTCCTTCTTGCTGTGAATTGAAAAGCAGTTCCTGCATTTATTATATCCATGTTTTAGGAGGATAGGTACTGGATCCACTACATGCTATACCAGATCTCAGAGTGGTATTATATATAGAAACCTAGTCTTGACTGTATTAGGCCACATGGTGGGTTTAAGTAATGATTTGGCCTCCTCTAGTATGTCAGTCTTAAATCTGAGAAAAAAGGTTTGCTAGATTTTTAAGTTTGCATATATTAGGGCTGTATTGCCCAGAGACATTGGCTAAATTAATTTTACAAAGTAATCAACTTTGTAGACTGAGGCTGCAAACCTCTTATTTGTGAAAAAGCAAGAGTACAAATCACTTCCAACTTTGCATTAGTTCTTCCCCTCAAGGCATTCACACTATAGGGCATGATAAATCCCGCTTTATTGATCCGCAGTGGTCATCTGACTAATTAAACAAGTATGAAGATTTGGTTCACCTCCCAAAGTCTATTGAAACACAACCCTTTTCCAGGAAGAGCCTACTGGAATGAGATAAACTATTTGACTTTTTGAGGAATAATAAATACAGAAGATCTTTGTGAAAGCTCAGGGGCCCACCACTCATTTGTTGTCTGCTGTTTTCCAAAAAAAAAATAAAAAGTCAAATTTTTGCATTAGAAAAAGTTTGATTCATCAAAAAACTTAAATGAGACTTTGTGTTATGCGGTGTGTTTTTCCTTCTAAGAATTCAGTATTAAAGATGTTCTTTTTCTGTTTACAATATTTTGGAAGTCACTAGTCTAAACTATTATGGCACTCTGACCCACATTTTTTGCTGCTGCTGTTCCTTTTTTGCCTGCCTGATACCAACAGCCTACAGTTGAAGATTGTCCTCCCACAGACATAAAAGATGTTTCCTGTGATAGTTACGGTTCTGATCTTGGGGGTTGTTTACTATACTAGATACTCTCTGGGGAAGCAAAGCCCACAAAGTCCTGACAAAAAAATGCTTGCTTGTTAAGTTCTGTAGGTCTTAAATATTATTAGCCTGTTTTAAAAATGATACAATAAAAAGGCATTCTGCTATTTATGGGAAGTCAACAGCAGCATGCCATTTTAATTTCAATACATTGATGTTTGGGAGAGCAGAGCCTTTGATGATATTTTTGGTGTGACATCCCATATGCTTCTCTGGTGAAAGTTTTTGTTCCTTTTTGATAGTTGTATTTTACTGTAGTTTTAACTGAAAATATTACACAATAATAATGGGTCTTCAGTGCATTAGACTGATTCAGGCGCCAACAGCAACGTGCTTGCCTCTGCGTGCATTTTTCTACTTGTTGCCTGAAATGTAATAGTCATGAAAAAATTAACCTTATTTATTCGTATCCATCCTTTAGTTAGATATAGCTCAGATGTATGCAGCTATTTATTATAGGATGTTGACATCACATTATCTGTATTGTGGAGGCTTATGTGCATTCAGTAGTTTTAGTAAAGTAATCTTGAATGTAATTTAGTAGGTAGTAATGATTTAGCATTTTGAATTACACATTTGTTCTTACTTTTTAATTTTAGTAATAAATTCATCTATTGAGTTTTTTTTGTATAGCAACACATCCCTGCTTGGTTAGTTATAACCACTTTGTCAATGTTTGTATTAAATATACCATCCATCTTTGTTCTAGTTCAGCCTTTTACAGTTTATTTTATTGACTGTAGTAGAAGCAACAAAATTTATACAGTTGGTCACCTAATGGCTACCAAATAAATGTGAATACATATAAATCTTCAAAGTGAATTTCCATCAAAATGCCCTAAAAAATGCAGTACTCCTAATACAGTACCTTTTACTTAAACACCTTTTTCATAGAGTTGACAAAATCTGTGCCATATATTTATTTTTGTAATTTAAATGTTTTAATTTTTAAAGCATTATAATAATGTAATTAAAATTGTTTTATTGCTTTCTTTGGTGTTTTGTTTGACTATTGTTGTTTGTACATTGTATTTTTTTGGACTTAGACGGAAAGATTTGTTTAAAATTGTTTTGGAAGATAATCTTTATTTCATGGATATAGATATCATGTTTGATTGCCTATTGCCAGCTCCTCTTTTGCCCTGTAATCTCCACAAATTATGACTAAGGCAAGATATTACAAAAAATATTTCTGAGATGGCATTTTTTTTTTTGCTTTCTTGTGTGGCCGATGATGTTTTGATACTTCTACATATTAAACAAAAACAGAACCAAGAACAATAATTTCCAATAAATCCGATTTTGTTTAAACTATTTTTAGAAATAACAAATTAAATAATAATCAGTCCACAGACATATCCTTAACCAGTTGTCAACATTGTACAACAAGCTAAAAAGTGGTTTCAAATGAAGTAAATCAGTACACAGATGCATTTATTATTTTTTTATTATGTGCATTATTTAAACATGAAAATGGATCAATGTGTAGTTTCCCAAGAATATTTTAAAATTTTACATTACAGCATTTAATTCTTTATTAAAAATATATAGTAGCAATTCCTTTGTCTTATTTGTACAGAATCTTAAGATTCATAGTTTGTTTTATTTGAAGATTTAATATATTTCCATATGGTTAATACTGCCGTCTCTCATTTCCAGTGATGAAGATTTTAATCTTTTCTGAGCACACTGTGTGTGGCATTTTCACAATCTCAGAGTTTGTGGGTTTTCTCAGATTCAGTTTTCTCCCTGCTAAAGGCTAAATTGTCCCTGTATTCATTTGCATGTGTGGTAGCATGTGACATTGTTTATGCCCGTACTCTGCAGTGTGCTCTGCCCAGGTTTGAGTCCTGCCTAGTCTATAGTACTGCTTTGATGGTTTCTGGCTCTCCCGAGAAACTTGTAGTGGAACAAACAGTTTCAGATTAGTGCTTCATCCAAACTTAAATAAAAAAAATCTATCTTGAAATCAGATCACCACTTATTACTTTCATTGTGTTTTTGGGGGGGATTTTAATTAAAATATGATTATACTGAATCCAGTGTGTAGAAAACACTTTCTGAACATGTACATTCTGATCTACAGACAACAGTGTTTATCGTGGTTAATTCCTTTTTTTTTCCTCTCTTATGTATGCCATTGGTTCATTTTCTGCCTACTGGTTCTGCAGGCCTTCATTGCCATCTGCTGGATTTATTTTGCAAGGTGGTATGCAGTCTTATTTTGTATACTGTAAATATGTGCAGTATTTGAACCAGTGTAAAAGTCCAGCTTTGTCACCTATATAGGCAGTATGTTGATAAATCAGTGGTGCTAAATCATAGATAAACCACATCTTGAGTTAGCTATTAATGTCCATATAGAAAGCATTCTTGGCTGAATACTGTAGTTTTTGAATTTCACTCTTTAAATACAGCATAAAGTGCTTCTACCTTAAAATATATTCTCATGCCCGTTTTCAAATTTAATACATTTCTGTACCATATATTAATACAGTTTCCTGTTGCTAAGTACAGTTGTTTCCATATTTCTATAGTTTGAGGCCTGTCTGGGTGAAGTTACACAAGCAAATGACGTTGGAGACTGAGCTACCAAAACCTTTGAGATCGTACAACCACACTTTAGCCACTGACCCCAGTAGCTGTTTTATTTTGTAGACTTCCTTCCCATATAACACCATCCTTACAACAAGTTGCATGTATTGTATGCTGTTATATTTTTTACAGTGTTAAATAAGAGCACTGTCAGTTTCAGATAATATGAAGACTCAGTAGAAGGAATTAAGACAACCTTGTGGTTTAGACTTGCATGTTTTTTAGAGATGTTCAATATCTTTATAGTTTTTGTAAAAATGAAACTGCATCAATAGTCAAACATGTACATATCATATGTACATGTCTTTATGGGTTGTGGTAATAAGCCTTCAGTTGGAAAGTACCACATGAATGCCCTTCCAAGTGGTATCTGCCATTGTGAGATTTCAAAGATAATTTTGTTACCCGATTTACCTGTTCACCTATGTCACATGTGAATGCAATTGGAATTGTGATGTTTACCTTAAGAACATCTGGTAATATGTTTATTTACATGTAATTTTTTGTATTTATTCATTAAAATCAAAATTATATTTATTCTAAATTTCTTTGGCGAGAGTATTGTAAAACATGTCTTTTATAGTATTATCTCTTATAAATTGTGAAAGAATTTAAATGGTTAAAATATATGGACAAAAATTAAATGAACCTTAATTGACATGTTCAGAATAAAATAGCTACATAATCAATATCTATTTCTAATCATTAAAACAGAAAAAATATTATGTTAAACACAAAGACATTAGAGTATATGGACACAGAAATATATATACAGTGAACTAGATAGATAGATACATACATACTTTATTAATCCCCAAGGGGAAATTCACATAATCCAGCAGCAGCATACTGATACAAAAAACAATATTAAATTAAAGAGTAATAAAGATGCAGGTAAAAACAGACAATAACTTTGAATAATGTTAACGTTTAACTAACCCCATGAAAATTATTCATATCCCTTCAAGACCAAGTGGCCAAACAGGAGCCTGTCCTCAGTAAAAGACACATAGCATCCTGCTCAGACTTTGTAAAAAGGCACTTAAAGGAGATTCAGAGATTGGGAAACAAGATTCTCTGGTGTGGTGAAACCAAGTTTACCGCTCATCACCTGTGTAATACTGTTCCATTAGTGAAGTATGGTGGTGGCAGCATCATGCTTTTGGGTTGTTTTTCAGCTGCAGGTTAGACAGGGTTGAGGGAAGGCTGGACAGAACAAAGTATAGTGATATCTTTAATGAAAACCTACTCCAGAGCACTCTTGGACATCAGACTGGACCGAAGGCTCACCTTCCAATAGGGAAATGACCCTTAAGGACAGCACAGAAAAGACCACACAGAAATGGCTGAGGGACAACTCTGGGAATTTCCTTGAGTTGCTCAACCAGAACCCTGACTTTTAACTAATCTAAAATTTGTGGTGATACATGAAAACAGTTGTCCACCAACAATATCCAATCTGTCAGAGGTCGAGAGAATCTCCATAGAGAAGGATTGCAGAAAATCCCTAATCCAAGGGCCTCATGTATAAATGGTGCGTACAAACAAAAATGTTGCGTACTCCCATTTCCACGCTTAAATCGTGATGTGTAAAACCTAAACTTGGCGTAAAGCCGTGCACGTTTTCGTGCTAGCTTACTTACCCTGACATACTCAAGTTCTCAAGCGGCACCCAGCGTCAAAGCAGTGCTTTTGTTCAATTGTGGTTTCCCTTTCTTTTTTAGATGCACATCACTGACACGGCTTTATAAATACACTGAAATTAACCGCATATTGTTTGTTAGTTTAAGGCATCTGATTGCAATTAACCTGTAACAATATAATAGTCCATGGAATGCCAAACTATTCCAAATACCATAGCTGCTTTAGTGTTGTTACTCTCACTGCACCTTCTTCTTCTTTCAGCTGCTTCTGTTAGGGGTTGCCACAGCGGATCATTGTTTTCCAAATTACTCTCGCTGCACCACTCGGAGTATTTATATCACTGTATTTGAGTGTGAATCACAGCTCTACAGCTGCTGATTGGAAAGAGAATTTTTGGTATACAGCATCAAGCACCCGCTGCCTCAGCCATGCACACTGTCTATTGAACTTCTCTCATATAGCAAACACTTTACAGCCTTTCCTGTGGGGACATCGCGGTTCAGAAATAGTTTCATCCCAAGAACTATAAATGAACTCAATCAGTAAATCAAGTGCTCGTTATAGAACTGTTTGTTCATTAGTACAATTACCTCACTGTAAACTTGCTATACAGTTATAATATTGCACAACCTTGAGCCACTTTATAAAGCACGTATTTATATATGATGACAATATCATTTTTAAGATGAAATGCAGAAAAATATGTTTATTATACAGATAAAACTTTTAACTTCATTTAAATAATCTATATTGTTAATAATTAAACCTGTGAGGACACGGTGTTGCAGCGCTAGCTAGTTCAGGGATTGTTCCTGCCTTGTGCTGTATTCTTGCTGGGGCTGGCGCAACACTGGAACGATAAATGGATAGAATAATTAAACATGTACTGTGAAGATATTTTAATGTTCCTTAAATGTTTTGAAGAATCAGCTTTCTAATCTTACAGATGGCTTAACATCTGTTACAGAGCTGATTGTGTGGCTATTGGTTACTTGGAGAAAGAAAAGGAAGGACAGGAATTGGAGGTTAGTATATTTGAAAAAGACAGTACTGCTGCAATAAATTATTTCATCGAATGTCGCACATGGTGCAACAATCATCTTGCAGGAGGCAGGAACAATCTCTGGCCAGCTCGTCACTGCGCCACCGTGTTCCCATGTTTAATAACATGCTTTAACTCCTATCATCATAAAAATGATATCAACTATACATCGAAAGCCTGTTTATGAAGCACGTAGTGATTCACACACATAGAAGAACACATACAAAACAAAGCATTTAACTTGCTACTTTAGTTACGATGGTATTTGAGAAACTAGTAAAATAAACGATTTTAAAATGAAGTTTATGATGTTCTACTTTAATGACAAAATAAGCTACATGATTAAAGTGGAAATTTCAAGGTTAAAGTTGACATTTCGAGCTTTTTTCTCACTGTGTCCCTATTTTTTTTTCTCTGTACCCTAATAAGCTTTCATATGACACTCAGACAGTGGGCTAGGACTTGCCTTTTCACGGTGACTTTGATATCTGACAACTTCTTTTTTATTTCGGGCACTGTGCGACTTTGTGAACTTGAGCTTTCGAGCTTCTCCGACACTCTGTGTCACTCGATCAACTTCCTTTTGTTGTTTATACCACTGTTTTAACCAACAAATAGTATGTTTTTCCTTGCCTCCACTTGATATTCGCTGAAATTCTTCTATTTTCCCCCGTGCTTTTGCCATTGCCTTTTCACAGAATGCTGAGCTTAAGGGCTATTTATATTGATTTGCATATTCAAAGTGGCATAATTCTGGGAGGAGTTTGGGAGTGGCAGCAGGCGCGTGCACGTGCGTTACTTTTCACTGGATTTATGGAGCGGAAGAACGTGGAAGTTGGTGAATTCAAAGATTTATGCATTTGGATTTTTTTGTGCGTAAGCACATTTGCGCTTTTTTCCTTACACCATATTTTAGTGTGAATTCAATGCACGGCGTTATGCATTAGGCTCCAGGTGTACAAAGCTTGTCATGTCATACTCGGGCAATTAGGTTCTTAAAGCATCTAAAACATAAATAAATAAATCAATGGTATGAAGACAAAAGGATCAGTCTATACCCAGTTCTAGCTGGTATGTGTCAGTCAACCATCCAGTGTTCCTAGAAGCACTTAAAAATGCAGCATATCTTAGTTTACAGTAATCCCTCCTCGATCGCGTGGTTTGCGTTCCAGAACCCCCCACGATAGATGAAAATCCGCGAAGTAGAAACCATATGTTTGTATGGTTATTTTTATATATTTTAAGCCCTTATAAACTCTCCCACACTGTTAACATTATTAGAGCCCTCTAGACATGAAATAACACCCTTTAGTCAAAAGTTTAAACGGTGCTCCATGACAAGACAGAGATGACAGTTCTTTCTCACAATTAAAAGAATGCAAATATATATTCTCTTCAAAGGAATGCGTGTCAGGAACAGAGAATGTCAGAGAGAGAGAGAGCGCGAGAGAAAAGCAAACAATTTAAAAAATCAATACTTGCTTTTTGGGCTTTTAAGTATGCTGAAGAACCGCGATAAAGCAGCATTTTTTAGAGGAGCGTCTGTATCCTCTAGGCAAACAGCTTCTGTGCAAACAACCCCACTGCTCACACCCCCTCCGTCAGGCACAAAGAATGTCGATTGAGAGTGAGAGAGACATAGAAAAGCAAACAATCAAGCACTACGCGGGAAGTATATCGTATATCATTAAGGAGTTTTAGTTAATACGTAATAAAGGCTCTGATTGGGCAGCTTCTAAGCTATCCGCCAATAGCGTCCCTTGTATGAAATCAACTGGGCAAACAAACTGAGGAAGCATGTACCATAAATTAAAAGACCCATTGACCGCAGAAATCAGCAAACTAGCGAAAAATCCATGATATATATTTAGATATGCTTACATTTAAAATCTGCGATGGAGTGAAGCTGCGAAAGTCAAAGCGCGATATAGAGAGGGATCACTGTACATCTAATTTGTTCGTCCTGAAATTACAATTTTGGTGTTCTTCTTTCTTTTTAGGAATGTAAAAATAATCTTGTATTAATTGAATTTGTGTTCATAGGATTGTTTTGAAGGTGTTTAGGAGAGATGGCAGTGGAGATTTTCACCAGATGCCTGAGGAGCGGAGAAGTGTAGTGGTATAGATTTTTAAGAATAAAGGAGATGTGCAGAGATGTAGTAACTGCAGAAGGATAAAATTGATGAGCCACAATGTGTAGTGATGGGAAAGAGTAGAGGTGGAAGCCAAGTTAAATAGGGAGGTGTTGATTAACGCGGAGTAGTATGGTTTCATGCCAGGAAAGAGCACCACTGATGTTATGTTTGCTCTGAGTGTGTTGATGGAGAATTATAGAGAAGGCCAGAAGGAGTTGTATTATTGCGTCTTTCTGGACTTAGAGAAAGCATATGACAGGTTACCTCGATAGACGTTATGGTATTGTGTGAGGAAGTCAGGAGTGGCAGGGAAGTATGTAAAGAGTTGTATAGGATGTGTATGAGGAAAGCGTGACAGTGGTGAGATTTGCTGTAGGAGTGATGGATGCATTGAAGGTGGAGGTGGATTTACATCAGGGATCAGCTCTGAGGCCTTTCTTATTTGCAGTGGTAATGGACAGGTTGACAGATGAGTTTAGACAGGAGTCCCAGTATATTATGATGTTTGCTGATGACATTGTGATCTGTAGTGATAGTAGGGAGCAGGTTGAGGAGACCCTAGAAAGGTGGAGGTATGTTGTAGAGAGGAGAGGAGTGAAGGTCTTTAAGAACAAGACAGAATACATGTGTGTAAATGAGAGGGAGGTCAGTGGAATGGTGAGGATGCAGGGAGCAGAGTTGACAAAGGTGGATGAGTTTAATTACTTGGGATCAACAGTGCAGAGTAATGGGGATTGTGGAAAAGAGTTGAAGAAGAGAGTGCAGACAGGGTGGAGTGAGTGGAGAAGAGTGTCAGTAGTGATTTGTGACAGATGGGTATTAGCAAGAGTGAAACGGAATGTCTACAGGATGTTAGTGAGACCAGCTCTGTTGGTTAGGGTGGAAACAGTGGCACTGACCAGAAAACAGGAGACAGAGCTGGAGGTTGCAGTGTTAAAGAAGTTAAGATTTGCATTGGGTTTGACAAGGATATACAGGATTATAGATGAGTACATTAGAGGTCAGGATGGACAGTTTGGAGACAAAGCCAGAGAGGCAAGATTGCATTGGTTTGGACATGTGCAGGACATGATGGTGGGTATATTGGGGAAATGATGCTAAGGATGGAGCTGCCAGATAAGAGGAAAAGAGGAAAGACTAAGAGGAGGTTTATGGATGTGGTGAGAGACATGCAGGTTGTGGGTGTAACAGAGTAAGATGCAGAGGACAGGAGGTTATGGAAAAAGGTGATCCAATGTGGCAACCCTTAACAGGAGCAGCTGAGAGAAGATTCATAGGATTGTTTTGGATAGGTTTTAAGGTACACCAAGTCATTTGATCAGTACAAATAAAAAAATAAATGTTCTCCTTCAGCCTGCCGTTCTACTTACGGAAAGTGGTATGGATGATAGTGCATAATATTAAAAAAAGAAGCTTAAAGTGTATTTTTTGAATATATTTTAGTAACTTCATAGATACAGATTTTTTTCTTAATAGTTCTTATTTGCAGTTTTAATGTATAGTTTACATTTTTTGTGATGCATTTTAAAGAATATTAATGCATATACCTTCCATTCAGCTATTGATTGATTGATAGTCACTCACCTTTTATAATTCTGTGCAACAAAAGAACAAACACTAGGTGGCTTAAGGTCAAAAAGACTGAATGCATGCATGTTATTCCATGGTGTTAATCCTCTATTGGGGCCTATAGGGTTTAATGGTTTAGGATTCATCTGATTGGGTTGTATGTTTAAAACTCTCTGTCTGTTGTACTCTTATTTCAGGGATGTATTGTATTTATACTTCTAAGAAGTAGCATGATGATTATGAAATATAAAAATAAAAACTTATTAGAAAATGAAAAAGGAGTAACGCAGTGTCCTGTTACCAATGTAGTACCGACACATTTCTCAATTTAAATGTGTCATCCAGCACTTGAAATGGGTTTTGAAAACAGATGGCTGCATTTGAAGATTTTTCTGTTGCACACTTAAGATGTAACCATCTTCCATAATTTGAAAGAATCACAATATTCATTACAGTGTATTAATATTATACTGTTCTTTTTAATATTATAGGGAGGTTTACTATGATAAAGTACTAACTGTTACAGACGTTTTCTTCCATTTTACATACCTACGTTTACACCTTTAAAGAGATTTAACTTATTAAGCCAAGTAAAAAAAAATAATTTTGCACTTTGGTTGGATGATTATGTTTAGGATGAAGGGCATCTCATTTGACAGTGACAGAAATTAAATTCTCTATTCAGAAGTTATTGTGTATTTCTTTTCCAGGATTCACATTATAAGGATGCACAATTGCATAATGCATTTTCATATTAGAAAGTTTGAGCCCTCTAATGTATTAATGTCCTGTCATGGGTTGGATCTTGCTTTGTGCCCGATGTTGCTTTGGTGTGGTCCAAGATTCACATCTCTGAATTGTATTAAACAACTTGGAGCCTGAAATAGGTATTCATATTACATGAAACAGTAAAGAATACAAATGTAGGAACTAAAGTACATGCGAGTTGTGAAATTGATCACCTCATATTTTCTAAAAACGTCTTTTTACTTGTTGCAATCAATGGCTGTAGTGATTAATTTGCAATAAATTCTGTATACATATTATTACAATATCTAGTTGAATTTTGACTTAAAAGCAGCATTTTATACTCATTATTATAGAAACATTGCATTTCTGGCTCCAAATGCTTAAAACGTAGGAGGTTTTTCTTTGTTTTGATCTCTTTCAGCCTGATGAAACTGATGTTTACACACCGCACAGCCTAGATTAACAGTTTGTATCCAATGGATTGAAAACGAGAAAGTTAATTTGTAAAAGTCATACAGAGTAACAGTGGCTGGATTGAAACATGGAACTGGAAAATGACCGCACATATTGCAATCACTGAGGCAGCTGATCCTCATGAAGATCTTCACAGCTCCATTTGACAGTCTTGCAATCAGGAACTGGATCTTCTCAGTGTTTCTCAGAGTGGAATAGTTAATACCTGCAAGATCAAAAATAAATGTTTATTGAAAAAGAAAGAAAAACTTTGTATATGCCATTAGATGTTGCAGTAATTATCAATTTTGCAGCACTAAATGTGTTTTGCCGCATTAGAATTTCTGTAGCAATGGGAAGCCTCTAAATTATTATTTATAGTTTAATCTTTTTGGCAACAGCTATTTCTTTGTCTTGCTGTTTTACCACCTTAGTGATAATTTTGTGGGAAGTTGGTTCATACTTTGGCTTACTATAGCTCATTAATTTCCTAAAGTCTTACCTTTCACAAAGATGTCCATTGGTGGCATTTTTGTGATGTCATTTCTAATATTTTTTTCTGCTCAATCTGAATCAGCTGAGCTGGAATGGTGAGTGCAGTTGTTGACGTTTGGTTGCATTCTTCTGTCATTGGGTCAAGAGTTTTTGTAGGCTTCAGCTGTCTCTTGTCTTTCAACATTGAGCTTGTTAAACTGTTGTATGAATGGTTTAGCATTACAGATTTTGAACACAACAGCAATTTTTCTTTCTGGGTTAAAATATTGCCAGACCTAATTCTTCTTATTGCTGCCGTATTTTCTCCCATTGAGCGTACGAGAGGCCAAGTTGGTTGGTTGGACAGGTCTTGGTAGTATTGGTGTGAAAGATATTGCAACTGAACTCCATATTAAAGCAGTATTCGATGTTATAAAGTATGTTACGAAGGTAATTTAAAGTTGATTCAGTCAAAGCTAAAAACTGCTAAACTCTTGACTCTGCATTAGTATCAAAGCTTAACATTTATACTGCATCTGTATCCAGTGAGTTTGAATAAATGTCTACAAAAAACAACAACAACAAAGGTTACTAATCTCTTAGCACCGTCCTCTTCTTAACACATTCTAGAAAACAGCACCTCAATTGGCTACAGAAAAAAATCATACTTGATTTTATTCAGTTGTCACTTAATTCCATTGTTTAATTTGCCTTATTTTGTTTAAACTTCAAAATGCTCTTTGTACTAATTGTTGGTTTGTATTGCAAACTTAAACACAATATGCACTTTGACAGCACTGTTGGCTTTTTCAAAAATGCAAGTTTATGCACTGATAAAAAAAAATGTAATGTAGTCGGTTCATTTCAGGTTTATTGTCATATATGACACACCCCTGGTCCACCGAAACAATCAACAACACTGCATAATATTTTCCCAGTTTCTAACTGGGCTTTTTTACCATGGGGCTTACCCCTGCTCTTCTAATTGCACTCGATTCACAAAGGTAGGAAAAAAAACCCTGCTCTTTAAATGCTGTCTGCAGTTCATCAATCAACTTGAAAAGATTAAACTGGGGCCAAAGGCCATACATTTTGAGAGATACTGCTGTAATATAAACGCTGTAATCCAGAGTGACAATGAAATTGTTATCCCAAAGTGGTTGAGGGAAAAAAAAACACATCAGTTGCTAACTTTGCTAATATACCAAGGTGTCTGTGTAAATATAAAAACTTTGTGAGCACACAGGCTGGTGAAATTGTAGTTCCCACCTCATTTGCACAGCGTTGCAGATAAGATGAAGGGGTAAAATATATTAAACATCTTTCGCACTGGATCAGTTGCACACTTAACCTGGCAAGCAGTTGCTAAACTTGTCATCTTGAACCTTCACAGAAATTTGATCCTTTTACTTCGCTGATACAGGTGGCCTTTTTTGCCATAAACCAGCAAGCCCTATTTCTCCATGCTGTTTCGAACTGCAGGATGCATTATGTTAGAATGTTCCACTTGCTAGAGCATTATTAACGACAAATATCAACAAACACGTCATCAAATTTCAGTCAATACTCTCAAGGCATTTTTGAGATTTTTGGGGTATTTGGTTTTTCTGTTGTGATTTTATTCCCACCTTAAATATGCATATATCGAACTGTCCTTTCTTAGTGGATACCTACTTCCACTAGTGAGTACCATCCTGCCTGTTTTCAGCTGTTCAGCTAAACACCGTTTCCCATTTAGTTAATAAGCTAAAATTTGGCAGGAGGGCACAGTAAAGTACTAGGTATCTATCTAAAAAGGACATTTTGATATATCAGTATTTAAGGGTAAGCCCACCCCCCCTACACATTAGAAAAAGTAAATATTCCAAACTTTCAGAAATACCTTGATGGATTTGATTAAAACTTGGTAATGTTGTAGAAAAAAAAAATAGCCAACACCTGTTTTATTTGTTGATACATTTTTTTACTTTTTGATATTTATTCATATTATGCTAACTTACATGCTCTGTGCTATGTGGAGAGCTTGGCTTATGCAAATGAAGGATGCAAGAGAACTGATTGATGGGCCCTGCAAACAGCACTACCACTTAATGGTGGACAGACAACTAAAGACAGTGTGGTGTCCTGGACAGAAAAAAAGAGATGTGATCGCATTTTGAAATGGAAAGAGAAAATTTGGTGAAGATCAATGAAGATGCAAAGATCTGAGGTTAGCAAGCGCTGTTTTTCCCTATTGACTACGAGACTGTTGCATCTGAACCGACTCTGATGTTGGCTTTCCGTTCTGCTCCCTCAGCCTCCTGGTATGAAGTATTGAATGCCACAAAGAACACTTACATGAATGACAAGTGTGGGGTGGAGATTTAGTTGTTAGATGGGTAGTGAAGTATCAAGCACTTCAAAGCAACAACACAAAAAACAGCAGCTTGCCGTGTGGGGAGGGGTCGGGGGTTGACCTGTGAAGTTTTGGTATCTGCGGGTACTTAACAAAGGGTGAAAGGCATGATAACAGCTGCATGGCAGCAATAAAGGAAACATAGTTCAGCTTAGAGGGAGCATCACCGATTACACTAGTCAACAAGCATTTTGCTACTGGGAGTCTTTCACCTTTATTTTAACAGGTTTCACTTGCAGACTCCAAATCTGAAAACCGTTTTTGTCGAGCACGTCCTGTTTTTTAGTTCCAGGTCTTGGATAAATAGGGTGACTGAACAGTAAAGGAGAATAACCATTTAGATAAATACCTGTAATTCCACTAGGGATGCCATTGAGATAAAATAATTCACCACACATTACTAACAGCTGTGAGTTGTTTACCTTGTCATTATTAATTTTATTTAAAAATTATGAATTTTTAATTAGCAGAAAAAATGTGTTACTTATTACCAGGTCTTGTATGACTCTAAATCGTAATGACACAACTCAGACACGACACTGCAGTAGGTTGAGGTTTTACTGTTAAACATAACATTGCATTTCTGGACATTTTGTTTGTTAGATTCACCATTACTTTGAAAATTCTGTCAAGGCAATGGACAGAAATGGCGATGCTTTTTGGGATTTAAGAAAGAAGTTTGGTCTGGAGAAAAGTGAAGCCAAAATGAACGAAAGTTTTTTTGTTGTTCCTGCAATCCTTGAACTGATGTTTGACGAGGAGTTTGAAACGAAACTGAAGTCCACTGAATCAACAGCATGGGAAGCATTTGTGCGGGTTGTCCAGAATTTTCTTTGCAGTCACAGAGCAGAGAATTATGCTGAGCTTGTGGAGAACCTGCTGAAAGTGTATCAGCTTATGGGAGCCAGAATGTTACTGAAGATGCATTTTTTACATTCTCATCTCTACTTTTTTCCACCAAATCTGGGCAATGTCAGCGATGAGTATAGGGAAAGATTTCGTCAAGATATAAAGGTGATGGAAAACTGATATCGGGGAGAATTCACTCCAGTCATGATGGGTGACTACTGTTGGTTCTTGCAAAGAGAGACGGATGTGCAGTACAAGCGAGTGCCTCCAACATTTTTGGGAATGCTGACCTCACTTTTATATTGTGGTAATTTGACATAAATATACTTTAACGTGTCTCTGGTATCATCTTCTGGTTTGTTTTTAGAATAAACACATCAAATCTACTTTGGTAGGACAGAGTCCAAACTCCAGATATCGTGTTGATATATTATATTGATATTCAAAAGTGTCAAAACTTCAATGATGTTTATTTCAAAAACCTGACATGCTAGCTTAATTCCGATTTCATACAGTGCATCCGGAAAGTATTCACAGCGCATCACTTTTTCCACATTTCCTTATTCCAAAATGGATTAAATTCATTTTTTTCCTCAGAATTCTACACACAACACCCCATAATGACAACGTGAAAAAAGTTTACTTGAGGTTTTTGCAACTTTTTTAAAAATAAAAAAACTGAGAAATCACATGTACGTAAGTATTCACGGCCTTTGCTCAATACTTTGTTGATGCACCTTTGGCAGCAATTATAGCCTCAAGTCTTTTTGAATATGATGCCACAAGCTTGGCACACCTATCCTTGGCCAGTTTCACCCATTCCTCTTTGCAGCACCTCTCAAGCTCCATCAGGTTGGATGG
Organism: Polypterus senegalus; assembly: GCF_016835505.1. NCBI lineage: Eukaryota > Metazoa > Chordata > Cladistia > Polypteriformes > Polypteridae > Polypterus > Polypterus senegalus. Next base: position 19,314,954 of record NC_053160.1, read on the forward strand.
GAAGCGTCGGTGCACAGCCATTTTAAGATCTCTCCAGAGATGTTCAATCAGATTCAAGTCTGGGCTCTGGCTGGGCCACTCAAGAACATTCACAGAGTTGTCCTGAAGCCACTCCTTTGATATCTTGGCTGTGTGCTTAGGGTCGTTGTCCTGCTGAAAGAGCGCTCTGGAGCAGGTTTTCATCCAGGATGTCTCTGTACATTGCTGCAGTCATCTTTCCCTTTATCCTGACTAGTCTCCCAGTTCCTGCTGCTGAAAAACCTCCCCACAGCATGATGTCACCACCATGCTTCACTGTACCAGGTACCACAGTACCAGGTTTCCCCCAAATGTGACGCCTTGCATTCACACCAAAGAGTTCAATGTTTGTCTCATCAGACCAGAGAATTTTGTTTCTCATGGTCCGAGAGTCCTAAAGGTGCCTTTTGGCAAACTCCAGGAAGGCAGGCTGCAATGTGCCTTTTACTAAGGAGTGGCTTCCATTTGGCCACTCTACCATACAGGCTTGATTGGTGGATTGCTGTAGAGATAGTTGTCCTTCTGGAAGGTTCTCCTCTCTCCACAGAGGACCTCTGGAGCTCTGACAGAGTGACCATTGGGTTCTTGGTCACCTCCCTGACTAAGGCCCTTCTCCCCTGATCGCTCAGTTTAGATGGCCGGCCAGCTCTAGAAAGAGTTCTGGTGGTTTCGAACTTCTTCCACTTACAGATGATGGAGGCCACTGTGCTCATTGGGACCTTCAAAGCAGCAGAAATTTTTCTATAACCTTCCCCAGATTTGTGCCTCGAGACAATCCTGTCTCAGAGGTCTACAGACAATTCCTTTGACTTCATGCTTGGTTTGTGCTCTGACATGAACTGTCAACTGTGGGACCTTATATAGTGTGAACCTCGCCCCAGACACAGACAGGCAGACACGTTAATGTCACCCACAAATACATCTTTATTCATCTTTTTCTCTTTCATAATTCCGCTCACCAACCCCAATACTTCTCAGTCCAGGCTAATCTAATGCCTTCTCTTTTCTCCTTTTCCTTTTCTCTCTCTCTCTCTCTCTATTTCTCTTTTCTTCCCACCGCCTCCTTCCTCCTCCAGACATTGCCACTCTTCCACCCGACTCTTGTCAATGACTGGAGGGAGGCGGCCCCTTTTATAGGAACCCGGATGGGCTCCAGCTGCTTCCCGGCAATCTCCCGCGGACACACCCCCGTGTGGCGGAAGTGCCGGCTGCACACCCGGAAGCCGTCCGGGTGTCCCCCTGTCGTCTTCCCCCCTGGAATAATGAGGCACTGGGGCGCCGCCTGGCGGTGGCCACGGGTCCCTACAGGGCTGGGCTTCCAAGCCCTCTACCCGCGGCCCCCAACAGAACCAGGACGGACGCCCCCTCACGGTCTGGAGGAGGCACAAGACCACAATAGACAGGTGTGTGCCTTTCCAAATCATGTCCAATCAACTGAATTTACCACAGGTGGACTCCAATTAAGCTTCAGAAACATCACAAGGATGGTCAGGGGTAACAGGATGCACCTGAGCTCAATTTTGAGCTTTATGGCAAAGGCTGTGAATACTTATGTACATGTGATTTCTCATTTTTTTTATTTTTAATAAATTTACAAAAATCTCAAGTAAACTTGTTTCACGTTGTCATTATGGGGTGTTGTGTGTAGAATTCTGAGGAAAACAATTAATTTAATCCATTTTTGAATAAGGCTGTAACATAACAAAATGTGGAAAAAGTGATGCGCTGTGAATACTTTCCGGATGGACTGTATATGAAATCAGTGTAAAAAACTTAATGAAGAGCTGCTCTGAAGTTCCCAGTAGCAAACAAAAATATTTTTTTGTAGACCAGTATTATCCATTTCAGTTCAAAAGAATACACTTTAATGCAAAATTGTATTTTTCAATGACCATCAATAAATGCCAAGTAGTAGGAAAAGCAGGAAGAAGTCAGAATTAATCTATTGCAGGCATGTTTTACTCATGGGCCATTGTAAAAGAGTAAGCAGCTCCAGTGGCCTAATGATATTGTTACTTATTACTTGACTGATACCTTTATCCAAGTCAACTTACATTTGAGATACAGTTGGTTACATTTCTTTTGTTTTTCCAATTGGAGCACAGGCAGATGACGTGACTTACTCATGGTCCTACAGTATCAGAGCAAGGTTTCAATCCACAACCTCAGAGTTTGAAGTCCTAGGTTCAAATCCTTAAGCACTACACCACACAGCCTGCCAATAATATTAGCCACTGGTTATAGAAAAACCCTACAGATATTGTATACAGAAAACCACTTAGTTACATAGTAGTTCTGATTCACCTGATTAAACAACGGTACTATAATTGAGTCCCATTGTTTTAGTTAAAAAGCTGAAACTTGTTGGGTTTGCCAAAAATCTAGTACAGTAGACATCCGCTAAGAAAGGATATTTCTATATATCAATATTTATGGCTAAAAATGATAGAAAAACTAAATACTCAAATATTTCAAAAATGCTTTGACTTATATGATTGAAATTGGTGCTGTCCTAGAAAAATGAAAATTAGCCAAGCAGTGTTTTTTTTTGATAATTTTTTTATTTGTCAATATTTATTAATATTATTATAACATACACACACTGTGCCTCACTAAGAACTTGCTTAATGCAAACTTGAAGCTGCCAAACTGCAGTAACATAACATCTCTACCGCTATATCTTGCAATGACTGTTTTACATCGTTACTTAGAAAAACGGTTCCATGGTTATTGATAAAATTAAACTTTACAAAATCTGTCATTTACCAAATGAGGATTAAAAGATTACACTTTCAGTGATGTTTGCACAAGTGTTATTTGTCCGTTTCTGTGTTTGTACATGTTTTTAAAAAGTAGCTTAAAAATTAAGTATGAAAGCATTACTGAGTTGGCGTTGGTTCTAATAAATGTTTGGTTCACTAGTTCATAATTTGCTTTAGTAGTTGTTACACTCTGGCAAGAAAATTAACTTTTAGAGATATCTCCAAATGTCTTTTATGCATCCTAAAATTCAGTGTGGCTTTTTAAATAGTTCAAAGATATCTTAAAATAAGGTCCCGTACATTTAAAAATATATGAAATTGATTCTAAGATATCCCAAAATCACTTTCTGTAGAATTTGTCACGTAAGAGATGTGTTTGGTCTGTATAAAAATGTAAATATAAAATATTGCACAATATTTTGATACATCTTGAAAAACATTTATAGCACAATATTTTTTGATACCTCAAAAAATAAATGTAAAAATAAATTCCTTTTTTTGTTTGCTTGTTTGAAATCTTCAAATACATTTGGAGATATCTGAAATAACAGAGAAATCAATATTCAAATGTCAGAAAATGTATTTGAGGTATTTAAAAATTATTTTTAGGTACATACCCTAGGTGTTAATCAATGTGAAGATATTTGAAAAGCATTTTTAAATAGTTTGATTATATTAATTTTCAGTTGACATTCGCAGCATTCCTAAGTATATTAAATGCATTTCTAGAGCTTAATAATAACTTTACTGTGCATTTTAAAGTATGTCAAAAGTATTTTGAGATATCTTAATATAACTTTCTATTCAATTCATTATATGCCAAATAAATTTCAAGATATGCTAAAATGACAGGAAGTCTCATTGAAAATAGAGCAAATTTTACAGGAAGTCATTTTGAGATATCTGAAATTGTATCTTAGACATCTCCAAATGCATGGGAAGTTATTTAAGGATATCTCAAAATAAATTTCAGATATCTTGAAATACATTTTAGTTGACTGAAAATGAGTTTAAGACATCTTAAAATAAATTTATCAGATATCTGTAATTTATTTTAAGATGTCTTATGCATTTGAGGTATCTGCAAGTTTTAATTCAACGTAACAGTATTACACTGGACTTATCCTAGAATTGTATTTTATGGGCAGTGAGATTTTTGAGTCTTGCTACCCAGGTTGGAGTGCATAAGTGAAATGGGATTAGGAGATATCAGAATTTAGAGGCTTGCATTAAAAATAATAAATTACACATTAGACATGTTAGAAGAGGTTACATTATTTATGTACTTTTTTGTATTCCAGAAATGAGCCTGTCCATGTTGCATGCAACTTAATTTGTGTAAAAGTTTGTAAGTGCAAGGAAATAAAATGAGATAATATGTAGAGGCCAGACATTAATTTAATAAAAATGTTCAGAAAATGTATTACACTCATTTGTATGTGGCTTTAGGTTTCTCAACCATAATGCTTGTCCCATTATATATAGTCAGCTCAAATGATATAAATCCTCAGGGTGCTGGTGCAGTAACTTGTAATAGAGCTAAAGGCTATTTAAAAATTCATATATAGCTTAAAAATGACAAGCTTTAGATGTATTTGCTTTACAAATGCAGTATTTTATTTATTTTTTACTTTCAGCGCTGTTGTGTATAAAAGACAAAATACAATTCTATCTATCTTGCAACCAAAACATTTTATTTCTTGATCTGGATCTCAAGAACCAAGCCTATGACAACAGTGACTGGTACATGACTAAGAGACGTAAAGTAGATGGAGCTATTACAAAGGATGTATTGTGACACAGTAAGGTTTAATTGGTAAAATTTTACATAATGTTTGGCTTTAACAATTTATTGAAATTTCTCAAGCAAGGAAACCAAGTACATAGGCCATCGTAATAATGTGACAGAACCGTCTGCTTATCATAAACTAATAACAGACACCATGTACAAAGATCAAAACAATATCAACCAATATTACCCATTTAATTGTGAATTAGATTAAAGAAGCGATTCATCAGAAAAGCAGTTTGAGAACTTCTCCAACTCAAACTCTGTTTTGTATCTTAATCAAAGACTATGTCTGCTGTCTGTTAATTTCAAGCCCAAAGCTATGGCTGTTTGTCAAATGCTTTTGTAATTGAAGATCTAGTCCAACACATTTTGTCTGTGTTTAGAGTTTTTTTCAATTTACCTTGGCCATTTATGGAAGAATGGTTAAAAAAGGATCTGCTCTGGTATCCCGAAGATTGCCGGTTCGAATCCCCGTCACTGCCAAAAGAGATCCTACTCTGTTGGGCCCTTGAGCAAGGCCCTTAACCTTCAATTGCTCCAGGAGCGCTATACAATGGCTAAACCCTGCTCTCTGAACCCATAGGGTATGTGAAAACTAACAAATTCCTAATACAAGAAATTGTATAAGATGTAATAAAGAACAAAAAAAAATGTTAAAGTGCACAATGCAGATTTGAAAGATGTATCAACCTGAAACTAATTTTGTGACACATAAGCCCATCTCAGCCAAGCAGGCTGTCCCAAGAATTACCAGTAAATTAGCAAGTCATGTCTGTATGAAAGCTTAGGCTATTACCCTATCTGGGAATTCCTTACATCAACCTACTCTAGTGTGACTTCTGGAGAAAGTCAAATCTTGGAGGGTCACAATGGCTGGAGCTTTTCATTCTAGCCATTTTCTTAATTAGCAACCAATTACTGTACTGCTAATGAAATATACTTAATTTTCCTTCGTTTTCAATTACACGCTTTTAAAGATACAGAACCCCTTGTTTCTTTTTTCCTCCATTATCCAAGCAATAATGGATGGCAATGCGACTACGCATGCTCCTTTTTACACGTATTTGTCCATCATACATTATCTGTTTCAGCAGAAAGTGAAAGTCTGCTAAATATTTTTTGTTCTGTTTTTATGGATGATGCTTTTAGAATGAAATTCAACAGTTTTTGAAATTCCTGACAAAAATAAATAACAGCACTAACTAACCATTTAATTAGATATTTCTTTAGTAGGAAAAAAATTGGTGGCCCTCCAGGAACTGATTTTGACACCTCAGAGTTAGATAGCCATCTGTTAACGTACTTTACATCCCATTATTCTTTGGCTGCTTGTTAAGGGTAAAAAACAATTAATGGTTCTGAATTCTATAAAGAGGGTAAATTAAAATAAAGGCAAAAAACTCTGTTCCATTAGCTGTAGTAACTGGTTACTAATTAAGAAAATGATCTGAGCAAAATCCTGCAGCCATTGTGCCCCTTCAGAATCTGTGTTTAATACTTGTGCTTTACATCTTGTGTGAGTACAGTCATAAAATTCAACAATTAAACACATAAATGTCAAGCAGTGTTGCATGAAGCATAGAAATGTTAATGTTAAGAGAGTCAAAATATAAACCTTTAACATGAGTCAGTCTGTAAATGCTAATGATTAAGTCCTCCTGTTAATTTAAAATCTGTGTGGAAAGTAGTGCTGGGTGGTATAAAGGTTAATACCGAAAACCGTTTTTTAGTTTTGTTATGATAATGGATTTTTCTTATACCGCAACACTGGTTTAAATTGCCTAAACAGCGTTCGGAATGTGGCACAGCGGGAATCTGTTTAAGGGGGACCTTTTTCACTGCTACACTGCTAAACACATACCACAGAGGTGTTGCGTGGGGGTCTTTTTCATTGCTACACCACTAAACAAGCATACAATGGAGTACATGCGTTAGTAGAGGTATTGCGTGGTGAAAATTGACAGAGAACATTCCGACATTGAAGCTGTAGTAGATGATAAAATTGAACATGATGACACAGAAGAACTTTTACTGGAATTAGGAGCCACGTCGGTTGTCTGGAGATACTTTGGATTTAAAAGGTTGGATGTGGACCATTATGTTCAAATGTGCGAATACTGTTTCTATACAATACTGTTTCTATACTACTGGATAATACTGCAAGCCAAGTTGTATTTTTTTCAATACTGTTTAATGTACCTGGGTACTATGTAATAGTGTGACGACATGTTGACTTTATTCTCGACACTTAAGACGAGAATAAAGTCAACATTTCTACTTTATTCTCGCCGTTTGTCGAGATGAAAGTCGACATGTTGACTTTATTCTCGTAATTTGTTATTAAATTAGAACACCGTAAACTAAACTTCATCTTAAAATGAATATTTAATTTACTAGATTTTCTCAAACCCTGTCATAAGTTATGTAGCACATTAACTACTTTGTGTTGTGTTCCCAGAGCCATGTTAATCGCTATGTGCTTCTTAAACTGACTTCCTCTTGCACTAAGAGAAGGCGCAGACAACACGCAGAATACATTCATTTTATGATATTCCTCCTTCCTGAACATTTAGAATGCTAAGATAAATACTTGCTATAATTTTCATGATTAAATGCATTAAAGCATGTATTAATCATGTGGGGGCACGGTGGCTGCCTTACAGCAATGGGGTCCCGGGTGTTCCCTGCTTTGAATTTGCATGCTTTTCTGGTGGGTTTACTCGGATGTAGGATGGCAGGTTTTCTTATGCTATATTAACCCTGCTAGTATATGTATTGCTTGTATTCACCCCCGATGTGCTGGCGCCACATTCAGGATTTCCTCCTGGCCTGCACACAATGCTTGCTGGGATGGGCGAATCCCTGAATGGACGGCATAATTAAACATGTATAATGAAGTTTTTTTTTTTAAGTTCTGAACACTCCGTGGTCTAGTTTATAACTAGTTTTAATTTCACAAGGACGTTTATCGTGTGGCAATTGGTTATGTGGAGAAAGAAAAAGGTAGGACAGGAACTGGGGGTTTAATACATCAGAAAGAGACAGCATGCATGCAATAAAGAAAGCCCATTCAGAAGAACATCCATTGAATTCTGTGTTCGTGTCTTCGACCACCAGATCACAAACCCAACATTTACACAATATTTAAGTTAAACCTGTGCGATACCCATTCATACATCCAGTTTTTTGGAACCTTGTCACATCTGCCATAAAGTTCTCTACACTAAACATACACCTGCGCGGGAGCAACACTACCACTACATTACTGTGCATGTTTAATACCTGCTTTAATGCATTTCATCAAAAGCATGCAAATTCAAAGCAGGGAACACCCGGGACCCCATTGCTGTAAGGCAGCCACCGTGCCCCCACATGATTAATACATGCTTTACTGCATTTAATCATGAAAATTATAGCAGGAAGTATATATCTTAGCATTCAAAATTTTCAGAGAGCAGGAATGTCATGAAGTGAATGGATTCTGTGCTTTGAACGCTGCCGGCGCCTCCTCTTAGTGCGGAGGAAGTCAGTTTAAGAAGCGTAATGATTAACTACTGGGTCGGGGAACACTTAACACAAAGCATTTAATGTGCTACATTAATTTATGACAGGGTTTGAGAAAATCTAGTAAATTAAACATTGAATTTAGGATGAAGTTTAGTTTACGACGTTCTACTTTAATTATAAAATAAACTATGAGAATAAAGTGGAAATATCGACTTTAATCTCGACATAAGCGTCAAAATTAAAGTGGAAATGTCGAGAATAAAGTCAACATGTTGATTTTGTTCTCGACGTATAGTTTGTTTTTTTCTTCCCTGTGTCTGTATTTTTTTTCCTTCACCATTTCTCTAATACGATTCTGTAGGGCTATAATTATAAATGCAAGTTGCAGTTTTATTATTTATGTATACAGCTTAGCTTGAAACAAGGTCCATATTAATGCAATTTGCCTAAGTGATGGTTCAGTTGGTAAAGATGTCATCACCAAGTTGCACTTGTTTTATTTTATTTTTATTTGGTGAATACTGTGTAATGCACCTGGGCTTGAAGTCTTGAAGTAATTACTGGAATTATTACTGGAAGTTGCACTGTTATTTATTTTATTGTTATTATTTATTAGTTTAAATATTATGCAGTTTAATGATGGTAAAATTGTTTTAAAAGTCACTTTAACGTGTTAGTGGGCAGAGATTGTTTACATTAACAGAAAGTGTAGTTGGTTTACAAAAAATATTTACTATTCCTTTTCTAAGACGTGTTCAGTGCAGTATAACTTTTGACAAGCACCTCTGGATATTTTACTAAGTCTAAATGCCTCTTTGGATGGTTTAAAATATGTTGTCAAAATTATAGTTTAAGTTGTTTGCAAAATTTGTTCAATTTAAAGGTTCTATATTTTGACTGCATCTGTCATGCAATGTGATTCCTCCTCTTTATTTGTGCCACCCCCTTGAAAACTATCACTTTATGGGGCCATGCAAACCTGTATTAATACTTGTGTGCACATTAAAATGTTTTTTTTGTACAATGTACAATTCTCATGACAGTGGAATAAGTTATTCTTAGCTAATCTACTGCAATAATTGCAGGGGAAAATATGGTTAACATCCACTCGTGCATGGGAAAAAAATACCATTGAATACCGTAAAACCGGTATAATTTTGAAAAATATCGTGATATAGAATTTTGCTCTACTGGAAAGTGAGAAGGACCATGTAATAAGAGCAAATACCACAAACATCAGTAAGTGCATGAAAGTTGATGGGTTAAATATCACACAATATATATATAAGTCAAAAGAATAAAATTTAAAAGGTTGTCTGGTAAATGAGAGTTTTTTTAGGAAACATTTGCTTATCTTAACAGTTTACCAGCCAGAAACTGTGTGGTGCATAAAGTAAAAGCTGGAAAAAAATTCTTTTTTTGTGGTACTAAGAAAATATTTTTTTATTTATGGAATTTGATGTACTTTATTTTAAACTATGGACTAGCTCTACTGTAGCTTTTTAATTCTACTCTTGTATGGGTTGTATTAAGTAGGTGAAGGAAATGGATGAATGAATATTTTTTTCAAAGAAATTCAATATCATGCAAAATCATGAGAAAAATGTTTTATTTAATGTTTAAGGCTGTGACATCTTAGTTGGCACCGCCTTCTTACTTGTTTTTTAATTGCTGTAATGTGTCAACATTTTTTGGCACATAAGCATGTGTTACATATGAAGGTCCCATACAAATTAAATATTTCTTGTTAGTAGGATACATGTGTTTGATTTATAACTTCAATCCACTTGTAGCACTTTTTTGTTGATATAAAGAACATCACTGATCAGTCTTAGAATATTTATGATTTACTGTATATTATTGTGCAGAACACCTATCAATGTCCCTGATACTGTTTTGTTTCATGTCACTGCATTTACTACATTTCTGTTTACTTATTTAGGTGATAACTTGACCAAAGTGGCATGACAATTTTAGCTTTGTGAATGTAAATGTAAAGGTATACCAGTATTTCACATACCTTTTGATTATTATTTTATATTTGGTAATCAACACTGTACTGTATATAACAGGCTATGTAAGACTACAGATAGGACAATGCACTGTATATGTACTACACAGTATATCCAAATAATGCAAAACCCATAGCCTAACATTCTCAAACCAACTTAATGTAATTCAGAGTCAAGGCAGTGTGGTACTGGAGCCTATTCCAGTAAATCTGGGGACAAGGCCAGAAACCGCCCTGGACATTAGATCATCACAGACATTATTTTTGGAAGTCATATATACATAAATACATTTAAAAATGTCAACATTGAAAGCATCCGGATGTCAAATTTTAAAAGTAATCTGAATTTCTAGGCTTTTAATTTTTTTTTCTTGTAGTAGCAATTAGATGTAGTAATAATTTTAATATGGGTGATGTGGTTTGTGGAGTTACCACCATGGTGCCTGTTGTGACATGTGGCAAGCAGTAGATTTACTATCCTGTGGCAATGGCATCTCCAGGTACAGTTAGATGCTGAGCACTGTGTAATTAAAGTAAAAAAATTCACTTACACCAAAACAGGAAATGCCATATCCCTAACACCAGTTTACTGTGTAGATATAAATTTTATATTGACAAATTTTGTTGGGGTTGTTTTTAAAAATTCTTTTGGCTGTTCATAGTTTCTTCTTCATTATTAGAGAAATTTTTATACTATGTAAAGTGTGGGAAAGCTTCAAGATCCACGGCAATGCAGTTTGCTACTAGTTTAGTAGTGTGTTGTTTCAGTGCTAAACAGGGGGCACAAGATTACAAATTATTAAAAAAAAACAGGATATTTCATTGACATTTTTTCAATTTTCCTTATTAAACTAACAAGTAATTCTTCCTTCAACGTTGGATAGAGGGAACACAAATGTATGAAGCTGCCTGTGAAAGTGGAATAAGTTTTACAATTCTAGTAATTTATATGGATGTGTGCACAAGTTAATTCATTTAAGAATAAATTAAAGCCAGTGAAGGCAGACTGGTTCTTCTCAGTATTAGTCAAAGATTGTGAATGTAGAGCTATTAGCTTTGTTTTGCATTCACAAATTGCATGCATATTGTATTAACTATCTTGAGAAAACAATTGTTTTGTACAAATGCAAAAGTACCTTTTTACATTATACATTCAAGGTCTCTGATTGTTAATGGTATTTGTCAAATAAATTGTTTAGTTATAGGTAAAAATGACAAAACTGTAATGTTAAAATATGCAATTGACAAAAGTAACATATTAATTTAATGAGCTTAAGTTATCTAAATTTTTGAATTTCTGAAAAAGCAAAGCCTATTCTTATATCGTCAGATGCAAAGCAGGAGAACAATGAGCACGTACAAATTTGTATACATATATACCCCACGCATGCTTACAATGAACACCGGCATCCGAAAGAAAATCATTCACACTGGGAGATTAAGTGAACTCCACAGATAAGTTCAGACTCAGACCATGCCACCTTTGAACAAACCATGCTTTATTAATTGCTTTTAACTGGTGGCTACCATTGATCTTAAATGCTTATTTTGAATATACAGTATTACACTTTACATTAATTGAAGTAAATATAAGAAATGGATAACTACATTTTTATTGTTTATGTTGACTGTTTGACTTTGGAGCTACTGCTGAAATTTTTGTTAAATATATTAAGTGTGCAAAGACATAAGAGAAAAAATTGTTAATGAAAGAGAATAAAAAAGTTAAATTAAAATGGCAGCTTGATAACTTTATTGGCCATTTCATAGATTTTCCATATTTTTAGGTTTATTTGAAGTCTATCCATTCCTCTATTATTTATCCCATTTCATCATGTTCATGATTTCATGGTACCAAAGCGTGTAATGGTAGAATTTGTTGCAAGGAAGGAATAAACCATGGATGGGACACACATAGGAGCAACATAGAATAACTAGCCATGTGCGCCCAACTACGTTGCACATGTTAAAGTTGTCTGTGAAGGGCTCCTTGTTTAAATGCGGCTGCCAGTCATGAACTGGGCCCTTCGTCGCACAGCATTATGATTTTTTATAAGGGAAACAAAATTACAAAAGAAAATCCTTGGACATTGGTTCGAAAGGAACGGCCTACTCGGAATCACTGTCCGAATAGTAATTATGTGGTGGTGTAGGAGCATTTCTGCTTCTGTCCGTTCAAAGTCCGTCTCGTTTTCACGATGTTATCGTTTCCTCTCATTATGTCTTCTCAACCTTTCTCCAATCTCGCAGGTTGTTTTGTGGCAATCCAAAGAGTAAGGCAATATACACGGAGCAATGGTTATAAAAGGGGGACACATGGGTATCTAGGCTCTTTAAAGCATAAATAGGGATCACTTCACTGACATGTGAGCAAGCCACGGTACAACTGTGAGACGCGAGCACTCGCCGCTACAGCGTAACAATAATAATTTCCAGAACGTGCTGTTACATTGTCATTCATTTTACCCACTGTCTTTCTTTCATTCATATGTTACGTAGGCATGTACCTTTTATCTTCAGCAATCTCATTCTCTAACCAGGCCTCAGGAGCTAACCAGCGTAACACTGTCCACCACCCCTTTTGTTATTCCGGCACATTGTTGACATCCGTGAGTAACAACAACGTACTAAACTGGAAGGTGGTCTACGCATGCGTGGAATTTGCGGACAAACAAAGATCAAGATCTAAATGAAGATCTCTTTAGTTAATTTAAAGCACAACAATTTGTTTAGTTTGAATGTCTGTGTTTTGAGGTGTAACTGGAGCTACAGTCTTCAGTAGTATAAGCCTGGAGGAGATTCTTAATGCAATGCCTATGTTTTAGCTGTCTCTCTACTGCCATCTAGTGCTGCTTCTTCTAATTCATTCGCGGACAAACAAAGATCAAGATCCAAATGAAGATTATATATAGAGACTAGTTGTTCTAATCTGCACATCTTTGTGAAGATGGGAGAGTAACCCACTCGGACGTGGGGAGTACATGCAAACTCCACCATAGCCTAGGATTATAATCCACTCTGCACTTAACACATGTATGTTTCCTTGCCAAAATAATAAATTTTATTTATATAGCAACTTTCCTATGCTGAAGGTGCTTCACAGAATCTCAGAAAGAACAACAGGGTATGTGTAACATTGGCTAGAAATATTTTCTACATAGTGCATCTTAACAGATAAATACAGGATATACAAAGCAAAGACACAATAAACCACAGTAAAATACTATATTCAATACTAGAAGAAAAGTCTGAACAAATAACACAATTTGTGATATAACACACACACAGATTATCCTGAGCTTCTGGATAGAGTAGTAAACTGAAAGAAGGGGCAGAATGTTAGGTTAAGTTAAAAGCCTTCCTGAATAGACAAGTTTTAAGTTGTCTTTTAAAAGAAAGAAATGAGTCTGATTAATTTAGGGAGGTCATTCCAAAGTGTGGGCACTATAGAGGTGAAGTTCCTGTCACCTACAGAGTGCAGGTTAGTGTGAGGCACAAAAAAGCTTAGTCTAATTAATTTAGGGAGGTCGTTCCAAAGTCTGGGCTCCATAGAGCTGAAGGCCCTGTCACCTATAGAGTGCAGGTTAGTGTGAGGTACAACAAGCTTGCCAGAATCAGAGGACCTTCGTGGACGAACAAGAGCATTGCGATGAAGAAGGTCACTGATATAGTCCAGTGCAAGGCCATTTAAAGCTTTGTAGGTTATTAACAGAATTTTATACTTAGTCCTGTAGGGCACAGGGAGCCAGTAAAAATGAAGCAGGATGGAAGTTATGTGCTCACTGTTGCTGGTTCGTGTAAGGACTCTTGCAGCAGAGTTTTGAATCAACTGCAGCAGTGATGTAAAATTTGAAGGGGCAGCTGCCAGTAGGGAAATACAATAATCGATGTGGGATGAAACAAGTTTTTCAGCATTACAAAATAAGAGGAATGAATGAACATGGGATATGTCATGGAGGTGGAAGTAAGAAAGTTTCATAATGTGGTTTATGTGGGTGAAATAAGAAAGGGAGGAATCAAAAATGACAACAAGATTCCTTGCATTAAAAACAGATTTGATGAGATCATCGTCAAGAGTGATTGTAAAGGAGCTCATTTTCTTAAGTTGTGCTTTAGTGGAAATTTTTGAGAATTCAGTTTTCTTGCAGCTGAATTTTAAATAGTTCTGCTCCATTCAGGTTTTAATTTCACTGAGGCAAGCTGTGAGCTGAGAAAGCTCTGATGAAGTTTCACTTTTAACATTGAAAAAGAATTATCATCTGCATAAAAATGATAACCCAGTCCAAAGCTATGAATAATATGGCCAAGGGGAAGCATATAGATACAGAAGAGCAGAGTTGCAAGGACAGAGCCCTGAGGAACTCCTTGTGTGACTGACACTGAGCTGGATCCACTGTTGTCAAGACTATTAAACTCTGGCTTAACTACTGAAGGATAGTGCCAGATACACCCAGAATATTCTCCATTCTGGATAGTAGAAAGTCATGTTTGACAGTATCAAATGCTGCACTGTGGCCTAACAGAATTAATATTCTAGTTTGTCCAGTACCAAGTTGTTGGCCTTATCTTACAAAGCAGGTCATTAACAAATGTAGATGTGACTTGTGAAAATTAAGAAAATAAGCTGGATGGAGTTGGAAGATGGGAAAGATATAAATGGATGATAACTTTATAACTTTATATTAGTTGAATTATTTAGATTTTTGGTTTTATTATGGAAGAAGTGGAGGAATTTTTCACAGACTTAAGTAGAGGAAGTAATAGGGGACAGATGCTGGTTGAACTAGTTTATAAACTACACAGAAAATAAAACCAACAAGTTATCATGGCCACTTTCTATTGTTCTTTCATAATGCGTGTTCTTGGCTGCAGTTAGTGCATCTCTGTAAGCCCTTTGATGGTCAGAGAAATCCTGGATGTGTACAGTGAGGCCAGACTCACGTGAAATTCTCTCAAGGCGTCAACTTGAAACTTTTATAGACTTTAGTTCTGAATGGTACCATAAAGTGGAACATTTAAAAGAAACCCCCATGTGTTTTAACACTAAAATTACCAGAGCCTACTAGAAAACTCACAAATCTGTCCCACTTTAAATCCGTTCGCACCTCTCCATCAGTGTCTTTTGTCCTGTGAATGTGCCGATTAAGACAAGCAGCAAGCAGCCTGCTATTCCATCCCCTACTGTCGCAGAATGTTCACTAAGTTCTCCCAGCTCATGCCTTGTTTGATTATCTGGGAGTGAACTGCTGGAGTTTTACAGCGGAAGTAATAGATCGTTATTTGGAACACATGCTTTTCTTATGGTTTCCGTTTCTACAGTAATCTGTGTAAACACATTGTTAAAACAGAAACTTTTTCATATTTTAGTAATAAATGTTACAAAATATAGGCATAAACTATAGAATGTGTGAAGCCTGAAGGCCAAAGATCAAATAAACACTTTCACAAAAGGTTCAAGGACGATACAACAGCTTTCGTGGCATAGCGGTAAGATTTGCCGACTTATAATCAAGAGTCCCCGGTTTGATCCTGACTGTCTCCTATATTTACTGTTTTCAGTAGTGAGCTGCTCTTATTGTTAATATTATACAGTACACACATACATTTGGTTTGTGTACATTTATAGTACATTTTTTTTCACTTTTATTCTGTCACTCACGATCATGATACATACTACTGCCCAAGGGATCTAACGCTGTTAAGTTTTTATTTAAAACTGCGAATAACTGTAGATGTGAGTGGTGTTTTGAGGCAATGGAACTGGACATTCTCTGATCTGGAGGGATAAAAGCTGACACACAAACGCTGGTGAATCTCCCTTCTTCGTATCTCACCGTCACTTGATTTTTTTTATTCAGTTTTATTGAGTGTTCCTGCTCATGCAGAATTAGTATGCACCCTATGGTGTATGATGTCAAAAAAAAAAACACAGACGTAGGTATATATGATATTTTAAAGAAATCATTTTATGACCTGAATAGTACCAATCAGAAAACATCATCGCACTAATGCAATATTATTTGAAAACGAACAGCATCCGATTGGGTGTGAATTTACGCTGGCGCTGTTACTTAGTGTCACATCAGGAGAGGCGGGGAGCATACAATTATTCAACTGAAAATTATATATCAAGCACATCTGTCTCGTTTAAAATTGTCTAAATTGTTTCAAGGGCAAGATCCAACCTGGAAACGCTGCAATCGAGCTCTAGCCTCACTGGGCCAAATGTTTTGGGCCTGTAGCAAATTAACATCATTCTGGACCAAAATCTTTAAATGCCTATCAGAGAGCCTTGGGGTCACAATCCCTCCTAATCCACTAACAGCTGTGTTTGGTGGTTTCACAGAGGGGCTTAAACTGGAGAAGGACAAACAAACCTTAATTGCATTTACTACACTATTGGCAAGTAGACTTATTTTGCTTAAATAGAAGAATCCTAACTATCCTCTTTTAAGTCAGTGGGTAACTGATGTTATATACTATTTGAAGTTGGAAAAAATCAAATCCTCACATAAAGGATCTGTACATAACTTTTTTAAAACCTGGAAGGAACTAATCAATAACATTTTAGAATAAGCATTTTAAATAAGGAAGCAGATTCTCTCCACTCTTTTTTTTCTTCTTTTTTTTTCTTTTTTACTCTGTTTTTATTTATTTATGAATTTATTTATTTAGTTGTTTTTACTAGCTTAAAGTTTTACTCTGCTGGCCTAGCTCTCTTTCTCATGGGTGGGGGTTGATTTGTTTTGAAGTCTTGTAAAACTTGACTTATTTGTATGGAATGTTATTTGTTATTAAAATCAATAAAATCCAAATAAATAAATAAGCAACACAATATTAGTTAATGAGGGTTCACTGTGCTGTATAACCAGACTTTATTTTAGCATATGACATAGTGACACTCTTGTTTCCAAAGCCATGAGTATGACAACATATTCCTGAACAAATGCTGCCCGTGAACTTTCATTCGCAGTCAAGTGGTAGCGGAGATGTAAATATTTAAGGCACCACACAATACTATTGTATTTTAGGACATTCCAGTCTGACCATTTGCTCTGGACAAAATGCGTAATATATATAAGTTTATCACAAGGGTATTTCACCATAGTAGAAAGCTCATACTTATCTGACAGTAGTAGAGCACTCTTAAGCAGCACAGCACAGTGGAGAAGATGAGACGGGCGGGGTGGCATGGCTCAAATGATCTGTAATAGCAATACAATAAGAATGCAGTAGAAGCCTAGACTTGATCCATTAGAAATGTAGGGAAATATTATAAGTTTCACATGAAGATAATTACTAGACATGTAACCATATACATATAACCGTGGGTATTACAGGTATGATCACTTTAGCAGTGCAAGCCAGATGGGTGTGAACATCAGGTCAAATCATTTCTCCAGTTGAAGTATATATAGAAGGCATTGAAAGCAACCCAGTATACCCTTTTTAATTAAGAAGACGGAACATTCCCAGTTCCTAGGTCCCGACAATGCAAAGAAAAATGTTCACAAATCAGGCATCAGGCAGGAGTGGGCAATCAAAAGAAGGTTTAGTCCAGTGAAGCACAAAAAGATTCACATCCATTGTACCTGGCAAAGGTAAAGTTCATAAAGATAAATTAAAATTCAACACAAAAAGTAATCAGTTGCATCAATGAACTATACATAAATTAAGATAAAGTGAAAGAAATGCAACAAATGCGAAGTTAATGCAAATTTTAATGAAAGTTTTAACAGGGAGGAGTGGCAGCAACATGCGTGTGCCAGTGTTCCTCCACCATTAAGGAAAACATATGGTACATTATGTCAGAATGTACAGAGCATCCGGAAAGTATTCACAGTACATCACTTTGTCCACATTTTGTTATGTTACAGCCTTATTCCAAAATGGACTAAATTCATTTTTTTCCTCAGAATTCTACACACAACACCCCATAATGGCAATGTGAAAAAAGTTTACTTGAGATTTTTGCAAATTTATTAAAATAAAAAAAATTAAGAAAGCACATGTACATAAGTATTCACAGCCTTTGCCATGAAGCTCAAAATTGAGCTCAGGTGCATCCTGTTTCCCCTGATCATCCTTGAGATGTTTCTGCAGCTTAATTGGAGTCCACCTGTGGTAAATTCAGTTGATTGGACATGATTTGGAAAGGCACACACCTGTCTATATAAGGTCCCACAGTTGACAGTTCATGTCAGAGCACAAACCAAGCATGAAGTCAAAGGAATTGTCTGTAGACCTCCGTGACAGGATTGTCTCGAGGCACAAATCTGGGGAAGGTTACAGAAAAATTTCTGCTGCTTTGAAGGTCCCAATGAGCACAGTGGCCTCCATCATCCGTAAGTGAAAGAAATTCGAAACCACCAGGACTCTTCCTAGAGCTGGCCGGCCATCTAAACTGAGCGATCAGGGGTGAAGGGCCTTAGTCAGGGAGGTGACCAAGAACCCGATGGTCACTCTGTCAGAGCTCCAGAGGTCCTCTGTGGAGAGAGGAGAACCTTCCAAAAGGACAACCATCTCTGCAGCAGTCCATCAATGAGGCCTGTATGGTAGGGTGGCCAGACGGAAGCCACTCCTTAGTAAAAGGCACATGGCAGCCTGCCTGGAGTTTGCCAAAAGGCACCTGAAGGACTCTCAGACCATGAGAAACAAAATTCTCTGGTCTGATGAGACAAAGATTGAAGTCTTTTGTGTGAATGCCAGGCGTCACGTTTGGAGGAAACCAGGCACCGCTCATCACCAGGCCAATACCATCCCTACAGTGAAGCATGGTGGTGGCAGCGTCATGCTGTGGGGATGTTTTTCAGTGGCAGGAACTGGGAGACTAGTCAGGATAAAGGGAAAGATGACTGCAGCAATGTACAGAGACATCTTGGATGAAAACCTGCTCCAGAGCGCTGTTGACCTCAGACTGGGGCGACGGTTCATCTTTCAGCAGGACAACAACCCTAAGCACACATCCAAGATATCAAAGGAGTGGCTTCAGGACAACTCTGTGAATGTCCTTGAGTGGCCCAACCAGAGCCCAGACTTAATCCGATTGGAGAGATTTTAAAATGGCTGTGCACCAACGCTTCCTATCCAACCTGATGGAGCTTGAGAGGTGCTGCAAAGAGGAATGGGCGAAATTGGCCAAGGATAGGTGTGCCAAGCTTGTGGCATCATATTCAAAAAGACTTGAGACTGTAATTGCTGCCAAAGGTGCATCGACAAAGTATTGAGCAAAGGCTGTGAATACTTATGTACGTGTGATTTTTCATTTTTTTTATTTTTAATAAATTTGCAAGAGCCTCAAGTAAACTTTTTTTACGTTGTCATTATGGGCTGTTGTGTGTAGAATTCTGAGGAAAAAAATTAATTTAATCCATTTTGGAATAAGGCTGCTGTAACATAACAAAATGTGGAAAAGTGATGTGCTGTGAATACTTTCCGGATGCACTGTATGTTCCATTTCTGTCTTCATGCTTTGTTCAGTGTCAGCAGAAGGTATCTACAGTAAGAGTTCTTACTACACAGAGGTTAAAGGCCTTTGGTTTTTGGCAAACTAGGGCTTCTCTGCCCCCTGCTCTCTTCGCTCGCCCACCCCCGGGTTTGGTTTTCCGGATAAACAATTTAAAGAGATTGTTATTTTCATGGGAATTGTTACATATGCATTATTTTTACTTTTACTTTAAAACTTTTGTTAAAACAATATTTGTCCTTTATTTCCTGCTCCGGGCGTGGTTAAATCTCTTTCTCACGGGACATTTAACGCTGGTCGCGTTGTGAAGGGGTTTGAACACAAGCTAAAAAAATGACGTCAGTTCATCTGATGTCTTGCTGCTCCTGCTGGTGAGCTACATGTTCTACTTGTCGCGATTTCCATTGATCATTTAAAAGCCTTTACAACAGCTGTAATTTTGCCACTTCATGTCTCTGCCACTAGCATTGTGAAGGGCGGAGTGGGGGCTGAACGCAGCGTTCTGCTTGTCGTTGTTTTAAGAGCTGGGAGCACATGAAGTGTGTCTGCCAAAAGCATTCTAACTACCTGCTAGTTTAGATATACATGAACATATTTTAAATTGTTTGTAAGTTGGGCATGACGTGCAAAAGTCACCGTCTCACCGGTTTTGCTCCCTAAGGTTGTAATGTCTACTCTCGCGTGTCGTCAATGTGTCTCTCCAAGATAATCAGGTCTCAATCGCTTCACTCTACCCCCCACAGTGGTGCACTTCACATCTCTTCCACTTGTGTTGGGGGGTTTGGGCAGAACGCACACTAAGGAAAAGCGGACGGATCAGTTACTGGCTTTGTGCTGCTGCTATGGAGGTGCATGTGCTGCGCGTCGAACATTTAAAAGCCTGTACAGCAGCTGTCCTTCTGTCTCACTGCCTTGTCTCGCATGACGTTAAAATGTTTCTTGTGGGAAGTCAAATTGTCTTCCGAGAAGATCACGCCTCGTCTCCCTGGTCTCCCTGCCAAGATTTTTTTTTATAACAGAGAGAGATATTAGTATGATTTGGAATTAAGGCTTAAAGCATCTGTATGTGAGAAGTTGTTGCATAAGTGATTCTCAGTATAACCAACTCTGTTCTTTCTAGCATTTATTTTCAGTCTAGGTAAAGGTAGCTCCAAATGAGAAAACAGGCAGTAATATACTGATGACAGGCTCTTGGCAGTGTATCATGATAGCGCAGGGGATGCCAGAGGTGAAGACTGAGTTCTCTCTGCAGCTAAAGGAAATTGTGTGGCATCTCAATTATCAAAACATTGGTCTTGTTTCCACTGCTGCAAATCAATTGATAACTGTCAAAGTGCAAATTAGAATAAAATGCCTCTTAGGCTGAAGGATGTCATATAAACAGGTGAATAATTTTGACAAACAGATCTGGAAATATTCTACCAGCTAACTTCATTTCATTATGACTACAACCTTTAAGCTTGACAAATAATAAAAAAAATACAAGCAGAAAATCATCTGAAATTCATCTGAGTAGAATACAATTGTAGTTTCCACAAATGTAGTCTTTGCAAATAGATATGTTTTTTAAAGTCGCACAAGGGGCACAAAAGTCTACTGCAAGTGACTACACAAGGGCTTAAAAAGAAAAAGGACGGGTTAAGAGAAATAAGATGTTTATTTTGGCCAAAGTATTTAACTTAAAATGATTCTGTTGAATGTAATAAACAGTTGTCAGTGCATATGTGTGCCATGTACTTGTGGAAATCCATCTGTGCTTTTGCTGCCTTTCAGATGTCTTGAGGTAGGTTAGTTTCATTAGTTATGCCAAGGTCTATATAGTTTAAAGCCTTTTAAAAGTTAAAAAAAAAAATGAACACACTAGTAATCCATTTCACTAATCTTTTGCTGTCTGCAAAATTAAAGAAGTGCTACTATGTATCTTCTTCTGTGCACACATGACAATAAGTTTAAGCCGAAGCAATTTTCATGCTGGTAGTTAACCTAAACATTTAGACATTACATGGGATTTTTCTGAGATTTAACAAATCTGCCACGGCAGTGCACTCTTCATTTTCCCATCTGACATATTTTATAGGGTGACTTGATAAAATAATGGAGATTTTTTTTTTCTTTCCTGCATTTGGGAGGGCTTATAGGCAGGATAGAACATGTGGAAAGGAGTAAACAGAAAATAAGCTGTAAAAGCAAAAACGTACTATAGGCTGATGCAAGAAAGGGATCTGCTAGAAAAATAGACAACAAAAATAATTATAAATCTTTTTAACCACTAGAGCAGTGCATTAATTGTGTCCATGACTGAAACTGTAGTACAAATAATGTGCATGATCACAATCTCAAAAACTGCATTTTTGACTTTAAACACCAAGTTTCTATAATTATACAGAAATTTAAAGTATGCGATGCAGAAGTTCCATGTCTTGCATTCACTGCCAGTGCCATTCTAGCATCCGTTTTGGTTACGCATCTTCAGTTTGCAGAAAGAACTATTACTGTATGTTAATTGCATATCAGGTGAAGGAATAATCCACCAAAAATTCTTTTTTTTTTTTATTATATTTTACTTACCTAATGTTGTTTGTAATGTTAACTGAGAAAAATGTTTAATCTCACGTTTTCATGGAGAACAGAGATAATAATTTATATGATAGAATAGGAGCATGTGGTGTCTAGCCCTGGACAAATTTTGCATTGCCTGTGCTGCATAATCCACATGTCGAGTCATCCAGTCATGTGCATGCACTTTTTGCAAAAATACTGGTATACATATACCTTTAGAAAATGAAAGTAGTCCAAAAACAGGATGCCCCTTCACACGGAAATGCGCTTTTGAATTGCAGACCCACTTTTCTCCCTCATTCATTGGTCAAGAGTCCTATGCTCATTGTAAAAGCACATACGTTTAGTTAGAGTTTCCATATAAAATCTAATGTATGTTGTTTCCTAATTTAGCTAAAATGTTTAAAATCGCATGGTGTGAACTTTGAGTATTAAGTTTTATATATCTCATGAATCTAATCTTAATTTATATTTGGTGCGATTCATAGGGTTTTTGTGATTAGATCCCATACCCAGAATAACCACCAGGCATGGTCTGGGTCAAAATGGCAGAAATATTTATTGAGTAAAAAGCCCCAAATCCACTGTGCACCACATTGAACCAATAAAGGGGTACCCTCGCCCCCATGAAGTTGTAGTTGCTTTGAAACAAGGGAGACGGGTCTTCAGAGCACCTAGAAGCAATGGGCAAGGAGGAGAAAATAAAGCAGTATTTACAGTATATCCAGAAGTAAAAATTATACTAGAAGTTTAGAAATGCTGCATTGAAATACACAGATGCGTCAATGATTTTAAATGTGTATATGTACAGTATTGTAATCATAACAGGTAAGAAGAAAATTTGCCCTCACCATCTGAAATCCACTGGCATTTTATAAGCACATACAAGCATTTTGCAAAACCTGTTAAATATCATTTTATGTTATCAGAATAGTGAAACTGACTGTTTACACTTATGAATAACAGAGAAAGTACACATTAATTGTATAGATTCAGTTCCCTTTTTTTTTTTTTTGGCAAAAAAAAAAACAACTAGCAGTGGTAACTGGTGCTGCCCAGGGTGTATGAAACATAACCTAGTGCTCCTTAATACAAATGGAGAATCTGGGCAAAATTTGGTGAAGATTGAAGGATTACAATGGCCGGTAGTGTACTCTCACAGCTGACACCAAAGTTAATTTAAAGGAGGCAACTGTATAGTGAATGATAAGTGTTAGACTGAAATCTAACTGAAAGTGAATACTTCATTATGAGCACACACATTTGTAAATAGGACCAAGTTAGATCAGTTTTCCTCATGTTCGGTCCTATGGGCCCACTATATTTGAAGGTTATTGCTCCCACCAGTGTCTCAATCACTGACTCATTTTAACTCTAATTTATCTCATTGTTTAATTAACTGGACATTTTCTGTTCTGTTGTTCTGCATTCAGAAATTATAGTAGTATGAGATTAAATTAATAGGAAATTTCATTTTTTTCTTTTAATTCACCTTTGTCTGTAAAGTTTTCCACCTTAGTTAAAATCTGACAATGGCAATTGACAAGTCAAAGGAACACTAGGACAAACTACACTTAAAGGCTGCAGTTGCTTTTGGCTGTCATGTTGAATAATAAATAAGTCAAAATAAGCAGAAGACTAGGAAGAGTGCCATGGAAATTGTGGTGATGATAATAAAAATGGTAAAGATCAAGACAAGAAAACAATAAATTATCCTTGCAGATGCTTGCAGCATTTCACTAAAACCCAATTTTGTATTTTCTGACTTGGCACCTGGAAATAATATCTTGCTTAATTAAGGTTGAAGACCAATAAAAATTAGTAGTTTTTTCAGACAACAGCAGCAATACCACAGGCACTGCAGAAGAGATCATCCACCTGATCCTTTATTTTTTTTTTTTTGGCCCGGCATTATTTGGATGGGAGACCAACCAGGAAATGCTTGGGTTGCTGCTGGAAAAGATGTTGGTGAGGTCAACAGAGGGGCGCTTTCCCTCTGGTCTGTATGTGGATCCCAATGCTCCAGTGAAATGACAGGGACACTGTGCTGCAAATATGGCATCATCCTTTGGATGAGATATAAAACAGAGGTCCTGACTCTCTGTGGTCATAACAGATCCCTGGGAGTCCTTCATAAAGAGGTATCCCGCAATGTCCTGCCTAAACTGTTCATCACGGCCTGGTCATTCTGGCTCTGTAATCATCCCCTGTCTCTAATTTGAATATTTCTCACCCCTTCACCACCTAATCGCTAACACGCAGTGAGCATACTTGTGCAAAGTGGCTACTGTTACCTTATTCAGGTGGATTCTAGACATTAGTGGTGGTTGAAGTGGCTTCCCATTCACTATATAAAAAGTGCTTTGAGTAGAGAAAAATGTGTCATATAAATCTAAAGAATCATTATTATTATTAAAAACCTGCATCCATGATCCCCAAAGAGTGAACTTGAGAACCACGGAGTTAGACAAATGCTGGTTCCTTTGTCATTTTCATTATTTGTTATTTAGCAGCTAATTAAGAAAACAAGAAGGAATGGAGTGAATGCATCTGTTCAAGACTAAAAAAGGAAATAAACTTTGGAATGTTAACAAACGAGTTAAAGTAGAACATTTATGTTTTTAAGTCTTTTAATCAGAAACATGCTACGCTTTCGTGTGCTACATAAAACAGTGCAGCTATTTTCATGTATATATCACCAGAACTGAGAAGGCCAGTGACGTCACTGGAAGGAAGACCTCAAAATCCCAAGAATCAAAATGACAGTGTGGACTAAACCTTGCATAGCTAGTCTGCCCCCAGCTGCAGCATTGATTCTTGGGACTTTGAGTTCTTCCGCCAGCTCATCACTAGGCCACTGACATCTTCCTTCTGCTCTTTTCAGATGATTTACACAAAAACAGCTGCATCATTTCACACCATGATTTTTTTCAAATCACCCACATGAATGAGCACTTTTCACTGTTAAAAGGTGAAAAAATGTTGACTTTTCCTCGTTAATTAAAATGAAATACAAAAATGTTGCTTGAGCAATAACTGCTTTAGCCACATTAACTGACCTCAAATAAGAAACTAGATTGTAACAAAAATCTGAAGCCAATCAGTTATACTTTGTATATTAAATTTATGCAAGGCTTCAAAGTGAACTTACAAATGACATCAAATTGGCTGCTGCCACATGCACTGTAATCCTCTTTAAGGAATATTAAATATTAGAAAGTGGAAGGATCCCTATGACAGTTGATGGGTTAGGGTCACGGCTGAAGTGGTGTTATCCGAATTCAACAGATTGCAATAGATTGCACTTGGGTTGTTTTTTAAAGATGGGCTGAAAAGCCAAGACACATTATCATTTCCCTTATCTTTACAATTGCATAAAATACTATTACTTCTCATAACACACAAAAGGGGGAGCGGGTAATGAAATTAACAAACTTATTTTTCTTGAAGCATTCTGTGTTAATTCTCAATATTTGTGCAGTTACTTGTCGCCCTTCTGCATTCAGGGTTCAGATCCTGTGCATAGTCATGGCCTATTTGGAGTTTGTGCATTATTCCCATAAATGGAGTGGGTTTCTCAAGTGCTGTGATTGTTTTTTTTCCTTCCACATCCCGAAAATGCGTATGTTAGGTTAGTTGTCTTTTGAAAATTTTTACTCATGAAATTAAAATTGTGTGGATGTGCATGATTGAGCCATGTGCACTAAATACTGTATAATAATCAGTAAACTATTTGTGGTCATTTGTTCCACATCTTCACCACTCTTTTTATAAATAAGTGCTTCCTGGTTTCAGTCTTAATTTCCATAAAAGTACATACTTTACTATATACTGTAACTAAAAAATATTCTAGCTGTATCAACTTTTATTGATGCCTTTGAGTATTTTAAAGGCGTGGTGTAGGTTTCTGCTCAAGACTAAGAGGTTATATTCCTATCACCTGATATACTCTTTAGTCCCGTGGCAGACTTGACTACATTTCTTTACACTGTTTTTAGAGCTTCTGTACCTTTTTTGTTGATATCATGACTAGAATTTCACATCAAACTCTAGATAGCTCATTCATAACGTCTGAGCATAGTAACCCTTCAATTCATATTCAACAGTTTCTACACTAAAACCTAGCATTTTCTTTTAATTTTATTTTAATTGATGATAATGGTGCATAAACATAAATCCTTTTTAAATGTTGCTTCCTGTAGGTCAGCATTGCTCATCTTCTTTTAGTAGTTGCCATTCTTTTTTCCTGCATTTAGCTCTTTGCACTTTTGTAAATTAAGCACTTTTCTAAGTGTTTACACAGATTTGAAAATTGTGTGTCTTATTCAACTTCTCAGTATCAGTTATCTCTCCAATTTTAGTGTTATCTGTAAATTTCACACATTTAGTAACTAATTCAGAGTCTGTGTCATTAATATAAATTAGAGTAACACTCCAAGCAGAGATCCCGGGGGGGAGGCCTTAGTGCACATAAAACATACTTCTCTTAGCTGTACTCTTTTTCTCCATATGATTAACCAACTTGCAAGTTACCACTGATGCCAATGGCTGTTAGTTTCAAAATTAATCTTCAATACCAAAGAGAATTTCAGTAAACAGTGTCAACTACTCCAGTTTTCTGTTCAAAAAGTGTAATGCATTGGTTTGGCAGACTTTTTTGTCATAGTCTTTTTGGTTGTAACATTTTCAGACCTGCTTTATTTTTTTCATAAATGTGGTTGAAATTTTGTGTTTCTTTTTTTTTTTTTTTTTAATTTGTGCGTACTCTTTTTAGATACTGCCTTTAAAATTATCATCATAGACACTCTTCACTCTTTGCGAGCAAATTCAGCCCACGTGACACTAATTTAGCCCCAAGGAAAATTTATATGGAGATCCTATTGATGGATCTGCTGCCCTCTAGTGGTATTTAACTGTATTTGTTGGGGGTGGGGGCACACATTTACATTCCATATTGTTGTCTAATATTCTTGCCAGACTACTACAAAACACATTTGGTCTCCAAGATTAACTGATTATACAATTTTAGGTTTCATAAATATTGCAATTTTTATAGTTAAGGCTTTCTTTTGACTTAGACATATAATAATGTGAAGGGCATTATGTAAAACTACACTACTGAGACTTCCATTTAAAGTATTTTTATTTCCCTTTGTGTCCATTAAGCCAGAGCCTATCCTAATTTAGCTGGTCTCTGCTTCAGCATTCAAAGGAGTGTGTTGGATGTTGGAAAAAAGGCAAGCCGGTCTTTCCATTCTGCATTGTTTGATTTGAGGTTTGGAAGGCGTTGATTCAAAATATAAAACTATCACTCCAAGATGAAATACCCCCCACCCACCTCCAAAAAGTCACCGACAAGCATCGGAGGTGGCAAGCAATATCCCAGGGAGGATTATTTAACCTTTCAATTTAGAGGGCACAAAGCCAGGCTGATTAATGAACTTTCTGATGGCCACTGATAAGCGGATCTGTTTCTTTATTCCTAGCACAAAGAAAAATTCCTCTAACACCCCTTCACCCCTCCCTTTTATATATATTTCTTGAATCAGAAAATGTGGCAAACAGATTAAAGGGGGTTGAGATTAAAATGAGTTTGTCTCATTGAGCAAATTTAAATGTTTAATTAAATTTGAACTGTGCTCAATATATGCTTTTGTCTCTAGCCCGGTATAATGATGTTACGTTTCAGAGGAAAACAAAATCTCACTTTGTACGCTTATGTGTCCATTTATGGGCTGTATATGTGTTTTGGGGGGTGGTGGGGGGGTCACCACATTTCTTTTACGCTTTTCTATACTCCCTGTTTCTATACTACACACACACCCAACCCTTGGAAAAAAATGAATTGTGTTATCAGGATGACTGCAGACACATAAGCATTCCCCTTTTCTTCCTGCATGGGCAGACAAGGTCGATAGCATTACAAGGTATTTGTGGCAGTGCTTGTTTCAGTCTTCAGAGCTGCCAGTTTTTCAGCCAGATTTGAATTACAAAAGAAGAAGAAGCTGGCATGAAAATTGAAAGGGTTTATCGGCTAGTCTGAAGCCTCATAGCACTTTGCTTATTTATGCAGTCCATCTGCTACCCTTAAATGTAAAAAGGAAATACATTTTCAAAATAAGGTCATAAAGACCGAGATAGGTGTAAGATGGTAAATAAAATATGGATACCTGCAATCTTTTTTTCAGAGCAGCTTATTGGAGCACATTAATTCTTTGATGCGTTTTTCAAACACCTCTAAAGGGCGCTTATGAATTTAGAATTTCCTTCTTGTAGGGACAAGACATTTTAAATAGATTTTCTCTGTGTTTTATCTTTTTGTTTAATGATATTTGATTAGATGCGTTTTAAATAAAACAAAGTTTTCTTTAGCGATTCCTGTCGGCTTTTCGTCAATATTGCTTTGTTAAGGTGCAGCTTAAACTTTTGATCTTAGGATAAGAAAGAAGCAAAAAGACTGGTAGTTGCTCTTTCTTAAATGTTAGTGCCTGACACGTAATATTGGCAAACTCCGTTAAGCCATTTTAGGATTGCAGGGGATAGAATCTAACCCAGCACCATCAAAAGCAAGACATGGAAAAAAACATGAAATGGGCATTGGTCCATCATAGTTTATTGATTATTATATTTATGAAATGTATCCAAATTTTGTCCAGATTGTTTGCGGTATTGCAGTAGATATCAAAAAACTGCTTTCCAAGGGAAATATTTCACAATGATGTTACACTGTATTTTCAAGTTGATAATAATCCTGCATAATAAATTTCAAATAAAACCAAAAAAAATATAGAAAATGTTAAATTCTGTGGTCTAACTCCAGATTATAATCATGGCTGCATTATGGTTATACTGGGGCTTCATTTTGTCTGTTTCTTTGGTTTCAAGGTTTGGTTATGGTAGTTTTCATCTGCTCCTGATGGCTGTTTGAGATAGTGGGAGCATTAAGAGATGTCGTTTTTTTTAAAATTGATTTGTTTGCATGTCTTCATATTTGTTAATGAAGAGTACATCATCATTCATCACTGGATTTTTCAAAAGGTAATTTTGTACTACTGTTTTCTCCTATATTCCCTTTTACTTTCATGTACTGGCAAATACTGTATATAACTTTGTTTACATTCTTATTTTCTGTAATATATGCACAGCATACATACACAATAGTCATTTTTGACAGTTTTTCTTTATTTTGTGTGCGTTTTCCATTATTAAGATGAAAATCCACAAAGATCAGTTATGTAAATACAGGAGATTTTAGCCTTGGTCCCTTTCAATGTTTAAAGCAGTCTGTCGGCTTTTCTTTCCAGCTTTCTTCATGATGACTTAATGAGACTCTTAATTAAAGCAATAATTTGCTTAATTAGGAATTTTTGATTCAAAGGTTGTGTTCATGGATTTTTTTTGTTTGCCAGCTGAACTGTAGCCAAGCCATGCGTTTGAAATAAGTGCCTGCATTGACAGCAGAAGATACCCACTGTGCATTTTTGTATAGGACAAGTTCCAGGAACTCAAACACCACCCACTCCTGTCATATGACCAGAAAAGCACAGATGCTCACCCAAAACAATATAGGGAAAGAAATGCATTTACTCATTCTTTTCTTACTGTCATGAGTTTTTCATATGTTATGACATTGATTTGCTTTCTTCTGGCTTTAACACTGTTACTGGAATCACTAGATCATATGTGGGAGTAAGTACAAGCTATATTCACCCATTTTCCACAATTTAACTTGGCCGATAATTTGTTTTTCTTTCTTGCCAAGGGTTTTCATGGCAGACACATCTGTTTCTTATGTGCAGACTGAGACTTAGTTTTGAGAAAGAATTACCTTTAGTTTCATGTTTGCTATTTATACTTTGGAATGTAGTAGCTAAGACTGGTGTCTGTGTTCATATTTGTTCCTCATTGTTTATTGATGGCTGCCTGTTTTTTATCACATTTGTGCTTGTTCCTCACATGCCTTCCCTGTCTTTGGATTCATATTAAACTATGCCATAGGCATACAGAAAACTCTTGACAAACATGAAGTGATGCTCATCTGACAGCAAAACATGGAGGGTTAAAGGTGAATATCACCAGTTTTGGGTTTTGAATAGTGTTATTGCAGCATAGATACCTAGATATGCTCCAGTAACAAGGTGAAAAAGGGAAAAATTAAAATAAGAAAGTTTAAGCAGTAAAGCATACCTTTCATCTGACTGCTCACAGAAAATGATAGTTAGACAACATCCAGTTAATGTAAAATCAGTGGCTTAGCTTGCACCAGAAAAAAAAAACAAAAAACTAATTTTCATTTGATAATCTGAATTGTATTTCTTCAGTCAGAATTCAGATATTTAATTTAACATGTACGGTTTTGAGATAGACGCCAAAGAAAACCCTGAGGTTGTGGGTCAAATCCCACTACTAACACAGTTTGACCCTGAGCAAGTCACTTGACCTGCCTTTGCTCTAATTAGAAAACCAAAAGAAGGGTTACCAGTTGTATCATAAATGTTGTTAGTCACCTTGGAAAAGAACATTAGCTAAATAGGTAAATTTAAATTTAAAAACAATACCCATAGTCATGGTAGAAGGTTGAATAAAAGCTGTATGTTTGCTCATTGTCATGTAAAAATGATAGAAAAATAGACGGTTTTACATCTCATCCGAAGGACAGCACCATATTTACAGCACAGTGTCCTCATCACTGCATTGGGGCATTGAGATCCACATATAGACTACAGGGTAAGTACCCCTCTGCTGGTCTTACCAACACCTCTTCCAGCAGCAACCCAAGCTTTTCCTAGATTGTCTCTCATCTAAGTACTGGCTGTGCCTGAATATGCTTAGCTTTTTAGAATATCTGCAACTTTTGTGACTTTTGGCAAGTCTCTAGTATCTTTCAAAACACAGTAACAACCTGATAAGCAAACATCCGTGTACTTGCCTTTCAAAACACACATATCACTCTGTCAGAAATTAGAAAGGCAATGCATTTTAGAAGACACCAAGGTTATTATAGTTAACGAAAACTAAAATCAAAACTGAAGCTATTATTAAAAAAAATTTTCTTAAACTGTAATAAAATAGTTAACAAAACCAAAATGAAAAACTAAACGAAACTATTAAAATAGCTGGAAAGATTAACTAAAATAAAATAATAATTTATTAAAAATATTTTTAGTTTTCGTTTTTAATGAATATTCATAGTCTTTAACCCTTGTAACTTTTAACTGTAAAACAGAAAGTCATCCACCACAAGCCGCCCGCATATATTTATCCAGTGAACAGTGTCTCAGGGTGACAGAGGGTGTTCACACAGCATTTGTAGTGACAGAGCGAGCTGAATACGCGCGTAAAGTATGTGAAATAGAAAGCGATTTACGTGCCACCTTTCTTTGTGTTTGTTGTATTTCAAGATGTAATTCAAATGACTGAAATTGGAAAGTGCTGGTCAACAAAACCTTTACCATATAGACAGAAAAATCGCGAGTGTGTAACATTTCAGTTTACTTCTCAGGTATCTGCTTTTTGTTGACAGTAATTCACCTGCCACTTCGCACAAGTAGAAATCATTTTTACTTTCTCGTATACAAAGTATAAAGTATATTAATCATGAAAAGAATTCGACCTCAAGATTCTGATGAATCTTAACGTTATAGACCTTATAAAAACTTTATAACGTTATAAAAATGCAACAAGAGAGATGGATGAAATTTGGCATGTGGTTGTTACACCAAAATTGTAGATCTGCATTAACTTTTGGGCCAAATCCATCAACTGGAAGTGGTACGTTAGCTGAACACATACTCGATTTTTTTATTCATGCAGCAGCAGAGTCAGATTTATTCAACTTTTATCATTTTTTGTTCAATATATTAATCTGATTTGATTTGTTGTTGATAGTTCTTTAATAAATATAATAGTTGTCTTGTGGTTTACTCCATAAATATCCATCCCCATATCTGAGTATACGAGAAAGTCTACGGGAGACCACTCCTGATTTCTGAAAATAAAACGACACTGAATGAGAGACTGACTAGGTCATCATACAAGATCAGTATATTGTTACTCACCCAATCACTTTTTCTTTAAAAACATCGTTTAACAACGAAGCAATACAGACTTACTAAATTACTAAAACTGAAATTAATAGATATAAAAATAAAATAGGAATGTCTTTGTGAAATAAAAACTAAATTAAAATGAAAAATAAACGAAATAGGAAAACTAAACTGAATTTTCAAGTAAGGTTAGAATAAATCTGGAAATGAAAACTAATATAAAAAGGCAAAACTATAAAAACCTTGAAAGACACTACATGCAGCTGATTTCTCAGTTTTGCACTTGGGATTCATCTTGTAAATAATTTGAAGCCATTTTCCTTTTGTTTTTAATTTTTTTTTTTGAGCAGTTCCTTGATCTCAATAATCAATATTGGAAATATTGTTTTGGAGTTTTAGAAGTCAGGTAATGCAGTGGTTAATTTTATTTTTTGTTTTTATTGATGTTAATTATTAAGTGTGTTCTTCCTAGGTGCCATTTTGTTTTTCTTATGGGCTCCTCCATTTTGAAATCTTTCTGTTTGTGATTTCCATGATGTTGCTAGTTAAGCTCACATGCCACACATTTCTGGCTGACATCATTGGGTTGATAGTATAGTATAGTATAAGGCCCAGATCATACACTTACCATTTGTCCAACTTTGTGGACTTGAAATAATATTCTGCAGGTTTTTTGACATAATTTGTGTCCAGTCATATTTTTGCCGATGACAATAAATGATATATCCTTGTTATGCAAATTAATTCAATTGGTATGCAGTGATGCTTCCTTTGACTGCAAAAACACTCAAAGAAACCAACAAATGGAACAGGGAGGAAGAAAATTAAGACTGTTTTAATGAGTTTGTTGTCAGTGTACATGTCTTGGTATACAGTACATGTTCATGGAAAAATGCAGTCATTTACTTCCTATATCCAGATACAGTGATCCCCCGCTGTATCGCGATTTAGCTATCATGCCCCCGCTATATCACAGAAAAATTCAATAAATACATCCTAGCTTTAGTGTACTTTGCAGCCAATTCATAACAAAGCATACGGTTTTCAGCAGTCACTACAGTAGACAAAAAGTTTCGCGTTATAATACCCAGATGATTTCTTACAAGGCCCGTTTTTGGCTGAAAGAGGGATTTTCATTCTCTTGGGCTCTGATTGGCTGCTGCTAACGTGGTGTAATCTCGCAAGAACAGTAAACGTTGGTCCCAGACACATCTCAGTTCTCTGTGTATCGCATACCTTGCTTGTGGTCCGATTGTTGTGAGCAAACTTTTTGTGAACTTTTTTTGTTTTATTTTGTTTTGAACCGTACGATGGTTCCCAGTGTCCTACATCTTCTAAAAAGGGAAGGAAAGCATTAGGCGGACGTTGCTCGCCATTATAGCTTGAATTGACGGTACGCTACATTATTATTATTATTATTTATTATGTTACTCATATCCTTAGCCTGACATCAACATATCATATGTGTTTACAAAGTGTGTTTTAATAAGTTTACATGTGTTTAAAGCATGTGGGAGGGTTATTTTAAGGCTTAAACTATTAAAAAAATGTTTATTTATATGGTCTTTCTATATTGTGGATTTTCACATATTGCTGATGGGTCTGGAACGTAACTTCCACGATAGGTGGGGTATCATTGTATTCCTAAATCTTTAAAAAAAAATATTAAGTTAATAACCAAATTTAATTTCATCAGTTTGAGATAAGTGAGATAATAAGCAATAAAATGTTTGGTACATTAAGATATTTGTCTACATATTTTATTTGTGAACTGGTAGGGGTGCTCATTAGTGAACCAAAACAAACAAACGTACAGCATAATTGGGCCTACCAATACAAAGATTGCACCCTGTCTGTCAGAGGGTTCTTGGTCAATATTTCTGACTTAAAGTCCACCTACTGCTAGTTGCTTCTGGCCTGACTCTATTCTTTGAGCCCCATGAACCTCTTCTGAGATGAGGATTATCTTACAGAGCTCCTGTGGCCCCCAGGTGCTTCTGTAGTTTTAGTTCCCAATTTCCTTTTAAAGGGCTAGGTCAACACTAAGTTACTTAACCATTATACAAGGTAGCAGAAGTCTGCATATAAGTTAATGCTTATGTTTACTGCCTTGTAACAAAGGCAGTTGACCATTTCCTCAGAGATGACAATTTTTATAACACCAGTCATTGTTTAACTGAAAATTAAACTATTATACACACTCCTATCCAGTGTCATTGACATTTAGTTGAAAAATCTGATCTACTATAAATGCTGGGATTTTTGAAACTCAAACACAAATTTAACTGTAAACCAGAATACTATACTCTATTATACAACAAATCAGAGATTCTTATCTGCCTAAAGCTGTGCAATTTTAGTGTTTTTCTCTCTTTTTTCATCTTGTGATATCCCACATTGGTAAAGGATCATGTAAAATTTAACAGAAGCTCATTCTCATTCACAGATCACAGAAATTCTTCATCATACGTAGCTGTTCAGTCCCTGCCTAGTCAAAGGGCATTTCTTTTCTCTTCCAGTCTGCAGCTGTATGTTGTTTGGCATAAATATCATTTGGTATTAGGATGTACTCACAAAATCACTGCCCTAAGATTAAAGGACAAGTTGAGAAGACATTTACATTGGTTCGTTATTTTAACTCAGTATCAAGGTCTAATCATCAGAGGAGACTGTGTGCAGAGGGTACAGACCTATAAATACCTGGGAGTGCAGCTGGATGATAAATTGGACTGGACTGCCAATACTGATGCTCTGTGTAAGAAAGGTCAGCGCAGATTATACTTCCTTAGAAGGTTGGCGTCCTTTAACATCTGCAATAAGATGCTGCAGATGTTCCACCAGATGGTTGTGGCGAGTGCCCTCTTCTATGCGGTGGTGTGCTGGGAAGGCAGCATAAAGAAGAGGAACTCCTCACACTTGGACAAACTGGTGAGGAAGACAGGCTCTATTGTAGGAATGAAGCAGGACATTTTAACATCTGTGGCAGAGCGACGGGCACTGAGCAGGCTCCTGTCAATCATGGAGAATCCACTGAACAGTGTCATCTCTGCTGTCACCGACCTGCTCCACTGACAGACTGAGGAGATCGTTCCTCCCCCACACTATGTGACTCTTCAGTTCCACCCCGTGGAACTAAACGCTAACATTATTCAAAGTTATTGTCTGTTTTTACCTGCACTTTTATTACTCTGTAATTTAATAATGTTTTTTGTATCAGTATGCTGCTGCTGGATTATGTGAATTTCCCCTTGGGTTTAATAAAGTATCTATCTATCTATCTATCTATCTATCTATCTATCTATCTATCTATCTATCTATCTATCTATCTATCTATCTATCTATCTATCTATCTATCTATCTATCTATCTGTCTGTCTCTCTGTCTCTCTGTCTCTCTATCTATCTGTCTGTCTCTCTGTCTCTCTGTCTCTCTGTCTGTCTGTCTAATTTGCTAGACAATGCACTTCAAAAGATTGAGACATTTAGACATTATCTTAGTCTAATTCTTACAATCCCAAGTTTCACTTTTAGGTGCCTTTGCATATAATACGAAAATGTCCACTGTGATCATCGTGTCTTTTAACCCATGCGAAGCAATTTGGCTCCCAGTAGAATGATTTTTTTTTAAATTTGGCACACTTAATTCTTTAAGGAAAATTGTCAGGAGAGTTCAGTTTTTGTTGAGATATCTTAAATACAGTGCCAAATACACATTTTTGAAATTTCAGATTCCATTGAAACATTGGTAAATTTGTAAATTCATATCTTAAAAACAGGGAAATATGTGTGTGACTTAAATTATGGATTGGTTTACTGTTTCAAATGTATTCTGAGAGATGTCACTTTAACTTGTATATTTTCCTGTTTTACTCATCTGGCAGCTACTCCTGATGGCAACACAGGGCCTCAGTACAAGTTAGTCAAATGTTGGAAGAGGCTTGCACACAAGCCACTTGTACAGAAGCTCAAGTCTCCTGCTATTTGAGATAGCTTAACCATGAAAAACAATAAAAAAAAAAAAAAAATGTTGTCACTTACCTAGAAATGAAAGTCGAGTGGAAAGAAATTATATAAGTGTTACTTTGTAAGCACAGAGTGAACTATTGTGTACTCAATACTTACTTACAATGCGTTACACTAAAACAGCTTAACAGATGCATTATCTGCACGTTGTCATGATTCAGTACTTCTCTACTAATACAATTTTCTCTGATAATAAAACTCCAAACCTGGTCTTCATCATGGTTTGAAGATGGCAACAATTTTACTTTGAGAGGTAAATAGATTTTAACTCTTCAGGTACACATTTCAAAAATGTTATGTTTTAAGGAATTGAAACTGCAATATAGGCAACAAACACCTAACAAAATGACATAAGTCAATGCCATTTTTACATTATTTAAATTGGAATCTGCTCTTATTGAAATCTATTGATTGTCCACAAGCCTATTTGGTTTTCATTTTTAAACTACAGTACAGATATTTGTAAAGTACTGTTAACACGTATGTTTTTAATGTCTACTAGCACATGTTGCATCTTTCTGGTAACAAAAGGATGTACTTAATATTTGCTGACTAGATGTTTCATTGTTAACATATAAGCACTATGTCCAGTGCTTCCAGCTAATATTTATAACTGTCCTGTCAACTTGGGGACATTTTGAGTTGTGACAGTGGAGCAGTTTGCATAAGTATTCAGGGTTCAAATAGTGCATTTTTACACAATGGTTCACTGCATAATAATAATAATGCATTTTATTTATAGGGTACTTTACATTAGCAATAATAAGTGCAATATAAAAAGATCATAAGTTCTTGTTATGTGGTTCTACCGCTGTGATTTGTAGCTAGAAAGGACATACTTTATCCAGTGGTGATCACTTCTCAGAGGAAAAATTCCTGGAGTGGCAAAAATTAACCCTTTAACAAAGTGTACCTTTTTATATTGTGATATCCACCAACACACACTGTAAGCAGAAGCTGCCTGTTGTGAAATAACATTAAACCTAATATTATGGGTAAATATGTAATTCATGAGAAACGTGTACCATATTGGTTAAGGCTTCAAATGGCAGGCTTTGAGGTTTTGAGTTCCACTCCTGCTCCTGACAGTGTGTGACCCTGAGTAAGTCACTGTACCTGCCTTAGCTCCAATATAAAAAAAACAAAAGAAATGCAAGTCATGGCATCAGTGTAATCTGTAAGATGAATTGGATAAAGGTGTCAGGCAAATAAGCTAATGTAAATGTAAGTTTAAGTGCTTGCATAATGGACAACTTACCACAGATTTTATTTTTGTGGCAATATTCATACATTTTGCAGTTATGGCAAAGTTACAGTATAATTAATATAGTCAAATATTAAAGAAAAGAGTTTGCGTTCAAAATACACCTCCTTTAAGAACTGTTTGCAATGTCAGACTGACATATCTAATAATATTTCTTGTGGCATTGAACACTACTCCTCAATATGTAAGATGTCATCAAAAATCATCAGAAAATAAATGATACATCATCTTTGGCCTAAACATACAGTTCTTAAATGTGAAAAAATGTTCAACAAAGGATGTACAGTATTTATTATGGGACAGTGTTCATAAGCTGAAAATAATTACTGAGGCATTCTGTAGGTGAATACAGTGGTCCAGCTTGAAGGTAATTTTGTTCAGTTTAGTCACACGTCACTAAATATCTATAACCTTGTAGCCTTGAATGCTTATCTCAAAAGTGTCATGAGCATACAGTATTTATTAAATACATAAATACAATGTTAACATACTGACAGTTTTGACAAAAACTATAAATGACAGTTTTCTTATTAAAGCTGTATTTAATTAAAAACTACAAATTATTGTGACTTCTCTTGTGTTTTATATGTACCTTACCAGGCTTACAGGGTATTTTTAGGATGACCCGCATTCCCTTTTCCACCAAACTGCAACTGCTTTTGTAATAGCATTCACTGTTTCATTTGAGATTGATAGCTGCTTAATAGAAGTTTTATTCAAAATACAGATTATACTGGAGTGCAATCACTTTGATATTTCTTTTAAAAGGAAGTATAAGGAGGACAGCCATTATTCAATTTTTTTTTATTTATTTTTTGTCCAATATATTTGTGAATGCAATAAAATATAAATTTGGCATTAAACTGAAAATTCAAGAAACATACACTGTAATACCCACATACACTGTGTGTATGTGTGTGTGTGTGTATATATATATATATATATATATATATGTATATATGTGTATATATATATATATATGTATATATATATATATATATATATATATATATATATTCACTTTTAAGTAAAACAGTTTAAATTCATATTTTGAAAAATGTTTATTTTCTGCCTGGATTCCCAATCTCCTAAATTAATTGTATTGGGTCTGCTATTCTACTTTAACTGTACATTTTGTATAGCCAAGTTGATCTGCTGGTTATCTATCATTTGCTGTTTGTTACATTTTAAGAAGACATTTTTCATATTTTATCAAATGTGATGTACAGTATTCCAAAAATTAAAAAATACATTTTAATTACTTTTAATGATAGTTTTGACACATCTCAACACATTACACAAACAAGACAGTCTCAATCACACATGGTAAATTTAAAAAGAAACAAAAATGATTACAGGATGTTTTTCAAAAAGAAAATTTGATCCATCTTATAACCCTCTTTTTGTGTATGGATATATGTTTTATACAAACAACCTGGTGCATTTCTGTCATTTTATCGCACTGTGCAGCTTTTTTATAAAGTTCTAGCCTTGTACCAGAAAAGAATGAGAGAGTCCAGAATTAACCATAGCACTATCTTGAGAAACCTAAACTATCCAAGACTTAATACTCCCAGTTGTATTCCTATGTCAAATACAACATTCTGTTATAAATCAAACTCTCAACTGCTTTCTCCTTTAGTGGTCCCCAAGGTATAATACCACAAAGACAAGCTGATAGTCCTTTTCTTTTTAGCTTTCCACTGAGGGTCTACATTAAAAAAATGCTTTTTCTTTTTTACTTCTCTCTATCTGGAATAAGATTTCCAGATAGTGACAAGAGAACTGGATTCATATAACATCCCAGCACTTCCCAATAACTACATCTGATAAGACTGTTGATCAGATTAAGACTACACTCTGTAAGCTAAGCTGAACCAGCAAGTACCCCACAATGAAGGACCCCTTGCTAAAATGACAGATAATTGTGTACCCTTTGAAATGTAGTTGTGTGGGCTTCCTGTAGATATAAGATACTTTGTATACTATTGTTCATTAGAAAGTGGACGGTATCTTTCTTCAAAATAACCTTATAGATGAGAAGCACTTCACTGTTTCTCTGGCTGTGTTCTTCATGCTCTGTGTCATTGTTGTATTTGGGTCCAGTCATGAAGGCACTTTATAAACAAAAATTTGATGCCAAACTAGTGACATGGCCATCCTAACAGACTAAGAGCATCATTTGCACCAAGTCAAATAATACAAACAAATGTTAACCAGAATAAGGCACACAAAGCTCAACAACAAAATGAAGCAAAGGTGTGCTCCTAAAAGGTTTACTACACTGTTAGACCTTTATAACTCAGCAGACAGTTATACCCAATTTTACCAGGATACTGTAGAATAATTACAGATTTAATAATAATAATAATAATAATATTATTATTAAGTTACTGTTGGCCGAAGAGGAAGAAGGAGAAGAAGAGCGGGGAGACATGTCCGGAGGAGAGGATTAAAGTAAAGAGAGTGGAACTGAGGGTAGGAACTTTGAATGTTGGCAGTATGACTGGTAAGGGGAGAGAGTTAGCAGATATGATGGAGAGAAGGAAGGTTGATATATTGTGTGCGCAAGAGACTAAATGAAAGGAGAGTAAGGCCAGGTGGATTTAAATTGTTCTATCATGGTGTGGATGGGAGGAGAAATGGGGTAGGAGTTATTCTCAAGGAACAGTATGTCAAGAGTGTTTGGAGGTGAAAAGAGTGTCAGGCAGAGTAATGATTGGAGGTGTGATGATGAATGTTGTTAGTGCATATGCACCGCAAGTTGGATGTGCAATGGGTGAGAAAGAAGATTTTTGGAGTGAGTTGGATGAAGTGATGAACAGTGTACCCAAGGGACAGAAAGTGGTGATTGGAGTGGATTTCAATGGGCATGTTGGTGAAGGGAACAGTGGAGACGAGGAGGTGATGGGTAGGTATGGTGTCAAGGAGAGGAATGAAGAAGGTCAGAGGATAGTGGATTTTGCCAAAAGGATGGACATGGCTGTGGTGAATACGTATTTTAAGAAGAGGGAGGAACATAGGGTGACGTACAAGAGTGGAGGAAGATGCACACAGGTAGATTACATCCTATGCAGAAGAGTCAATCTGAAGGAGATTGAAGACTGCAAAGTGGTGGCAGGGGAAAGTGTAGTTA
The DNA here is from genome assembly GCF_016835505.1 of Polypterus senegalus. Classification (NCBI taxonomy): domain Eukaryota; kingdom Metazoa; phylum Chordata; class Cladistia; order Polypteriformes; family Polypteridae; genus Polypterus; species Polypterus senegalus. The sequence continues at coordinate 19,355,537 of NC_053160.1, forward strand.
AGCAGCATAGGATGGTGGTCTGTAGGATGACGCTTGGAGATCAAGAAGAGGAGAGAGTGAGGGCAGAGCCAAGGATCAAATGGTGGAAGTTGAAAAGGAAGACTGCAAGGTTGAGTTTAGGGAGGAGGTGAGACAGGCACTGGGTGGCAGTGAAGAGTTACCAGACAGCTGGGAAACTACAGCAGATGTAGTAAGGGTGACAGCAAGAAGGGTGCTTGGCGTGACATCTGGAAAGAGGAAGGAGGAAAATGGAAGCCTGGTGGTGGAATGAGGAAATACAGGAGAGCATACAGAGGAAGAGGATGGCAAACAAGAAGTGTCAGAGAGATGCAGAAAGTAGACAAGAGTACAAGGAGATAAGGTGCAAGGTGAAGAGAGAGGTGGCGAAGGCTAAAGAAAAGGCGTATGATGAGTTGTATGAGAGGTTGGACACTAAGGAGGGAGAAAAGGACCTGTACCGATTGGCTAGACAGAGGACCGAGCTGGGAAAGATGTGCAGCAGGTTAGGGTGATAAAGGATAAAGATGGAAACATACTCACAAGCGAGGAGAGTGTGTTGAGCAGATGGAAAGAGTACTTTGAGAGGCTGATGAATGAAGAGAATGAGAGAGAGAAGAGGTTGGATGATGTGGAGATAGTGAATCAGGAAGTGCAACAGATTAGCAAGGAGGAAGTAAGGACAGCTTTGAAGAGGATGAAAATGGAAAGGCCATTGGTCCAGATGACATACCTGTGGAAGCATGGAGGTGTTTAGGAGAGATGGCAGTGGAGTTTTTAACCAGATTGTTTAATGGAATCTTGGAAAGTGAGAGGATGCCTGAGGAGTGGAGAAGAAGTGTACTGGTGCCGATATTTAAGAATAAGGGGGATGTGCAGGACTGCAGTAACTACAGGGGAATAAAATTGATGAGCCACAGCATGAAGTTATGGGAAAGAGTAGTGGAAGCTAGGTTAAGAAGTGAGGTGATGATTAGTGAGCAGCAGTATGGTTTCATGCCAAGAAAAGCACCACAGATGCAATGTTTGCTCTGAGGATGTTGATGGAGAAGTTTAGAGAAGGCCAGAAGGAGTTGCATTGCGTCTTTGTGGACCTGGAGAAAGCATATGACAGGGTGCCTCGAGAGGAGCTGTGGTATTGTATGAGGAAGTCAGGAGTGGCAGAGAAGTACGTAAGAGTTGTACAGGTTAAGTATGAGGGAAGTGTGACCGTGGTGAGGTCGATGGTAGGAGTGACGGATGCATTCAAGGTAGAGTTGGGATTACATCAGGGATCGGCTCTGAGCCCTTTCTTATTTGCAATGGTGATGGACAGGTTGACAGACGAAATTAGACAGGAGTCCCCGTAGACTATGATGTTTGATGATGACATTGTGATCTGTAGCAATAGTAGGGAGCAGGTTGAGGAGACCCTGGAGAGGTGGAGATATGCTCTAGAGAGGAGAGGAATGAAGGTCAGTAGGAACAAGACAGAATACATGTGTGTAAATGAGAGGGAGGTCAGTGGAATGGTGAGGATGCAGGGAGTAGAGTTGGTGAAGGTGGATGAGTTTAAATACTTGGGATCAACAGTACAGAGTAATGTGGATTGTGGAAGAGAGGTGAAAAAGAGAGTGCAGGCAGGGTGGAATGGGTGGAGAAGAGTATCAGGAGTGATTTGTGACAGACGGGTATCAGCAAGAGTCAAAGGGAAGGTCTACAGGACTATAGTGAGACCAGCTATGTTATAATGGTTGGGACAGTGGCACTGACCAGAAAGCCGGAGACAGAGTTGGAGGTAGCAGAGTTAAAGATGCTAAGATTTGCACTGGGTGTGACTAGGATGGATAGGATTAGAAATGAGTACATTCGAGGGTCAGCTCAAGTTGGACGGTTGGGAGACAGTCAGAGAGGTGAGATTGCATTGGTTTGGACATTTGCAGAGAAGAGATGCTGGGTATATTGGGAGAAGGATGCTAAGGATAGAGCTGCCAGAGAAGAGGGAAAGAGGAAGGCCTAAGCGAAGGTTTATGGATATGGTGAGAGATGACATGCAGGTGATGGGTGTAACAGAACAAGATGCAGAGGACAGAAAGATATTGAAGATGATCCGCTGTGGCAACCCCCAGCAGGAGCAGTCGAAAGAAGAAGATTATTATTAAGTTACATTTATAGAACACCTTTCACAAATCCAAGGTCACTTTAAATACAGAGTGGTAAAAATAATAATTTTGTAGTGGACAAGGAAAAAGAGCAAACTAGATAATTAACAGACTAGGTCATTTTGAGGAACCACAGGACAATCCAAGGCATCTCAACATTATTTATGAAATATTCAAGGCCACAATTAAAGGCCACACAATCTATTGATACCATCCCAGTACTTCACTGCAACCTAGATGATAGATGATCAATTTAGCTCCCAAAACAGTGGACACAGTATTAAAATTTGTGTATTGTGATTGCTTTGCCAATAATACTTAGAATAACTAGTAATTAGTAAACAGTCATTGATAGGTTTCTATATGTTGCTGTGTGCTAGGTTAAAGTATAACAAAGACTAGTTTACATACATTTTATTAATCCCATGGGGAAATTCAAATGCAAAGGGTTAAAGAAAATTTCTGGGTGTCTAAATCAGAACTTCAGTTGCAGAAGAAGCTTTTCAAATTAACAGTCACTTCACTAGCCAGATATGGCTTCTTTTAAGGGTCAAGTACAGTAATCCCTCCTCGATCGTGGGGGTTGCGTTCCAGACCACCCCACCCCCCCCAAGATAGGTGAAAATTCGCAAAGTAACAACCATTTGTTTGTATGGTTATTTTTATATATTTTAAACCGTTATAAACTCTCCCACACTGTTTATAAATATTCCCTGCAGAATTATACAGCATACAGCAAATTATGTATGTAAACACACTGTTTATATACAGTAAAACCTAAATATTATTTTAAAGATTTCGAGTGTCTCTGATATCACATATGTTACAGCCATCACGATGAACAGGCCACCAGCAATAAATACGTACAATGCAAGAAAAATTGTATACAGTAAATGTGTGTACAGTGACACTAAACGTACGTACATGTACTAAGTACTGTAAGTAGAAAATTAATTATGATTACTCACCAACAATAACACGATGACTTGTCCGATAACGATGAGTTTAGTTTTACTGCACAGCGCGTAGCACCTCCGTTGTTGTTCTTCTAGCAGTCTTCAATCCAAATCCCTAAAGCAGATTCCATCCAGACTACTGCCTTATTACATCCACTTACAACTCATTTTGCACCCTTGTTAAAAGGACACTGTGGCCGTAGATCTTATATTCCTTTCCTACTTTTTAAATAAAAAGAATCGTAGCCTCATTGATGCCTTAATGGCGTCCTACAGCTGTGTAGATTTTCCCTTCCTTCAACAAATCCAAAACTTTTACCTTTTCGGCAATCGTTAACATCTTCCGTTGGCACTAGGGCACGACCCCTGAAGCAGGAGCAGATCGTTTTGGAGCCATAATGAAGGGCTTGACTACGCACAAAGATAAACACAAAAGAGCACAAAAGTTAACTCTTTACACAGCGAAACACGTTGATGCTGAATGAGCGAGACGAGACTTCTTGGTTAACATCGCATTCAGCACACAGGAACTTAACTGCGTGCTCTGATTGGTTAGCTTCTCAGCCATCCGCCAATAGCGTCCCTTGTACGAAATCAACTGGGCAAACCAACTGAGGAAGCATGTACAGGAAGTAAAAAGACCCACTGTCCGCAGAACCCGCGAAGCAGCTAAAAATCCGCGTTATATATTTAGTTATGCTTATATATAAAATCCGCGATAGAGTGAAGCTGCGAAAGTCGAAGTGCGATATAGCGAGGAATTACTGTATATCCATTAGGGCTCATTTAATGGGACAAATATTTTTTGATTTGTAGTTTTGTTTTTATTTTATTTTTTAATTAAATTGTATAGTGGTTTTAAATTTTAAATTACATTTTAACTGAAATTCCCTAATAAAATGTAACATGCTTGATGATATGATTACTATCATTTTTACAGAAAAGACAAATTTTATTGTACTGTACTTTAATAAAACGTAAAAATTTTTTGCAAATACAGGATAAGTGAATGATTAACTTAAATATTTGTCCCATTATCTTGTCTGACTTGTCTGTTTCCTCGCCAACAGTTTAATGTAATTCCTCAACTGTTACTGAGAGACTTTTTTTTTGGTATTTTTATGTTTACTAGTGCTCACAGTAATCAGAATTACTCTTGTCATGGATCAGTGAATGTGATAATCTTGGATTGTTTGATACAGTGTACTCATGTTCTATTTTGATTAAACATCCTCATAACACAACTGTAGTTTTAATTTTTTGCATTATCTTTATATGTGGGGAATTTTGCTGCAGCCTTACTACTAAGTTACCAGGATGAAAACACATGTTCATTAAATATATGCTGTACATGTCACCTAGTATAGTCAAGGCTACATCTGTTTCCAGTTTTTCGTATATGAATGAAAGCTGTATACATCTTTCCATAGTTTTTCTCCTTTTGCCTGTTTGTTAGGGAGTATTACATTTTCTAATATTTCATTTTCAATTTCTTTGGAAGTTTATTCTATTTTTGTATACTGTTAACATGTTTGCTACTGTATATTAATATGGTATTACTAAAACAAAGTTGCATGTACATACTGTAATATGAGCCCTTCATTGTTATTATATGGAGGTTATTTCAGAATCTGAAATTGAACAGAATTATTTTAGCATGCTGTTTATACATATTGTTACACTGTAGGTGGTACACATTATATTACTTGGATTGCAAACCCATGTGATTTTTTTTTATTTTCTTACTGGAAATGTATTAGGATTGATCTAAATGTTCAAGTTTAATTGTGATGTTTATTTAGTGCAATGGAATTCTTCCTTGCATGCCTCCTCAGAACAGTTTACAAAAATATAACACCAGCACAGATTCACACACATAAAAGAGCATATTGAAATTTGTAAAGAGTTACTTTTCAATATAAGTGTGAAGTGTCATAGCAAGTCGTTCCACAGTTTGTCAGAATTCAAAAATTATGCCACTGATCTCAGTTACATGTCCATAGGTCAGTGCTAGAAAATGGCTGACAATCAGATATCATCATGGTGGCATGTGGAAAGTGAATTTCTTTTGTAGATGTAAATCCCTGCAGCAGACATTCACTTGTATCTTCAGCAAGAATATGGTGATATTTTCATGGATGGTAGTCAGACAATAGGTAAAACATTTTAAAGATTGGAGCACAGACATCACCACCAGACCATTAGTTCTCAATTACATATTGAAAATGACAAAAACAACAAAAGAAGAAAAACATTGTGGTTTTTTGAGGGAATCAACCCTTGAGCTTGAGAGCAGAGGCTGTGATAGCATTGATTAGGAAGGAGATTTTGTTGAATAACCATTTGATATTATGTAGTCATTTCCTATGAACATCTTTAAACATCTTTTCAATTGTAATGTTAATATTTTTTATGTAAATCATATATTTGATTTTTCTCTGTTTAAATGCATCTTAAATATTTAAGGAAATTCGCTATTTTTTGCTTATGATTAGGAGCCTATGAGCATAATGAGTTTCTGCAATTCCCAGGACAGGGTAACAGAACATTATTGTTATTTTATTTAAAATTTAGCAATACAACATCTTTGAAACCTGGACGAAATGTATTATTTTTTATTAATTTGCAGTCATCTTTAAATTGCTTTTGCTATAATACATACAAATGTAATAATTTATTTGCAATATTATTTTATATTTTATTAGGTAAGAGTAATAGTATTAGGTTATATATATATATATATATATATATATATATATATATATATATATATATATATATATATATATATATATATATATATATATATATATATATTATTATTTTTAAATAGTTGCAGTTTGCATTAAGCAGTGTACATGCCCTGAACTGATATTGACACTTAACGGGGGAAAAATATTTTTGACATTGACATCAGTAACAAAAATATGTACTGTGCCTTACTTTGTAATTACACATCTCACAAAAGTAAAGTAATCAATTCCAGCAAACAAAATTATTAATTGTTCCTTATCATTCAAGCAGAGTCTACTGGTTCCTTGTGTAGCAGAAAAAGCCCAACAACACCATAAAGTACAATTTTGACTTGAGGTCATTCAGTTTAAATAATTAACTTATTCACTCATGATATATAGGTTATCAGAAATGCATTGCATTCCAGTAACTAAATCTTTTAAAGATGTAATTAAAAGGTTTTGATAACTTGTTAACTTTATGCTCAAACAAAAAATAAATGTTAAAAGAATTGTATTTAGCTATCACTTCCAGTCATCTCCATTAACACTGCCTATGATGCTTTCCCTTGTATTGTCCACTCTATATGGTGTTTATATTAAACATAGCTGTATGACATTGAGTGAAAAAACACAAACACAGAGGCTCTGCTGAAATATTAAAATTAAATTGGAAAGTGCATTAAAATGTATCTTCTGTGGCATTTTAAAAGTACACCATTTCAAGTGAAATGAAAATCATTCCTAATTAATTATAGGGACATTTAAAGTAATGGAATTGCACTGTAATCATTTAATCTTAATCTATGATCATTTAAAGACCAAGAAGAATACATTCATAAATATTTTAATACACACATCTAGTAATGACTTCTAGGAAATATTCCCTTTCCTAAATAAAATTGTTATTCAGTGTGAAAATATTGTGTAGGTTAAGCAGTGATAAATGGTAATTTTAAAATTATTATAAAGAAATTGACAGCATTATAGAATGTTTTCAGAATTCTAAGTCACACTGAAAAAAACAAAAAAAAATGAACCTGTCAAACTTGTTTTTTCATTAGGGTGTCTGTTTTAATTTTCACTCGGACCACTTTTAAAGCAAAAGAGGATAAGTGACATATGCAAATGTAGTGTTAGATGATTCTGTTCTAATTGTTTGCGTGCTACATAGTACATGTTATGCTATCCTACAGAGCTGAAATATACAACTGATTAAGAATTTAGTTGCACAACAGTTGATATCTATATCAATCAAAATTGTATTTTAAATGGATAAGTGTAAGGTCAAGTATCTTGATGGATCTGCCAGTTACTATTTTTTAGGTTTAAAACAGTTACGGACAGAATGCAGTATTATTAATTTTGACTTGAACACCAACACAAACTCATTTTCTTCTGCTTTATGGAGTTAATATCAGGTTCTGCTGATCAAATATGGATTTATTTTACAAATTTGTAACTGGTAAATTAAACTATTCATAATATCTTATTTTATTCACAGTATACCATTTACTTTGTTTTTTTTCAAAGAAAAATTGTCTACTCAGTACAAAAATGAACACTGTTTATATCGTGCAGGTTGCACTCTTATTTTGAAGTGATGAATATCACAGTTTTTCATTTTTGATTTTCAAGTATCTCCTAATACACCTTACATGACTTATAATTAACTTAGCCACATATAGTTATACATGAAATCTCACACTTACATTCAAGGCCCCCATTCAACAGCGTAGAGCAAGAATGAAAGGAGATATTATGTGGTTAATGACCTGGCAGCAGCTGAGCACATCCACTGATTACCACGAAGAGAACTAGGTGAATATGGCATTAAATAGGAGCTGCTATTTTTTTTAAATGCTCCTCATGATGCAAATACATTTTCTGTAATATTAGGTAATACAGGGCAGTTTTTCTGTTATACTGTAGTAGACTGGTTGCGCTCTTACAATAAACAGTGACCAATTAGTGCAATGTAGATTATAATTTTAGAGTATCGTTGTGATTTTCTATCCAGTGTCACCCCAAAAATAGCTATTAAAGGCATTAAATTAATCCTGAATTTGTTTCAAATTCATCTGTGGAAATTGTACTCCAGTAAAATTTTAAGTAGAGGACATATGTCAGTAGTGGGGATGTGCTTTAAAGCACCTCTGACAGGTTACATTATTGGTCTAAATTGAGGCAAGTGTATGCAGTGTACAACTTCAACATGAGTTAAAGACATACAGTAAGAAATAATGTACCAGTATTCCATTTAGGATCTTCAGTGGCACTTTTGATGCCTACACTATTTATTTCAGAATGCCTGTTTTTTTTAAGAAGATTTTGTCCGTTTCTAATCAAGACCACCCAGATGAATCTGTATTGGTTAATCCTTTGCTGTTGATTAGTTTTCCCTGATCATAGGATGTTGACTGCCGAAGATCTTTATTTAGCATTACTTCCATTTCAATTGGCAAATGTACTGAAAACTAAGGGCAGTTAGATTGAATAGAAATACATCATATAACACATGATCCTATTTTGGGACAAACTGACGATTTATTGGAAATGCTCTTTAAAATGTTGACTCTGATGAGGAAGTCACTAGTAGTTTAAACAGAAAATGCCTGTGAAGAAATTGCACAGGCACACATTAATGCAGATGACTTTTTGTGCGGACTGCTATTGAGAGCCTCTACATTGATGCGAATATATCTGTCCAGTCATTCATAATTCACATTAAAGCAGTATAATTTTGTGGCCAACAGACTGTTCTTCAGATTTGCTGGGCTAAATGTTTGGGTGACGGTAACCCGTTAGAAGGGAACAGAGAGGGAGCCCCTGCATTTGACAACCCTTCAGAACATTCAGGTCAGTAGGCAGAAATTGTAAGAGAAAGAGGAGAGCGGATAAATAGTCCCATGCAGGAGTTGTGGGTTGTTCTTTCTGAATCGGTGAGAGTAGAAGAGAGAGAGAATGGTAGGGGCAATCAGATATACCAGCAGCATTACATTAAGGAGAGTGAACAGTACAAAACTAGCAGCTGTTAGTCTTTTACAAATTGTTTCCAATGGATTATAGCAAAGAATGTTTAACTAGGTATATAGGCCTTTAATGTACAGTATGTTATTGTTTAATGAATGCAACCATTGCTTGGTACAGTTACAGTACGCTAAACTGCCCTATATGTTTTATCTGCAAAACTATTACTCCCAGTTTGAATGCAGTAGTGCTAAAGACTCAATGTGCCTACAATAAGGCTAAAGCGATTGACAATAGAAGATTAACCAATAGGAACAGGTTCATCCCATTGGACTTGATTGACAAGTGACAAAACCATCATGAAAAAAGTGCTTCTGAAATAAAAAGTGCTGCAATTAAAAGATCCATTTGGAAAAGTCACATTGTGAAATAGAAACAGTCTTTAAAAATATGGCCATTAAATCTGTAATAATAATAATACAATGCTGAGATTGCATTTCTTAATGATTAGATGATTTTTTCTTTATAATTAAATTACTTTTATTTAATTATGCTTTTTTTTCACAATTTATTGACTTATTTATACATATACTTTTGCATGTGATTATTTCATTGTTGACATTTTTTTTTTTTTTCATTTTGGCACAACTAGCATTCCATATATTGAAAACATTTGCTTACTTTAGGGTCTTTCTTTTTGTGAAAAAATAAGCATTTGGTACACATATAGTCTGTAAGCATAAAGGACAAAAACACAATGTTATTTAAAAATTCGGAAAAATCATCTATCTATCTATCTATCTATCTATCAATCTATCTATCTATCTATCTATCTAATAAAGGTAATAATCCACAGTATCAATAAGTACAATCAGTGGATACCTATCACATTTGAAATGAGATGCAGTGGGTTGATTACAACTTACAATGACCATTATAAACTCAACAAGTGTTGGGAAGATATAATAAATGAAAAATCATTTCTGTTGATTTGTGATTTTAATTGTGTAAATTTCCTCCCATATTCACATAACATGAAAGTAGCTTAACTAGTGACTAATTGCACAGGCTAATTATACACAAGTACGGTCTAAAATAATTTAGGAAAATATTACCAGTCAAATAAATGCTGTTAATTTTGAATACATACAGTACATGATCAATAACTCATTTCTGCTTCTGTATTTTCTATGTCAGATAGCTTTAAGACCTGGCTCTTTCCCTCTGCATCATTGATAGTGCAAATTGCATTTGACCAGGGGTGCCCAATGCGTCGATCACGATCGACCGGTAGATCTCAAAGGTAGTGCAGGTAGATCGTGTTGCATTCAAAAAAATTTTTTTTAACGTTAGTTTATCATATATCCTTCCTATGGCATTTGCCACTTGATTGACGTACAGGCCAGTCTGAGATCTCTCTTCTTCTCACACACTGGTCAACCCACACACACGATCAAATGCGCAAGCTACTGCAAAACTCCGGCTGTGATGTAGTTAGCCTTCCAATTTATATCGACTAAAGAAGGGATTTAAAAAAAAAACTTGTTTAGGGAGTGTATGGGCTGGATGTGGAATTGGAAGAGGATTTTTTTTCTCACAATGTCACAATCAAAGTGCGTTTGTCTGACATCCGATGTTCGATCCCCGATGAGGGGTGCAGTCGAGTGTGTACACCTGATGAGCCCAAAATAGGGCGATACACGTGTCACATACTCTTTGCATTATTTGACAGTTAACTATGTAACATTCCATGATCTGCTTCTCGCACCTGAGAGGGCACCCATGGTGCATGTTGTCTGCCGACTTGCAGACCAACCACACGTGTTACCTGGTAGGTAACCACCCATACAATCAGATTGTGATTCAGACATCGAATGATATATACATTTTTAAAGTAGGTAGATCATTTCGACCTGGTCATTTTAAAAGTACTTTGCAAGCCAAAAAAGTGTGGGCACCCCTGCATTTGACTGTCTTATTATTTGTAATTATGAAACAGTGGTAGGAACTTAATAATCATTATTTTGTGACATGTTCTGTGGTTTGCCTCACCAAGGGTTAGTTTTAAGAAGTGCAGTGATAGAAGAAAAGTCCATCCATTGTCCAACCCGCTGAATCCAAACACAGGGTCACGGGGGTCTGCTGGAGCCAATCCCAGCCAACACAGGGCACAAGGCAGGAACCAATCCTGGGTGCCAACCCACCGCAGGACACACACAAACACACCCACACACCAAGCACACACTAGGGCCAATTTAGAATCGCCAATCCACCTAACTGGCATGTCTTTGGACTGTGGGAGGAAACTGGAGCGCCCGGAGGAAACCCACACAGACACGGGGAGAACATTCAAACTCCACACAGGGAGGACCCGGGAAGCGAACCTGGGCCTCCTAACTGCGAGGCAGCAGCGCTACCACTGCGCCACCGTGCCGCCTCCGAGTCAGAGTCTCTTTCAGCAATTTTATTGTCAAATGTTTGTAGCAAAGAAAGAACTGGAAAGGAAATTTGCTCATGAATAGCAACATTGTAATTACTGTATAAACATAGACAAGTATGGTTTGGTAATAGTGTCTGTCTTCCAGCCTTTTCTCATTGTTCAGAAAAGGTATTCCTATATTTCATATATATTCCTTATATTTTATGTGCTAACTCCAAGCTAATATCCAGACATTAAAAAAAAGCAAATATTCCTGTTATTAAGATAATAGTAAAGAAAATATTAATGAAGACAAAATGTTCTTTCTCATAAAAATTATATTTATTTACAATGTGATTACTTATCAAGTAAAATACATGCATACCTAAGGTAATGTGTTAATGCATCATCAAGCTGTATTTGCCCATTCAAAGTTGCATAGAGCACATGTTAGAAAGTAAATTTCCTCAAAATGTGTGGATAGATCCTACATTACCATGAGTTAAGAATGCTTTTGCAATGTTGCTGTATGTTGCAATTTGATGGGGATGTTTCTGTGGGTGATACAGAGAAAGTGGTACACAAGAAATTAATAATTATGGCTTGCCTGGGGGTAATACTATTAGGTGCATTTTGCCCTCTGTCACACAGACACAACCTCACATCCCTTCTTCACTTCTTCATATCATCATATCTTTCAACATGGACCTGGTTTTCTTCAGCAGTCAGGTTGTTTGTACTGTTTGGCAAGTAGATGTGATTTTGACACTAGCTTGACAGTCCTGCCCCGCCTTCAGCATCTGAGCCTGTTGTAACCTTTGCACCACATGTAGTGCTAGTATTCTACTTGGGATTGTTTTATTTGAAGCTTTTAACCAGCCATCTGGTAAATGCATCAAAGAGAAGAATCAGTTTAAATATTATTAGTTTAAATATTTTCACTATAAAAAACATCCTTGCGATTTCTACTTAGCACTTGTAGTAAGCGGCCTTGATTTTCTAGGGCTTTCTTTAAGAATAAGGTAAAGGAGTAAATGGCAATGTTTAACAGAGTTGATTCACAAAAAGCTCTGCTACTGTAATCCTTCGAAATGTTACAAGGATAAACAAGTTAGATTAACAATCACTAAATGAAGCACAAGTCAAAGCCAATAGGCCTTTCCCTAATTGTTTTTTTGCTTGCATGTTGTTTGAGCTCTGTGATTCTCATGAAGGTCATTTCTATGTTACTCAAAGTTTAGGTGCTTCGCCAAGCACATTGTCTTCTTCCAAAATACAACTGTACTAATATCACATGCCACACATGTGCCACATTCAAAAAAGGGATGAAAACAAGAAATAAAAATGACTAACATATCCACATAAAATGAAATTATTAAAAATCTAATTCATATATGTTCCTGACAGAACCCATTACTACTCGGATAGGTATAGGCTTTCTGTGCCCCAGACCAGGAAAAGTAGATTAGAAAAAGGATGGAAGTAAAGATAGTTCCAGATGTTTTAAACTGCCACATCTGAAGTCCAAGGCATGCATTCCACTGACACTTTGAATTTGTAACTTTTCTATTATACTTCTGAAAAGCATGAATTCACAAATTTTACTAGTCCATATTTAGTTTGCAAGTGCTTTGACTGAATAACACTAGCAAATGGAAAGGTTTGACTTTTTTAAGTTTACTTCTGTATCTGGTGGTAATCAGCAAGCCAAACTGACACCAGAACTTCACTTTCTCTTAAAGTGGTAGTGTCAGATTACTATTCATGACAGTGTGCACCTCTCCAAAATCTCATTTTGTGTAGAAATGAATGATCAGTGACTACGTTTCAATGGTTCTTTTCAGTATTTACTGTATGTTATAGTAATAGGCCCAGGAGTAAGCAGATTTTAAAGACACTTCTGAAAGTGCTGTGTAATTCTATGTATATTACACTTTTTCCAAGTAGGGGAGGTGATAAAAAAAAAAAACACTGAAAGAACCCCCAGCCTTCTCATAAAACCTGATAACATACAGCATGTGTCCATAGGGAAACTCCTCAAAAAGAGTTGTGTTCAAAGGAGGTGACCACACAGAAAACCACTGCTGTCCACAAAAGGCAAACTAGATGTTCTACAACACTATTAGAAAAATGTTCTGTGCATAAAGAAGACAAGTGTTGAAAGATCTGATAGTGTTAAGTTTAAAGAAACAAACAACAGACAGCCTCGCAAATAAGTATTTTTTAAGTAACTCTGAATTGGATTAAATGCATATGTGAAAATATGTATTTGTGCATATGTCATACTTTTCTCACTAACTCTGTAGAGAAACTGTAATAATTTGGAGAATTTAGGGAGTAGAATAGAAAAAATTTAGATCACTGCAGAGAAATCCATTTCCTGGCAGATGGCATAAGCCAGACACGCATGTGCCACTTTAACTTCCTTAGCGTTTGGTTTACCTCTGGGGAAAAAAAATGAGTTAAAAGCATTGCATTTTTTTCAACTGAAAATCATGTTATTATGTGTAGTAGAGACATTTAAAACAAAAAGTCTATATAAATAATGTAGGAAAGTATGTCTAGTGTCCACTGCTGTACTGATGCAGATTTAGTACGTCGTTCATGTGGCATTTTTTGAAACAGTCCCCAAAGCACAGCCCAATGTTGCAATCAGGACAGCAAGAGCATGTTTCTTTGTCCACTTTTCTTATAATAATTTTTCTGTTGCTTGCGAATGAGAGGGTAGAATTACAATGCCTCACTGACAAAATTGATGCACTTCTTGAGTTATTGTAGGCTACCACAGTGCAAGGCTTAGTGACTTACACATTCCTGCTGACACAAACATTAAGAGTTGCTGTGTTGTGAACAGTGCTTAGCAGGCTGAAGCCTTTCTTGTCCATCCAGTTGATCACAATCATTTTACCTCTTTGCCTTCGACTTGCAAAAGATGTGAATTGAATTCAACAGGCATATCATGGAGGTTCGGTTGTGTAGCGCCATAACCATCATTTTCACTGTCTGTGCCAACTTCTGATGACCAATTCACATTGTCATCAATATCGCTTGATTCAGCTAATGGTTCAGTATGGTTTTTTGTTTTTCAAAAATTGTCTTTACAGCTTTTTATTTTCATGTCATTGTGTGTTTTAGTTGAAGGCGCCACCCCACTCATGAGTATTGATGAGTTACCATAAAGTGGCAAAGTGCATAGAAATATTTTTTTTAAGCATGATGTTGTTTTATCCACAAGATGGCAGCAGAATACTGTCCCGAGCATTATTCGAGCTTAACACTGTTATTGGATCGTAAAAGATTAACCTGAGAGACACTCAGGTTTGACCGTTTTTACATAGAATTCTGAGCCTAAGGGCCACTCAGGGTTAACACCATGGAGGCTAATGAACAGTGCAGTAAATAAATTACATTTTTAGGAGAAATCTGTGATAGTAGTAGCCTTCAATATTAGGAATACCGATAGACAGGTTTTAACCAGAGATATCAGTTTGTAAACAGTGTGTGTCCTTTCTTTGGCATGTGCATAAGCGTCTGTCTAGACTATTGGAGTATCCGTTTTTTTATTGTTCATATCTGAATAAATAAATAACATAAAGGTGAGATGTACACTGTAGGAAAGAAAATGCCAAATGGTAGGTGTAAAGTCACCGAGGTGGAAATTCTGCCTGCGCCTTCCTATATTGCAGGATAAAGTTGTGAGGACCCAAAAACTTAATTGGGGAAGCATGGAGTGGCTGTTGTTTAATTAATATTACAATCTAGTACTGTATATTCCTGTCATTAATTCCCTGTCTTCCCATTACTTAGTTTAAACAGTCCTTATCCACTGCTGTGCTATATCATTGTCTTTATGCTTCAAATTCAATCCATCCTAGCAATATTTTTCATTTGTCCATTTTGTTTCAAAGTAAAATATAATTGATAATAAAATTAGAAAATAAGCAGAAAAATGCTTTTTATTAGTCTAAAATTTGCCAGTTTAAACCAGGGTAGGCAAAGTCAGCTCCTGAGGCACAGTTGCTGTTAAACCCAGCAGGTCTGGTAGGCCAAGAAAAATACAGGAGCAGCATGTGTGCAGAATTGTGAGAATGGTTACAGACAACCCACAGATCACCTCCAAAGACCTACAAGAACATCTCGCTGCAGATGGTGTGTCTGTACATCGTTCTACAATTCAGCGCAATTTGCACAAAGAACATCTGTATGGTAGGGTGATGAGAAAGAAGCCCTTTCTGCACTCACGCCACAAACAGAGTCTCTTGTTGTATGCAAATGCTCATTTAGACAAACCAGATTCATTTTGGAACAAAGTGCTTTGGACTGATGAGACAAAAATTGAGTTATTTGGTCATAAAAAAGTGCTTTGCATGGCAGAAGAAGAACACCGCATTCCAAGAAAAACACCTGCTACCTACTGTCAAATTTGGTGGAGGTTCCATCATGCTGTGGGCTGTGTGGCTAGTTCTGGGACTGAGGCCCTTGTTAAAGTCGAGGGTCGGATGAATTCAACCCAATATCAACAAATTCTTCAGGATAATGTTCAAGCATCAGTCACAATGTTGAAGTTACGCAGAGGTTGGATATTCCAACAAGACAATGACCCAAAACACAGTTCAAAATCTACAAAGGCATTCATGCAGAGGGAAAAGTACAATGTTTTGCAATGGCTGTCACAGTCCCCTGACTTGAATAGCATCGCAAATCTATGGGATGATTTGAAGCAGGCTGTCCATGCTCGGCACCAATCAAATTCAATTGAACTGGAGAGATTTTGTATGGAAGAATGGTCAACAATACCTCCATCCAGAATCTAGACACTCACCAAAGGCTATAGGAGGCGTCTAGAGGCTGTTATATTTGCAAAAGGAGGCTCAACTAAGTATTGATGTCATATCTCTGTTGGGGTGCCCAAATTTATGCACCTGTCTGATTTTGTTATGATGCATATTGCATATTTTTTGTTTATCCAATAAACTTAATGTCACTGCTGAAATACTACTGTTTCCATAAGGTATGTCATATATTAAAAGGAAGTTGCTACTTTGAAAGCTCAGCCAATGATAAACAAAAATCCAAAGAATTAACAGGAATTCCCAAACTTTTTCATATGACTGTATATAACATAAGTGTTATAAACCGTAGGTTCAAAGTTATTGGCATTACTCTAAGGGGTTCATACAAAGTGAAGGCCAGTGTTTTTCAAACTGGACATGATTAATCAGATACAGTATGTCCAGACTGTGTGTTTAATACTGTTCACAGTTGTTACTTTAAAGTCATTACTATAAAAAACAGAAAAACTTTAAAATGTAATAATTGATTTAGAAATGTAGATTGTCACACATTGAACCCAACATTAACTCTTTGAGGACTGAATATTTTTTCAAAAAACTCAGTTTTCTGAAAAGCACACAAAGCAATGGTTTCATACATAAGTCAACATAAAACGTCTGTTGCTATGTGCTGTGGCTGCTGTTGGCGCATGTTGGGCTTCTCTGGCAGCAGTGGCTGCGTTGGGGGCACCTCGATGGTCAGCAAGAATAAATGGTAGAGCCAGCTGCCTGGCTGTCTTCACACAGCAGGTGGCTGGCGGTCGCAGTGTGACGCAATCTGGTTTGTACCTCTTGTCATCATAAGTGGTGGTCCTCCCAGGCAAACGCTGCTGTAGGAGCATCAGCCACATTAAATTGTTCAGCACCACGATCACCTGGGGACCGATCAGATGATGCTAGTAGCTCACTTTCGTTTTTGATCTTCATCTCCAGATCACACTCAGAGTCCGACAAGTCAGAGTCCGATTCAATGAAATTACATAAAACATCCATGGGGTATTTTGCTTTACACATTCGCTTTGGACTCTCACCACGTCGGTGCCATTTTAGAGGTTGTTTGCTCTTCGCTACTTACTCACGTACGCGTAGGTAATCAAGGTTAAATCAACAAAGCTATGTAACTTTCCTTCTAGCACAGAGAGCCGAACTAAAACTTAAGGGTGAGTTTTGTTGCAGTTTACAGCTGATTACCATCCTCAACTCCTGAATTTTGACAAAAGTCAACATCAGCCCTGAAAGAGTTAAAGAAATCTGGAAAACACATAAATCATGTGTGAGTCCCTAAAATTAAAAAAAAAAAAAACTTTCATTATGACATGGCTTTTTCTCTTTTCTATACCTCGTTTTAAGTTTTAAGGGGGGGGGGGGTGGGCGCTTCAACAAAAAAAAAAATGTATAAAAATATTATAAAATCATTAAGTAATGAAAACCTTGTAATATGCATATTGATTATAAATCTTAATATTTTATATATTAATTCTTTTCTTCTTAGAAACGCAATTGTCTGCAGCTTTTTCATAATCTAATTCACTTGGATCTAGACTCTCCTGAGAAATTAGCATCAGATTATTTAGATTGATACGATTCCTCAAAGAGGTTTTTATTCTTTTTAGTGTAGAAAACTCGTTTCACGTTCAAGTGTGTTTATTGGGTGACAGGTTCAACAGCAGGTACTGTAGTTTTGCTAAAGGCTCTTTCAGCTCAAATGTTGTTGCTCATTTTAGCAGTGTATTCATTTTGGAACTAGATTTTTTTTTTCTCACCTACCTCTAATAATATTTTAAACCATCTTCCATTGCAGTGTAGTACATTTACACAGGACTAAGAATTTTAAAAAATTAAGACTTTCATCTTGATAATGACATTCTGCTTTTAAAAATTCTGAAAAGGAGGAAATGATTGGTGTATCAGGAAGTCTTGCATCTAGGTGTCCAAATGCTAATCATAAACTGTAATCTTGAAAGTGATAACATAAGTATGTGAAAAAAAATCAACTGCAAGATGCTGATGACAATTTTGAAAATGTCTGCCAGGGGTGTCTTTCAGTTCTGTAGTGGACAGATTTGTGGCTTATAAGATCTTGCCTGTGCCATGCCCTGGACAAGTTAAACAATAAATGCAACCTATTTGGAAGCATCATTAATGAAGCAGTTAAGCTATAAGCTCTCACATGTCTACTTAAACATTCAGCTGTGATATCCTTTCGTTTGGTGGCCTCTGATTTAAGTGCTTCTGTGAAGTTCATCATGTATAATGCAGAGTCTTGAAAGCTCTAGTGTCATTAGTCATTTTAACTTTCATCCAAGGGATGTTCAGTATATTTTGGATAAACCAGATGCCCTAATGCAGGGGTTCTTAACCTTTTGATGACTACAGACCCCAATGGATTGTTGAATATGGTCCCATACCCCCTTTACTTGACATTTGAAATAATTATCACCATTCCTTATATTAGTTTCCAGTATGATTTCCAAATATGTCAACAGCTTGAATTTACTGTACTTTAGATATGGATAGCTAGGAAGAGAACATGAAATAAAATCATAAGCATTGATAACTTTATCATATCTGTTTCAGATTATAAACCAATACACGCTTGTCCGTTAAATAAACATTTATTAAATTTAAATATTAAAATTAAAATGTATTAAATTTAAAATTAAAGTTGTAGTAAATATATACATGTAAAATTAAATAAAATCATTTGCAGGAAATGTCAAATGTTCTCGAAGATTCTATTGCATTCCATTTATGAACTACCCAAGTATAAACTAATACATTAAATAAAATAAATACCAGTACCCAGAGATTGAGTCCCATACCCCCAGCATTTGGTTCCCAAAGGGGTATGGATACCACCGGTTAAGAACCCCTGCCCTAACGGAAGAATTTTGGAAAAACTACAAATATAATTCCTTAAGATATAATTAAATTTCACTAGATAAGGCACTTCTGCAGCTGGTGGGCACTAGCAAGAGCCAGTTAGTACTCTACACAATGACAGGTGACCACATGTCTTTGCTTTGATTCCCAATCATGACAGGTGCCCTAAATCCGAGGAATCACACAGAACATTGCAGTAAGCTTAACAATGTGTTTTTTTCAGTATTGTACTGTACATTCAGGATGTGATGCTCAAATATTCTGCAGCTGTTCTGTTATTGTTTTTGTGATGCAATTTTACTAACGTTGAGAAGGCCAGCAAGGCAACAAGCCCAAGTATAAAGTCAATGCTACACAGGAATGGCTCAGAAACAGCAATGTGAATGTTCCTGAGTAGCTGAGTCAGAGTCCAGATCTCGGCCTAATTGAGAATGTGTGGTTGAACTTGATAAAGGCTGTTCACTCCTGATCACCATGGCACCTGACAGAGATTGACAAGTTTAACAAAGAAGAAAATATTGGAAAGATGACAGAGTGCAGATGTACAATGCTCATTCAGAGAGACCTGTGCACACAGGCTCAAGGCAGTCATGACTGCCACCTACTAAATACTGATTTTGTGTTTTCTTGCAATGCTTGAACAATTTTTTAAACAATATAGTACAGTATGTGGTAGCTCTTTTTTCTAAACAATTCAAAGATCTTCAAACTCCCAGAAAAGCAACTGTCTGTAAGTTATTTGAAATTGATATTGATTTTTCAGTTTATTCTAAGACATGTTTTTCCTTCATATCTGCACAAGAGTCAATGTGCATTTTACTTTGTTATGGCCAACCAAGCTTTTCAAAGTTAATCAGGCTGCATCCTTGTTTTTGGGACATTTCTTTGCATTTGTCATACACATGGAATACATGATTCCAATATCTTTTCTCCACTAGCCAGTCAAATGTTTTAAACCACTCACAGTTAACACCTCCACATTGCTTTCTAAGCACCTACAGGTCATTTTCCCTAAATTATGTGCACAGTCTTCTTTATTCCAGCGCCTAAACAGTTTTGCAATCAAGCCAGGTAACTCCTTTGCCTCATTTCAACTGCAGGTCTTAGAGCCCTCCTGATGTCACTTCTATAAGCCCTCCCATAGCTTGTTACTTGCAGCCAGTATTCTGCTTGGATGTTGCTCTCCCAGCTGCAGATCAAGAAAGCATAAAGAACAGCTCCAATGTATTCTTCTCCCTTAATCCCAGTGCTCTCCCCAGACAAGACACAGCCTCTACTATGGTATAATTACTCTGTCTGATGGCAAACTGTACATAAGAGGTAATGCGCCATGTATGCATGGCTATAGTGGAGAGCAGCGAGAAGAACACTCCAGAGCTTATTACTCTTCATTCATAGTAATAGGCCCCAATCTTTAACCAATATGTAGGGCATTTCCAGTTCACAGAAATCTTTTGAGTCCTGGTCGTGATTGAGCATATGGTGATTTCCTTCACAGTTTTGCACAAGTTTTTAATTACTGAATAGTTCTCTTCACTGAAATTTGTATGGTCCTAATTAAATAAATAACAATGGCAACAAGACCTAGTGCCACAAGTGTCATATAGATATTGTAGATACATGTATACATAGATGCATACTTTATTTGTCCCAAGGGGAGATTCAGAAATTTTAATTTAGATAAGCTTTTCCAATAATTACTGCTCATCCTCATGGCCGCAAATCACATGATGATAATGAAAAACGAAACTTGTTTTCAGTGACCACAAATCACTAGTTATGAAAATAATACTTAACATGGACCAATTAGAGCATTTAGATTGTGTATTATTTCAGCCTGTCCAGAGTTGGTTCCTGTCTTTTATGGGTGCTACCAGAATATATTGCCCACAAGGTGACAAAGACTATCCTGGACATAATTCAAAAATCAACCCTGAAAAGGATGCCGGTCCATCACCTAGGACACTACAGTACCTAACACACCCACCCTACTTAGACTGGGCCAACTTTAATTGTTCCCTCTTTACCTAAAATGGATGTTTTTAGTATATTGGAGAAAACTCACATGGTCCATGGTGCTGCCTAAAAAAGTAAAATTATTAAATTATTTATCTGTCCACTGCTTTGGAATAAAAAGGTTCAGAAGAAGTTTGAATCCTTAAAAGGTAATTAAAGTTTTTATTGAAAATAAATCCATGTGGGGGTGGACTTTAGATTTGTGTAGTATAATTTGAGATGCCATGCACAATCACAGGTTGCACACCAGTAGTGTACCAAAAATTGCACACAATTAAGAATTCCTTGAAATGGCAGTGTATTGATTTCTTGCTCCAACATTTACTTTTTTTTATACCACTCATCCATCAGTTTTCTTAACATGCTTATCCAGGGCAGGGTCCTATGTAAGCTGGAGCCTCTCCCAGCAAGCAGAGGGCACAAGGTAGGAACAATCCTTGGACAGGGTGCCAGCCTATTGCTGGGCGAACACAAACACATGAGCCACTTCACCAACAGCCTTTCACCTAATCTGTATGTTTTTGTGGAAGGAAACCCAGGTGGACATGGAGGGAGTAGCTGGGATGTGAACCCCAGTCTTGTTGTTTCAAAGCAGTGTTCTACCACTGTGGAACTGTGGTGCCCTTTTTCTTATATTAATAAACATTTATTCAAGTACTTTCGATTGTGTGCCATCAAAATGAAATCCATTAATAATTGTCAAAAACAGTGTTAATCCTGATAATCCTAAACGGTATTTCTTACCAAGCTTTAAAACTAATATGTCAATGTCAGTTTATTTATATGGCACATTTAAAACAACATAGGAATGCTGTGGCCAATGTGCTTTACAATAATAGAATAAAAGAAAACAAGTAAAATAAATAATAAATAGAAGTAATGTTACATAATCACAATGAGGAAACCATCAGTATTACTGAAGGTCATGGAATGCAAGTGAACAGAAATGAGTCTTTAATCTCGTTTTGAATTGTAGACGACTCCTTTATGTGACGAGGTAAAGAGTTCCACAGGCGAGGAGCAGCAGCTGTAAAAGTCCTGTCTGTCTCCTTTAGTTGTACACTTGGTATGAGGGACAACAAGAGACGACTGACCAGAAGATCTAAGCACTCTGGATGGCTGGTGTAAAACACACAATTCAGATAAGCAGGCAGGAGCGAGCCCATGTAAAGATTTAAAAACGAGCAGCAAGATTTTAAAATCAATTTGAAAACTGACAGGCAGCCAGTGTAAAGAAGCTAATTTCGAGAAACAGAATCAGACTTTCTTGCCCCAAGCAGAATGCGAGCGGCAGCATTTTGGACCAACTGTAACCTGCATATGAGGGATTTGCTAATCCCAGAATACAGCGAGTTACAGTAATCAAGGTGAGAAAAGATAAAAGCATGAGTAGCTTTCTCAAGATCCCTAGAAGATAAAAAAGACTTGATCTTACCTAATAGACAAAGCTGGAAAAGGCAACTCTCGACTAACGAATTTACTTGTTTCTCAAAAGAGAGGTCACTATCAAAGATAACACCAAGGTTGCGGACTTTAGGTTTGCAAAAGACAGAGAAAGAGCCAAGAAGTCCAAGACCAATTTGGGCTTTAGCTGATGGACCCACTATAAGCACCTCTGTTTTATTTTGATTCAAATCAAGAAAATTATTAGCCATCCAGGATCTTAGTTCAGAAAGACAGTTGTGGAGTTGATTTATTGCAGAGTTGCAGACGGGAATATAAACCTGAGTATCATCAGCATATCAGTGATGTGATGCACTGCCTGCAGTACTTCAGTAACAATTCCTGTTGCTTAAAGGTTTCCACAAATTACTTACTAGACATGTTTTCAGAGAAATAAACACAATATATTGTATATAGCACCATTCTGTAGTGTACACCATGTAGTGGCGAGTAACTAGTATAGCATTGTTGTGCAGTTAATTCCTTTTGTTTTTAATTTATTTATATGTTGTGCTCAAGCAGGTTAAGTGAATGTCTTAGTGTCACACAGTGGTGGAAATTTGATTCCCCCTGGCCATTTGACCACCCAAGAATACCATCCATCCATTTTCTGCACCCTCCGTATCACAGTAGGCTGCAGCACTGGGTGCAAATAGCATTCTTGATTTTGTATAGCTCATCGTTTTCATTCCCAAGTGAAAATCATTTGGCAGTCCCTTTCTGTGTGCAATATGCCTTTTTTAAATGTGTTTTTAAAGGTTTTCCTCCAACATTCTAAACGGCATGACTTTTAGGTAAATTGATTATTTAAATTGGGCTCATGCAAGGTTTGTTGTGTGTGGGTCCAGCAAAGGACTGGCACTGTCTAGGTTTGGTTTCTGCCTTCTGGACAATGCTACTGAGGCTTATACAACCATAAGTGTGCACAGAATTAGCAACTTTCAAAGTATCATATCATGTATGGATTTAAAGCCAAGCTTTTGTTACAGCATACACTCACCAGCCACTTTATTAGGGACACCTGTTCAACTGCTTGTTAATGCAAATATCTAATCAGCCAATCACATGGCAGAAGCTTAATGCATTTAGGCATATAGACATTGTCAAGATAACCTACTGAAGTTCAAACTGAGTATCAGAATGGGGGTGAAAGGTGTTTGAAGTGACTTTGAACGAGGTCTGATTGATGGTGCCAGATGGGCTGGTCTGAGTATTTCATAAACTGCTGATATACTGGGATATTCATGCACAACCATCCCTAGGGTTTACAGAGAAAATATCCAGTGAGTGGCAGTTCTCTGTGCGAAAATGCCTTGTTGATGCCAGAGGTCAGAGGAGAATGGTCAGACTGGTTCAATCTACTAGAAAGGCAACAGTAATTCAAATAACCATTCATTACAATCAAGGTATGCAGAAGGGCATCTCTGAATGCACAACATGTCGAACCTTGAAACAGATGAGCTGCAGTAGCAGGAGACCATACCGGGTGCCACTCCTGTCAGCTAAGAACAGGCAACTAAAGGTAAAATTCACACCGGCTCACCAGAATTGGACAATAAAAGACTGGAAAAACATTGCCTGGTCTAAAGAGTCTTGATTTCTGCTGCAACATTTGGATGGTAGCATCAGAATTTGGTGTCAATAACATGAAAGCATGGATCCATCCTGCCTTGCTTCAGTGGTTCAGGCTGGTGGTGGTGGTGTAATGGTGTGGGGGATATTTTCTGGGCACACTTTGGGCACCTTTGAGTACCAATTGAGGTTTGTATAAATGCCACAGCATACCTGAGTATTGGTGCTGACCATGTCCATCCCTTTATGACTGCAGCATACCCATCTTCTGATGTCTACTTACAGCGGGGTAATGCGCCATGTCAGAAAGCTCAGATGGTCTCAAACTGGTTTCTTCAGCATGACAGTGAGTTCACTGTAGTCAAATGGCCTCCAAGTCACCAGATCTCAATCCACCTTTGGGATGTGGTGGAACAGGAAATTCCCATCATGGATGTGCAGCTGTCGAATCTGCAGCAACAGCGTGATAGTATCATGTCAATATGGGCCAAAATCCCTGAGCAATGTTTCCAGCACCTTGTTGAATCTATGCCACAGCGAATTATGGCAGTTCTGAAGGAAAAGGGGGTCCAACCCAGTACTTGTAAGGTGTACCTAATAATGTGGCCGGTGAGTATATATACAGTATAAGCAACTCAAAGAAAATGCATATTTTACAGGTACATTCTGTTGCACTGTATCGGGCGTTGGTTCCTACTTGGCACCAAAACTCATTTCTGAGATGGGCACCAACTCCATTCATTCACCCCCACATCCTGAATTGAGTAGGTTTAGAAAATGAATAGATGTCTGTTGCACAGTCCTTAAAGTCTTCATCAAAGAACCTCAAATGCATGCTTCTCTGCTGGTCCTGATGGGCAGTTGCTCATGTCTGGATTACAGTTCACTTTTCAAGCTCCAGTAACTGCAGTCCCATGTTGTCATGTATGCCCCACTGACCAGCACTGTGTCTGTTCTTGTAAACCCCAGCACCTCTGATCATGCATTTTCTTCATGTTCTGGAGTTATCACCAAAAACAAAACACAAAAATTGTATTATAACCTCTGATTGGCCCATAACTTCAAATTTTAAAAGTAAGTGGTGCTTTTTCAATTTTTGTTGATTTTTTTATTAGTTTTTATATAAATAATTGATAATTTCATTTTTGTGTTCAATATGTGCCTTTTATATTACCAAGTGCATTTATGAATGTCAAATAATTTAGTTTTAGATCACTGCTATTAATGTATTGAACAATTTGATTATCTAATAAAGATAGTCTATTTGTTTATCTCCAGATGTTTAAAGTAGGCTGAAATTATAAGGGGCAGTGAAGGCTCTTGACCTCACATTCCATGTCTTTAACCTTGATGTGAGAGACAAGGCAATGGTCCATTGGCTGCTGCTTCAAATACCCTTCTTATAACAGTTTTTCCACATCTTTCATCTGAAACAACATTAATACTGCCTTGCCAGCACTACTGTGTGCTGGGAGTTTGGTAAATGAGCCATGTCAAACCCTGAGAATATGACCTTCTTGACCTCCGATGAGTGTGCCCAACCAACCATTTTGTCTGCTTATCTGAAGCTCTCCTGCCCAGTGAGTAAGGAGTCTAGGGGCCTCACAACACTGTGTATTGGAACCAAATTTGCGCACATCACTTGACTCTATTTTCTCTGTGGTTATAGACTTGGCTGCTGCATATTTATTAATATTTTAATAGCTAAATAATTTTTTTTTTTTTTAGTATTGTCAAATAAGGAAGACACTTTCTTAAAGCTACACTGCAGTATGAAATTGTTTTAAAAAGGCAGATGTTTGAGGGACCTCGGAGAGATAGATTATGAATAAGATAACAAAAAGGCGCAAAACATTTAAGATGTGAACTTCATATCAGATTTAGGAGAATTTAAACTATGACAGGTGGCGCAGTGGTATCTGTTGCTTTGCAGTAAGGAGACTGTGGAAGATTGTGGGTTCGTGTCCCGGTTCATCCCTGTGTGGATAGCGCTTTGAGTACTGAGAAAAGCGCTATATAAATGTAATGAATTATTATTATTATGAATTGCATCAAGTTATTCTGTATGCTTTTTTTATGTGTGTGCACTACTGTTTTAAATGAATGGCAATACAATTGTGCTTGCTCATGTACAGTAGTTGGGTGAGCCAAAAAGCAGCACATTGAATTTAATACACAAAAATAAAATTAATTACATAATAGCTAGTTTTAAAAGTTTGAGTTTTCACAGTCTGAAACAGAAAATCTGTCAAACAGTTGTCTACCAATCTGGGGGCAGAGGTATGCATTTTCAGTTTTGGCAAATGTACAGTAAGAGAGGTCTGGAGAGGAAATTCCAAGATGACGTTGTAAAGGATAATAAAGATGGCATTTCACAGACCAGCAAGATGGAGAGGCAGGCAGTGTGATGTAATGTCTAAGGAACTAGATGTTAATCCTGATGTTGCCACTTTAGTTCCCACCTGTGACGGTGACACTGACCTACTTCAGCTGTGAGAAACACATTTTAAACAGATTGAATGGATCCTGATTTTGTACATCACACTGAATAATAGTGGCAACCAAATATATGCTAATATTAACATTGTGGTTAATTTTAATCCAGCCTGTTTGGACAATGTTTAGCTTTTCTCAGCAGAATTGTCTTTCTTAGGATAAAGACTTTTGTCTGTTTCTTTGTGAATATGCACTCCTTTTGTCCATTTGCAAAGTGTAATACATTTTTGGCATTCTGGGTAAATAACAGGAGTTTTAACCCTACGCAGCTCACATGACACATAGATCTCTACAATGTAAATTCAAATGTTATGTAACAAACTATGATAATATGCAGACTTTGCACTGCAGTCCTTTCTTTTGCTTTATGCTTTTTAAGTCAAGATTTGTTCATGTGAGAAGTCACCTATCCATTAAAAAATGAAACAATAAAAGTAAGTCTAAATTGTCGAACACAATCCCATTAATTAATAGAGTTGATTGCATACACATGTAATAATGAGTTGGACGTGAAGAAAGCCCTTATTGGATCAAAGGCAGTTTAGATAAGGGAAGCTCAAGGTCACAGGGGGAGCTGCCCGACAGGCCAATTTGCATAAAAAATGAGTGACTCAAAGATAGGTCGGCCTGGGAGCCCTGGGTGCACTGATCTCTTGGCCTTTGTCATGGAGATTCTTGCCAGAGAGGGAGGGAGGCCAGTGTCGCCAAGATAATGATTAACTGTTTTAATGGCATTCATTCATTCCGCAGCTAACTACTCATGCAGAAAAAGGGGTTATGTAAAATGACATTAGAAGAAAATCATTTGTAATCGTTGCATCGGGGCCGCACTTTGAGGAGACATTAGGAGTAAATCCGTAGCGTGGTAGGCTTACGCTTTATCGGCTGATATTTACTGAGTTTACTGGTGCATGAAAAGCTTTCAGAGAGAAGAGCAGATGGGGACGGACCTTTTCCTAGGTAATGCTGTCTACCAGGTTATTACTTCTATATATTGATAGCCTGGGTAATCTCTGACAGATATCATTCTACAAAATATAGATTATTTAAATGTATGTAACAAAAAGGGAGGGAATCATGAAAGGGCTGTTGATGAATAGTGTTTTTTTTCTTCTTAGTTAATACTTATGTCCAGTAGCCACTGATAAATATAAGGCCATTAAAAATATCGAGTGGAATGATAGGCCCGTTTTATTTAATATTGCTGTGCCTTTATACAGCAGAGATTTAAGCAAAAGAATAAAATTAGGTTTTTCTTTCTATAGTCATCCTTTTGATAGCTCATAGCATTATATTTCAACATGGCCATTGAATATGGAGTGATAAAGGGTGGGATGGGTTGTCCAGTGAGTGCATTGCCTTAGTATGGTTAACACATTGAATTTTGCTCCATTTTCAGAGCTCTCTTCTCTTATTTGCATTACTGTTATTAACTAGTTTCAGCTGAAAATGATTTGTTTAAAATGTCCATTGTCACTATTCTGCTTAAACTGTAGATCCTTGTGCCATTTACCTGTGAGAGCAAAGTCATGATTGTGCGGTCGTGTGCCTACCTCTACATAGGCAGGACTCAGTGCCACTAACTTAGACCTTTATTTGATTCATCTTATTTTATGTTGTGCTCACATGCAATGAGAATTCTCAGGGATTACACTTGTGACATCTCACCTTCTCACCTCTTTCCGTTTGCATGAATTTCTGGACACTGTTTTGAAGAATCACATGGTCACTGTGGCTGCTTGGTTCACATGAAGACCAGTTAAGTATTCAAAATCAAACTGCTGTAAATGCATTCTGTGTATTGTGTCACTACAAATACAACCTGGCCACAAAAGTGCCATTTCTGGCTTATCTAGTTATGGTCATTGTGGACACTTTTTCTTTAGTGTCATTTCTTGTGACTGAAGACAGAGAGATATAATTAAAGTTAGTAAAAAATATTTTATTAATACACACCAGGCAAAGGTAAGAATGACAGAGAAGCACAGTCCTAGGACACCTGCCCTTCATCTGCCCCGAGAAGTCGGTGTCCTAAATCTTTTATAATGCTAAGCGCAAAATTTGACCTTATGACTTTAGTTGCACAAGAATTTCAAGACATTACATCTTTACAATAATTTTGTTTGGATCAGCAGTTACACAATTTTAAAGGTCATCAGTTGGGCACTTGTAACTTCTTGTTTGTTACAGAAAACAGAAGCTGCACTTGTCGCAAGACAGACTTTTCGTGGCCCTTGTCATG
The DNA here is from genome assembly GCF_016835505.1 of Polypterus senegalus. Lineage (NCBI taxonomy): Eukaryota > Metazoa > Chordata > Cladistia > Polypteriformes > Polypteridae > Polypterus > Polypterus senegalus. The sequence continues at coordinate 19,384,236 of NC_053160.1, forward strand.
CACACCAGATTTGATCAATAACTGATTTTTATTTTTCCACATTCCCCCCTTTTTATCAATCTGGGCATGATAAAATAGTGAAGAAAATTCAGAAGGCGGAGGTAAGGGATGGGGATGCCATTTCTGGCTTATCTAGTTATGGTCATTTTTTTTAATATATACATTTTATTGAATAAGGTAAAAGATTGGTGTTTCGTCATAACTTGACTAATTTGGGTAACATAGTTTTCTTCACCACTTCAAGGGCATTCCTTTGAATTTTTTCACTGGGAAACTCAGCTTTACCATCTGTTTCATACAAAAGCAACATTAGTGTATTTATGGAGGACTTTAGGTCCGTAGGGTGGCACGGTGGCACTGTTGTAACATTGTTGCCTCACATTAAGGAGACCAGGGTTCACGTCCCAGTCTTCCCTGCATGGTGTGTGCATGTTTTCCACATGTCTGTGTGGGTTTCCTCAGGTCCTCCGGTTTCCTCCCAGTAGGTGAATTGGCAGTCCTGCATTGGGCCTAGTGTGTGTTTGGGTTGTGTTTGTGTGCTTGCCCTGTTATGGACTGATGCCCCCCAGGGTATGTTCCTGCCTTCCTCCCTGTGCTAGCTGGGATAAGCTCCTGCAGACCTCCTACAACCCAATTCAGGACTAAGCGAGTTAGTGTCTTTAGTTCATTGCTTTGTAGGTTGATTCATTCATGTTTTGTTTTTTGTTGTAAAATGATTAGGCAGTATTATTGCAGTTCATTGTGCAAAAACAAAGTTCTACAAGTGGTAAAATTGTCTTACGTATTTTAACAGTCTTAGGTTTCCTTTATAGTCACTTGACATAGCTTGCAGCCTTAATATCTAGAAAACCGTTTACAACAAGGATCCTGCTGCAGGCATTTGAAAAGATCCATCAATTATTCAACCTGCTATATCCTAACTACAGGGTCACGGGGGTCTGCTGGTGCCAATCCCAGCCAACACACGGCGCAAGGCAGGAAACAAACCCCAGGTAGGGCACCAGCCCACCGCAGAGCACACACACACACACACACGCTAGGGACAATTTAGAATCACCAGCGCACCTAACCTGCATGTCTTTGGACTGTGGGAGGAAACCGACGCAGACACGGGGAGAACAAGCAAACTCCACGCAAGGAGGACCCGGGAAGCGAACCACAGGTCTAACTAACTGCGAGGCAGCAGCGCTACCACTGTGCCACATATAAATCATGCAGTAATGTTCAACAGAGTGAATGGAATGGAAGATCTTTATTTAAGGTGATTAGTGCATGGTCTGTATCAGTCTTTATTGTACTTACCTAAAGTAAGATGACCTGAGGGATGAGCAGCTGTTATAATGTGTGTGTGTGTATATAAAATATGTAGCACTTTCAACAGTAACCACTACAGTTGCAGTCTGTTGGTGGTAGTAGTACTAGTACTGCCACGTGTAGCAAGTGCAAATTTTGAGAGATTGTTTGCTGTGAGATATCTAAAACATTGCAGATCATACCATTTAATTTTGATTTTCACTGCCACACATGTACAGTAACTAGCCTAGGGGATGAAGTAGAAGTTGTCAGATGCTGACAAACTCCAACTGTGAATCTTGTAGTACATGAATGAATGAAATGCTACCTGCTGCTGTCACTGGAAACATACTGAGGAGAAAAGAACTGGCATTTTACAATATAATCCTGTCACAAAAGTTCACAATTACCTAAAATACTGGAATAAAAAATAATGTAATGTATTCTCACTTTTAGTAAAAAGATTATGATGTTCAAAATGTGGTTATCATTAAGATCATCTCTCTTCTTGTAGGTTAAGCTTAAGCTGATGGCACATTACACGACTTTCAGTCAAAAGGGCCAATTAAGCAGAGGCTGATCTTGTTGCCTGAGGATATTATATTACACAAATAGAAATAATAACAAATACCAATAACACATAACATAGGCAGGCAGTGTGTTAAGGTTTTGGACGTCAAACCCTGAGGTTGTGGGTTTAGTTCCCACTACTGACACTGTGTGACCCTGAGCAAGTCATGTGACCTGCATGTGCTCCAATTGGAAAAACAAAAGAAATGTAACCAAATGTATCCTAAATGTTGTAAGTCGCCTTGGATAAAGGCGTCAGCCAAATAAGTAAATGTAAATAACAAATTAGATGATTTCCAGCACTGGTGCAAAGTATCGCCAGCTTGTCCCCTTTTTCTGACAGCCAGTAAAGTCCTTCCTGACAGAACCGGTGCTGTCCAGATGCCTTACAGAGATTGGGTGTCCTGCCGCAGTCTCAGTTCCTCTTTTTCTTTCTGCCATATTGTCATGGTTTGTAAAACATAAGACATTAGACAGATGAGGCTCTATTCTGTTTGGAAGGTCCAAATACAGTACCCACGTTTCATATTCCTCATAGTTGCATTCTGTACATTGTCCTTCTGATTGAGTGCTCATTGGTTTTTAATTCTTGTACACATAAGACTACTCCAGCAACTTAATCAAATCTGTCTGACTTAGTAAGGACGAATTGTAGACTGGGAACCATGCTGTGGCTCCCCCTGACTGACTAAGAATATGTTAAATTAAGTCTGTGACCGAAAACCACTGGAAAAGTCGTGTGATGTGACAGGGCTTTTATATTTATTTATTATCCTATATTGGGCAGAGTGGTGGCTCTGTGGCTAGGGATCTGCACTGATATCTTGAAGGTTGCCAGTTCAAATCCCGTTACTGCCAGAAGAGATCCTAATCCTTTGGCTCTTAACCTGAAAACTGCTCCAGGGGCGCTCTACAGTGGCTGCGCTCTGACCCCCAAAGACATGCAAAAAGACAATTTCTCCTCTGGGATTAGTAAAGTATATCAAAATAAAAAATGTAATCGGAAAGATACAATGTAAAGGTCTGAAGCCAATATCCCGTCTCTAAAACTGTTTTTGAAAGAAAAAAAAACTTGTTTTTTGCAATATAAACTAGACTTAACATATTACTTTTACGGCCTGATTCAAATTCCAGCATTGTTGATAATATTCTGACTTCATTCACTTCATCTGCTTACTGCCATAGCAGACACTCGACGCAAGGCTACCAAGTAGAAGCAGAGCCTCATGGAATGAATCGGGTATGCTGCGCATTTAAAAATATGTGGTCATCCTATCTGACTGGCACAGTGACTGGCACAGTGACTGCCATTGTTCACACTCTACTACTGCACACAACTCCTCATAGTACAAGAACAGACGATAGTTAACTGTAATCACAACATTTTAATAGATCTGAAGGCTCTTTACTATGGAAGTAATTAAATTTGAATGAAAATAGAGGCAAATTACTCTGCTTTGTTGTTATTTATGCAAAAAGTAATTTAAATTACTGGAGCAAAAAATACAATCTAAACAAGGAAATTGTATAGAAGTTTGGTTGTTTTTTTAAAGTTTAATCTGTAATTTGGGACAGCAGGCTCTGACAGCCTATCAATTATAAGAATACAATATTCTCTTGTACAGTATGATGATGCTTGGCACAGATAATACTTTCACTAAGGTGCAGAAATAAACATTTGCCTATTTTCTAAAGCAGATTTGTCCACTTCAGTTTTGTGGAAAAATGGCATCTATCTGTACAGGGACCTAAAATGATAAAACACAAAATTAAATTAAAAGAAAGTTACAGACAACTTTGAACTAAGCCATTTAATTATGAATACAGTACACCTTGCAAGATTTTGAGGTGAGTTATGTGATGTTTTTACATTTCTTTAGCAGGTTCCCAAGGTGAACAACTCTGATTAGAGCATGCTGGTAATGTTAGGAGTGATACTAAGGGTGGCTCAGTTGTCCTGGACATACTTCAGGTCCCTTCTTGTAGGCTGAGAGCTGAATTCATCTGCTGTGACTAGATGTTCTGACTTCATAGAACCTATGAGGTTAATGTGATTTCCCATCCCGAGCATGTCTTCAACTGTGCTTCTGTTTACTCACAGCCTTTTACCCTTTGGACTCTGACCCCATGAGTTCATAAACACCAGGCATATATAAAATGTACACCATTTACTACCACATCCCCAAAGACCTAGTGCTGATTAGATTGGTTAGACATTCCAAGTTGGCCCACCACGTGAGTATGGGTGTGTGCATGACTGGGCCCTGAGATTGGCTGGCGCATTGTCCAGGGCTGACTCCCTCCTGTCCACTGCCCAGACCGTGAATTGGATTAAGAGTTTTTAAGAATGTTATGTTAATGTTATGTTACTCTGTGTTGTGCAAGGTTTTTAATCTCCACAGAGATTTGCTGTAGCATACACGGCACTTTTGTCAGCCTAGCCTCTATGATCAAAGAAACAAAAGAAAGCAGAATGCATGGAAAGCCTTCAAGCTTGCTCAGGGCTGAAACAGATTTATCTGCAAAGTGAAAGCAAGTTTCTAAATTAGCATTTAAATTTGGTTGTGTCTCAATTAGATCCATTCATAGAGTAAGTGCTTTTATTAAAGATTACTAGGTACACGGGTAACATGGTGGCGCAGTGGCTAGCACTGTAGCCAAACAACCTTAGAGTCCTGGATTTAGATCCTGTCTGTGTGGATTTTCTATATTCTCCCCGTGTCAGTGGAGGGTTTTTAAACCCACCTTCCAAAGATTTTCATGTTAGGTTAAATAGCTTGTCCAGGTTAGCCCCGTGATGGACTGGCATGTCTTCCAAAGGTTAGATTCTGTTTTGTACTCAATGTGCCCAGAATAGGGAATTCCATAATGGATGTGCAGTGTAGGTGCCAGGTACACAGGTATGTTCTGGAAGTGGCTGCAGAGGTCATACTAATTACTGTAGCATCACTGCTAGGCACAGTAGTGTAGTGTGCTAGTACAGTTACTGTGGATGCAATCATTGAATAAATAAATTTGTCTTTAATGACTGAGCAGAGTTTTTATGAACAGTTGCTGATACATTTGCCGCTGATCAGAAAGGCAGGGTCTTGACAGGACAAACCCTGAAAGATTTTTTACTTTCTCCAATATTACTTTCACTGTCTGACTTTAATTTATTCAAGAACCTTCTCTCTATTTTCAGTCAGCCACCTATTTTGAAGTGCTAATTTAAACATTTTCTGTTTTCTTTTTTATGTTTAATGCTATTTACATGGTGCAGAGAACTTCGTCATGGTCACATTAGTGCTGGGCGGTATACCAGTTCATACCAAAAAACGTTTTTTATTTTTGTTATGATATGGATTTTCTATTATACTGGAACACCGGTTTAAATAGCCTAAGCAACGTTCAGAATGTGGCACAGCAGGAAACTGTTTAAGGGGGGGACCTTTTTCACTGTTGCACCGCTAAACAGGAATGCAACAGAGTACATGCGTTAGTGGAGGTTAGTGATGGAAAGTTCGGATCATTTTACTGACTCGGACCTTTGAGTCTCGTTCACCAAAATGAACGAATCTTTTTTCGAGTCATTTCGTTCATTTTAGCAAAATATAATTAAAATGTTACCTGTTTCCTCCCTAACACATCTACTGCTTACACAAATGTTGATCACAATAATTAATCTATAATTTATTTGTAACAGGATTATTTATTTATAAAATAACACACCACAGATCCTCAACAAACAGTAACAAAATCATAGTGACAGAAATTGACAGACCTTTTTTATCTATAAGAAAATGCGTTTTAGATATTTTTGATAAGTTTATGATAATTTCTAAATATGATCCAACATACTGTACAACAAATGGAATTTTACGTTAGTATTTGACTGAGGTACTGAGCCGGTAAGTGGTCACGTGACAAAAGAACGAACGACTCGAGGAATGAGCTAATCAATTCTCTTTCAGGCTCAGACTGCATAGGTTGAGCTTATGGGGCTGTCACGTGATGAACGAATGACTCGAACCCGAAGACTCAAGAGATGAACTAATCAATTCTGTTTCCGGCTCAGACTGAGTTGGTTAAGCTTATTCCAATACAGAATCTATAGGAAGTTGCGTAAATGCGCATGCGCGACTGAATGAATCACTCCCACGAGACGACTTGTTCTTCCCGAGTCACATTAAAGATTCGTTCAAAATAAACGAATCGTTCAGGAATGACCCATCACTAGTGGAGGTATTGAGCACTGAAAATGGACGGAGAACATTCCTGAACAGAAGCTGTAGCAGACGAACATGAGAACATGATGACACAGAAGAAATTTTGAAGAAAAAAAAGGTGTTGTGTCTGCTGTCTGCAGATACTTTGGTTTTAAAAGTTTAGATGCGAACCATTATGTTCAAATGTACTACTGGATAATACTGCAAGCCAAGTTGTACTTGTTTTATTTATTTTTCAATACTATGTTATGTACCTGGTTACTGTGTAATAGAGTGACGATGCTGGTCCCTACAGACTCCCTCTTCCCACATGGGAGTCTGTTGAACCAACACCATCGATTAGTTATGACCGAGATGAGCTGAGAAATCTCATTGAAGTCAGGGGATGGTGGAAAGTGCTCAAGTGCTTTTGTTAAAAACAGTCAAAAAGTAAAACCAAAAATGTCCATTGTGCAGTGTTCAGAAAAATACTGTACCCGAATAAATAGCAAACCCATAAAACCAGTGAAACGTGGGGATAAAATCCATAATAAGTAAATGTGTTAAAATAGAGGTTAAAATGCAGTCTCTCTCCTCGCCCGATCGCAGCACACCACCTTCTGTCTCCAAGGGCTCACCCTTCACGGGCTTTGCTGGCAGAGCCTTTGCAACACAAACTGCTTTCTGCCAGACCGTCCGAGATTGGCACACCTCCTGTCTTCCTTTGCGCTCATTCAGTCACTCCTCAGATCCATTGGGAGGTCTTACATTTTTCTCGCCCTACACGCTTAGTCAGTGGGATGAACCAGCAGCCCCTAGATCGCCCCAGCTCGTGCTGCCTTCACCTTCCCGGTGTCTGTATCGTCTCCCATGACTGCCTTTTCCCTTCTTTAACCTCCTTGTGTTCTGTCTTTTCTTTTTGCTTCCCCCTATCCTGCTGGCCCATAAATATACAGCTCTGTGGGCGCAGCGCCTTATTCACACGCCGCAGTTAGCCGATGAAGCAATAGAGAACGATCGGGTGCATCTCGCCCCAATCACCTCATCAACTCCCCGCGGTCGTGCAATCGCGTTTTGAAGTAATAGCATTATTACTGGACGTTGCATTATTATTTATTTTACTGTTATTATTTATTAGCTTAAATATTATGCAGTTTAATGATAATAAAGTTGTTTAAAAAGTCACTTTAACGTGTCAGTGGACAGAGATTGTTAACATTAACAGAAAGTATAGTTGGTTTGCAAAAAATATTTACTGTTTATTCCTTTTCTAAGACATGTTCAGTGCAGTACAACTTTTGACAAGCACCTCTGGATATTTTACTAAGTCTACATGCTTCTTTGGATGGTTGACAATATGTTGTCAAAATTTTAGTTTAAGTTGTTTGCAAAATTTGTTCAATTTAAAGGTTCTATATTTTGACTGCAACTCTCATGCAATGTGATTCCTTCTCTCCATTAGTGCCACCCCCTTGAAAACTATCACTTTATGGGGCCATGCAAACCTGTATTAATACTTGTGTGCACATTAAAATTTTTTTTTGTACAATACTCATGACAGTAATTGCAGTGGAAAATGTGGTTAACTTATGCATGGGGAAAAAAATACTGTTGAATACCATGAAACGGGTACAATTTAGAAAAATACCGTGATATGGAATTTTGGTCATACCGCCCAGCACTAGGTCACATATACAAATACAAAATTTACAAATGAATAATTATATAATGAATGCGCAAAGAGACAGACTTGTTTACACAGACAGTAAACAAAGTGGTTCAAAACTGCAATATTGTATCTGTGCATTAATTATTTTATTCTTCTCTGCATAACTTCTGTAATTGTTTGGTGGTTGAGAATATCAAAGGAATGCATAAAAAAACTACTTTTAATAAGTTTATTAGTGACTAGCCACGGCACCTGTCAAAGACATGTAATAGCAATACATGTACCTTCAGCACTTTTCCTCTGTATGTGCATGTGTCTGAACCACGCTTGACAGACGCCCCATCTCTTGAGCGCGTTCCTCTAACGCCTGCTTCTCAGACTTCGTCATTATTTTCGAAGCGCCTTTCACATGTCCTGTCTGGTTTTATACTTCATGCCTTTGAGTGCAACTCTCAGCGTGCCTTTTATGCCTTTACTAACATGTCTTCACCAGCTCTTCTTCTCTTGTACACATTCCCGTAATGCCCGCTCTTCAGATTATTTTTGATGTTTTATATTTTCCATCTTTGAAGGTGACTGTCTCAGTGTGCCTCCTACATCATTAGGAGGCCGTCTCCTCGCACTCTTCATCAGCGTTTCCTCTGTTGAGTGCATTGCTGTAAAGCCTGCTTCTCAGATTCTACCATTTCCACTTGTAGTCCAGTTTTATATTTCCCATCTTTGAAGGCGACTCTCAGCATGCCTCTTAAGCCTTTACTAATGTGTCTTTACAAGGGCTTCTTCTCTCACACATGTTCCCATAAAGCCTACTTCTCTGGTTATTTTCAAGTTTTTATATTTCCTGTCTTTGAAGCCAACTCTCTCAGCATGCCTCCTACACCTTTACTCCTTATCATCAGCATCTCACACTTCCTCTTTGTGTCGCATCACCAAAGCCAGACTAACCATGTTATGAGGGACTGGGCACACAGACCGTAGTGTTTTATTGTATAGTAGATATATTGCAATATAATGTGTTGATTTCCCTCCACTCTCCAGTTATCAATGCAAGGATAGTGTCACCCACGTGTGTATGCGCATGGGAGGCAGCTAAAAGGACCAATAGAAAGTAATTCCATGCCACGCCAGGGGGTGGCAGGGTACCCTAAACCTTTCTCTGATATACTGACAGACCAAACACGGGAAATTCTGCCTGTTTCCGGCCCCGATGATGTCACTTTCGCCAACCAGCCATAAAAGCTAGACAACATCCTGCTTTTGCTCAGTTCTGTTCTGGACTCAACTCTGGACACATCTGTACTTAATACTTGTCCTTTTTGCAGCCTGGATTCAAGTATACGGGTGGCTGTCCCAAACCTTTTTTCATGTGTCAAGGCTATTCATTTCACAATGGAAAGCTTGAACTGCCATGTCTTAAAGCTTGGCCAATTCTCACGATAAAGTTAGCCACAAGGGCTTTTATGTCAGTGTCGTTTTGTAAAGTGTAACAAAATCTAATGAACAAAGCAGTAGAGTGAGAGCTTAGATATTATTATGCAGTGTATATCTACTTGAGTTGGTGTGTGCATTTCAGATTGTAGTTTTTTTTTATCCTGGTAATCAAATTTTTATTAATAATCAGCAATTGGAATAAGGTTAACCTGGGTCAGTCATTAAACAGAGTTAACTGTAAAAGTCATGATAAGTCCTATTAAGAAAACAAACAAAATAAGGCTGTCTCAAAAATCATTAATGGTACAAATTAACTAAAATATGGGACAGCCCCCAGAGAAACCACCCACCCAGATCTAAGCCCTACAAATAAGAATAAAAGTTCAGAAAAATGGAGGATGCCTTCATGTATTTGAGGATGTGGTGCACCCCCAAAGCCAGTCTCATATGCCTGTAGTGATTGAGAATCAAAGAAGCAGCCTGGAGCACCAGCCAGCCAGCCAGCCAGCCATCCTACTCCTGACCAGCTGAACTCTGCCGTGGCCATTTGGATCACCAGGCATAGAAAGAGCAGACCAGAATGTAAGCACAGGAGGACATTGCCAGAACTGTGTGATAAAGCCTTGTGCTTTATTAGGGCAGAATTGAAGACAAGGATCTACAGACAATGCCATAGTATAGCATGCACGTGGGGTACTATATGAGCAGTGTAGAATTTTAGGTCAGACATTTTGGTAGTTTGCTGTTTTTGGATGAAAGTGCTACATTTTATAAACAGAGGTGTATGAGATAGAGTTGACAGAGGGAAGATCTTGTTGCCAGAATAAACAAAATTGACATTGATCATTAGGAAGACGTCCGCTTATATGGGGGCTACCGCTGGTTTTATAGCATTTGATAACAGATTAGTGAAATTGCACAGTGGGTGTGAAGAGAGTGGACATGAGAGAGAAGATGAGAACTAATCTGAGCTGAAGGTACAGTAGATGAAGAAGGCATATCATAGCAGTATGTCAATGATTGGAAGGAACATCCTGGGCCTATCTTGATCAAAGATGTTACCTAAGGTCAATATGCCCTTAATTGCCTAAAAAGGAGGTGCATTTTTAGATTATTACCCCACATAGGGCCTGATTATTAAATATTGGTAGTTTGAACTTATACCAAAACTCTAGCGCTTAACAAATTAAGGGATCTTATTTAGCTGAGCAGGTCTTGAATTTATTAGTAGTGAAGGGGAATGTTATAAGGTACTTGAGGGCAATTATATTTATGGTAAGTCATAAAGGGGGACAGGCCAGTCGGGAAAGATTAGTTCCAAATGGGCTAAGAACAAATGCCCAGTGATCTATTTCAGTACCTGGCACGGACACTTCACCTTCCAGCTTATCATAGTATAGAGGGAGAGCTTTATAGAAGGTCTTTATTTATTTTAGATAAAACAAGAGAGTAAAGAGTTGACTTTAGGCCGCGTGGCTCTACCTAACTTTCAGTTTTATTACTGGGCAGCAAATATACAGGCGATAAGAACCTGGACACAAATAGAAGAACATACACAGGCTTGGACCACAATAGAAATAAAATCCTGCAGTCCTTCTTTGTATTCCTTGCTCTGTGCTCTAATAAACACACATTATCTCCAATACACTAATAACCCAATTGTGCTCCACTCACTTAGAATCTGGAGCCAATGTAGAAAGCATTTTAAGATGGAGAAGCTTCTATCTGTGGCACCCCTGCAAAAGAACCACCTCTTTCAACCTTCACAAACATATGCAGTTTTTAACATCTGGAAAAAATTTGGAATTAACTTGCTTAGAGATCTTTATATAGACAACGTCTTTGCATCCTATGAACAATTACATTCCAAATTTAACATTCCAGCTACAAATTTCTTTCACTCTCTTCAAATCAGGAACTTTGTTAAACAGAACCTTCCAGATTTTCCTCATCTTGCACCCTCATCCATACTGGAAAAAATATTGCTCAATTTCGAGGACTCAGACACCATCTCTACAATATATAAAATCATTTTACAATCCCTCCCTTTCAAAGATCCAAGAGGACACTGGGAAAAAGATCTGTCAATTAATATATCAGAAAAGGAGTGGAAAGTAGCAATGCAGAGAATTCACTCGAGCTCCATATGTGCAAAGCATACAATTATATAACTCAAAATTATATATCGAGCACATCTGTCTCGACTAAAACTCTCCAAAATGTTTCCAGGGCGAGAGCCAACCAGTGAACGTTGCAACCAAGTCCCAGCCTCACTGGGTCACATGTTCTGGGCCTGCACCAAATTAACATTATTCTGGACAAACATTTTTAATTACCTCTCAGACAGCCTTGGACTCACAATCCCTCCTAACCCATTAACAGCTGTGTTTGGGGTTCTTCCAGAGGGTCTTAAAGTGGAGAAGGACAAACAAATTGTGATTGCATTCACTACACTGTTGGCACGCAGACTTATTCTGATAAACTGGAAGAACCCAAACTCTCCTCTTGTAAGTCAGTGGGAAACTGATGTGTTATATTATTTGAAATTGGAAAAAATCAAATACTCAGTTAGAGGATCTGTACAGACTTTCTTCAAAACATGGCAGGATCTAATCAGTAATATTTTAAAATAAGGTCATGAAGCACAGAGAATTTATTAATTTAGGTATGTGTACAAGCCTTAAATTTTTATGCCGTTTGCTCTTAACTCAATTTTTCTTTTTGTAAAAACTTGATTGCTTTGTATGGATTGCAATAAAATTAATAATAAAAAAAAAAAGTTGACTTTGCCCCAGTAATTTTGGAAAAATGCTAAAGGTATTATAGCAGTAATAAAATATAAGTTTGGAACTATACTCATTTTAATGATAACTAATCTGACAGAAAAAGCTAGAAGTAGGCACCAAAAAGAAAGGGACTGCGTAACATTTTGGAAGATTCAACAACAGTGTACTCTATTAAGGGGACAATGTCAATGCCAAGTACTTGAGTAATTCAGTTTCCAGTCGATAAAGGGAATGTATTTTGGTTGCTAGGGGAAGAAGAGCTGATTTGGGAGGGAGATTTCCAGGAGAGTTAAAATAGAGAGTAACACTTCAGTTTTGGTACTGCAAACACGCATGTATTACTCGTGTTGTCTTATGTAACAAGACCTTTTGTTGAACTGTCACTCTTGCACCTGGCCACAATATACTGTATATAAAAATATATGCTGTCACCACCTGGATGTAACTAGCAAATAGCCAAGGGCCTTCCATTGGATAAGTACTGCAGTGATTAATATGTATCAGCTGATAACAAGTTATTTAACTCTAATTGATGCACAGAGTAGCTTCTCATTTCCTTTAACAACCATGTAGTTCTGGAAAAAAAATGTTACGCTGTTTCAGACAGATCAAACTATTTCCCTGCATTAAGTAAAAGAAAATACTAAGGTGACTGCTGAAACTATTACAGTTGTGTTAAGAACTGTCCCAACACATTATTAAAACCTGAAAGGAGAGCGGTGAACCATCATCTTCCAGGAAGAAATGTTGTCGGAAAAAAGTCTTGAATGATTGTGATTGGAGATCACTTAAATGTTTGGTGAAATCAAATCGTAAAAAGTCAACAGCAGAACCCACGGCTATGTTCAAAAGTGAAAGTAACAACATTTCCACACTCCAAATTCCGAAGATGACTCAAGGTATTGGGACTAAACAAGTGTGTAGCCTTAAGAATATCTCTTTTCAGTGAGGCTAATCAGAAAAAAAAACGTCTTCAGTTTTTTCAGGGAGCATAAAGGTTGGACTCTGGGGCAGTGGAAAAAAGTCTGATGAGTCCAGATTGATCCTGCTCCGTACTGATGGTTGCATCAGAGGAAGAAGAGAGGCGGATGAAGTGATGCACCCATCATGCCTAGTGCCTACCGTACAAGCCTGTGCCTGTGGCAGTGTTATGATCTGGGGTTGCGTCAGGTGGTCAGGTCCAGGTCAACAGCATCATGTGCCCAGAAAACAAGAGCAGCTGACTGCCTGAATATACCAGTTTTTTTCATCAATGGGATTTTTTCTTCCCTGATGGCAGATTCCAAAATGACAATGTCAGGATTCATTGCGCTCAAATTGTGACATCCATTTTCACACATGGTTTGGCCACCACAGAGACGAGACATTGATCCCATTGGTAATCTTTAGGAAGTGCTAGCAAAGGCTTAATGCAGCGGTCCGACTCTGCCATCATCATGGACAGAATCTTGACAAAATATTAATCCAACTCAGGATGGAAGTAAAGGTTGTGACATTGCAAAAGCTTACAAAAATGATACCATGATGAACGTGTGCCATAATCAAAGCTAAAGGCAGTCCAATGTAATATCAGAGTGTGTGACGTTTTTTGGCCAGGCTGTGTATATTGGCTCATATTGATGAAGATTTGTTGTGACTTCACTATCTGTGACAGGATTCAATGACTTGTGTGTGTCTGTATACCTCTTGACCGACTGTAGATAATCCACTTACCTGAAACAATTGTGTCAGTCTGTGGCAGCCCTTTTCATTAACCCTTAACTACTTGTGCTGGTGTATTTTGTACACCAATCTCAGTTATTTTTGTCCATCCACCATCTATCCTCAGCTTGATTCACTACAAGTTCAGCGGCACAATGGTTTCCCTCCAGTGTGTCCCCAGCTGGTTTAATGAGTGGATGCACAGTGGCAGTTTCCATAAAACCGCATGGGTAGAAACGTACGTACGACAACGATGAGATATTCTTCTTGCAGTGACTTTGTCTGCAAAGAACATTCAACAACTGAAATGAAATGTGATCCATGTGCAAATCCTGCAGTGCATGAAAATGTGACCGGTGATGAATGAGCACTTAAGAAGTGGATCAGGTTTATTTTCAAAAAGTCCAAGACTGTGTCATACTATTCAGTAATATGGTATTAAATTACATTAGAAACATGTACAATGTAAAATTATTGCAATATTTTATATTACAACATCACTGTGTGCATATAAAAAAAGGCATTTGTACACTGGTGCTTATAGTACGCCACCTAAGTACTTATGAGTTGAGAAATGGTGCGAATAGTTAAGGGTTAAACGGGTCCTACCCATTTTCAACACTTGACGCTGCTGTGTGTGGCAGTCACTATGAGGTTGCCACCCATTTAATACTCATGCGTGGCCCCCACTACCATGCCACAATGCCAGTCGTACTTCTGCTCCCTCTGAATTGCACCCACACATGGCTTCAGATTGTGATGCTGCCCTTGAGTGAAGAAGTCAAATACACGTCTACCTTATAAAGCATTTTATGGAGTAATATCAGTAGTTCAGCTGGTGGTCATCTTAAGAACACCCAGATATTAAAATGTAAACGTTCCTAACACCAGAAGACCCAAATAGCCACTTTCAAAAGTGGGTGCACGTTTATAAAGCCAAATGTATGTTTTCACCTGAAAAACAAAATACACATTGGGGTTTCTGCATAAATATGTATTCTAGACACCATGTAATGTGGATATATTTTTGTAACCTACACTAAAATATAGGGATTTCAAAACAGTTTTATAAATATATATATACACATAGTGTAGATTCTGTTTCTTTTCAAATCTCTATTACTTTGCATGGTGGTGAACATACCAGTGTATGTGAAATGGCCTCCTGTTTAAGGTGGTCTGTGACTTTAAACTTATCATCGCAGGTTAGTTCCTTTCATGCAGCTTTGGAAGAGTAGCTGTAAGCCATGTAAACAAGCTGCCATCGCCAGCAGAATTTCCCATTAATCCTGCCTTTAGGAGCCAGGGACTGTTAGTTTGCTGCTCGGCTCTAATGTTTTTAACAAGGGATTCCTGTAAGCCTCTCTGTTTCTAGTTACTTTATATGTAAAGCAGCCCCTATCCTCATAACACCATGTGCATGACGGAAATGTCTGCTGTTTTTTTATGGTTAGTAGACAGATTATATACTCGTCTCATTTTATTTACTTCTGTTTTTCCAGTGGTTTGCTTTTTGTCTGAATTTATCTTCACATATTCAAGTACATTTAAACCTTACCTACAAATAAATAGTTGAAATTAAGTAAAAAAAAAAAAAGAAATGTATTATAAAACCTGAACAATACTAGGGTTAAAATAAGTAATTCCTTAAAAGTCTTCCGTTGTGTAATTGATGAGATGACAAATAGTTTGTCTTGAGATGTTTCCACCCTGCGTCGCCACAGTGCCCTGCTATTCCATTATTTGGTCAGGTCTGTAGCCTTTTTAGGCTCCCTGATGAAGGCTTGGCTCAGTCTTAGATCTTTTTAAGTCAAACATTGATGAAGTGAAGCACATTTACAGAGAACTAAAAATGTACTGCTATTCAAAAAGACTGGAGCTCCCAGTAGGTTTCATATTTTACTAAGAACGATAAACAGTTGAAACAGATAGCAAGGTTTTAAAATGCTTATCAGTTTTATTGAGGGTGGCACTACACAGATTATGCTCTCCCTATAAAAAATATTCACTCCCACTGGAATTTTCATATTTTATATGTAATACAACATTGGATTTAATTTGGCTTCTTTAATACTATTCATCAGAAAAAGAGCCTTTATGTCAATGTGAAAACAGATTTCAGCAAAGTAATCTAAATAATTATAATTATTAAACACAAAATAAATAATCACGTCACTGTTCAGCCCTACAAGTCATTATTTAATAGGTGCACGTTTGTCAGTCTTGTGCCTGTCTGTCTGTCTGTCTCTCTCTCTCTCTCTCTTGGCTTTGCACATCTCTTCTCCACCATTTTTATTCCATTCTTCTTCTTTACAAAACTGCTGAGGTTCTGTTAGGTGTCATGGCAATCACAAGTGAACAGACCTTGTCACGTCCAGATGTCTCACTCCGACCCTGCAGTTCTATGATGTGGCGACTTAAACTATGTGACTTTGGAAGCAACAATGACACATTTCTATCACTTTGTGACTATTTTCACTCAAGGAAATAACACGCTGTTCCTGCTGTATTCAAATGTTAAAGATGCCTTACGTGGAATCTACTGGCTCCTTTAGGCTTCCAAATGACAGGTTGGGAAAAGATATCTTAGTCACTTGGGGACAATATTGAGGGACTCTGTCACTGCATCACAGGCTATATTAACTTTTGCGTTGGCACAGTGGTACCCACAAAGACAGTGTGTTGCTTTCTAAAAAACAAGCCCTGGATTACTGAGGAGCTAAAGGGTCTTCTGAATGAGAAAAAGAGAGCATTCACATCTCGTGACAAAGAGGCTCTGAAGGACATGCAGCATATTCTAAAGAAACAGCTGAATGAACTAAAGGAAGCTTACAGAGCTAAAACAGAAAACAAGCTCACTTAGAATAACATGAAGGATGTCTGGAATGGACTGGGTATAATTACGAGACTCAAGCAATCCTGGGCTCAGGTGCTAGAAGGGTATATATGCCCTGAACCAGTTTTTCAATAGATTTTTCCCATTACCACCTTCTTCCAATCATCAGACTCCCCACACCATCTCTACTACAGCAACAACTCCTACCACATCAGTTGGACTGGCCGGTGACAAGTCCACCTCTGACCATCAGTGTAGATGGTCCATAACTCAAGGCCATGTATGATGGCAGCTGAGGAAGCTATACATAGGAAAAGCTGCAGGACCAGGTGGAGTCAGTCCTCGAGATCTTGTGTTGACCAAATTTGTGGTGTCCTGTGTCAACTGTTTGGTCTATCCCTAAGGCTTCAGGAAGTAAGTCCTTGTGTGGTAGACCACCTGGAACCACTGAAGTTTGCCTGTCAGACAAAGATTGGAGTGGAGGATACATCAATTTATCTACTCCACAAGGCTTATTCTCATCTGGACAAAGCTGGTAGTCCTGTGAAGAGGTGGTCCACTCCTACAAGTACAACGGGTCTGCATTAATGCCAGTTTCAACTGGTCTCAGAACACAGAGAAACTACATAAGAAAGGGCAGAGCAGACTCTTTTTTCCTTAGAACACTGTCTTCCTTTATTGTAGGAAGTGACATCCTTCACATCTTCTACAACTCCGTGATGGCCAGTGTAATATTCTACATTATGGTGAGCTGGGCTGGTAACATCACGTCAAGAAAGGCCCACCAAATCAACAAGCTAATTAAAAGGACAGGCTTAGTTATGGGTCATACTCTGGACTTCCTGGAGGTAGCAAAGGTGAGAATTAAAACAAAACTGATGGCCATTATGAACAATGCTGCACATCCTCTGTTTGACACACGAACACTGAGGACTTTGCAGTGTGTTACCAACAGCAATAAGCTACCATAATGCCAGCCAAGTCAGAACTTTTCTTTAAATGTTCTTGCTTTATAGGAAATCTGGTGTGTGTTCAGACCAAAGTGTGTATGTGTGTGTGCGTATGGTTATTTATTTATCTATTTATTTAATCATCTCCCCATTTATATATTTATTTATTTAAAGAGGCTATGTAAAAAGCCAAATTTCATCCTGGCGACAAATAAAGATCTGTCTATCTAGCCATCCAGCCTCTTAGTCAGCCACTCCAAGACATTCCCATTGTTGTTTTTAAGGTTTTCCTGTGTCGCTTCAGCTTTATCCTTGAATTTGTTGTCTTGCTGGAAAACGTATCTCATCCCAAGGCTCAGATTTCTTGCAGGCTCCATCGGGGTTTCCTTCAGAATTTCTCTGTATTTTGCTGCACTCATTTTACCCTCACAGGCTTCTCAGGGCCTGCTGCAGAGTAGCATCCTCACAACAAAATGCGTCCACCTCCACGTTCCACCGCCAGGATGGTGTGTTGCAAATGTCTGACTTCTGAGCACCCAGCCTAGTTAGAAAAGGTGCTTGCAATCATTTCTAGTGAAGTTGTTCAGAATTTGGTGCTATGGTGAATAAACTACAATCCAATAATCTTTACACTTTACCTCTGCTGCAGTTCTGTTGCCAGCATAAACAAACCTAACTTTAGATTATGAAAGATAACTTCAGCTTGGCTAAGATCTTAGTCTTGATTCTGTCTTTACCAGTCAACATACCAGTAAACATACCAAGAACTGGTGTCATATTTTATTGCATTCTGAATTAAAATCAATTTGTACCTTTTTAAGTCCTTCATTGTGTTACATTGCTACCCTTTAACTGTACATTTCACATAAATGGAATGGAATTATTTCTTTATTACAGTTAGTAGAGCTCACTGCAGTTTTATTTAAAGGAACACTTCACCTAAAAATTGTGTATATATATATATATATATATATATATATATATATATATATATATATATATATTTTTTTTTTTACTTACTTTATGTAGTTTGTAGTGATGGCTAAGAAATATTTTTAATCCCATCTTTTCCTGCATAACAGAGATAACACAGTTTCTGAAAAGACTGCAACAAGGAAAGAAAGCAAACAATATCAGAAATGTCCTTAGAAAAATAAAATTTCAATTACTTGTCTCCTATGATCTATGTGTCAAGTTGTCTAGTTGTATACATGCAATGTCCCAAACAGATGTATTTTTTACTAAATTATTGTAAAATAAACCACTTCTAATTTTAAAATGACCTCATGAACAAAAACGGAACATGCTCAAGTGCAAACGATCATTTGAATTGGCAACATATTCAAAAAATGTCATTTTTGGTGGATTATTCCTCTAATGAAGACTACAACGGAAAATCATTTGATAAGTTGTGCAGCGTGATGCCTGCATGAAGTAATAAAATCAAATGCTGGATCTGTTTAAACTTCTCAGGCTCACAGAATAAAAACTTTCTAAGCAACTTTGTAACATTCAGCTGTAAAATTATTGATTTCCCCCCAACGTCTGTCACTAAGCTGTAATCACAAACAAGACAGACAGAAGGGCTGAGGATTTAGGTGCCCAGGAGGAAAGAGAAGCAGATTTAAGAATTGTTTTATTCTTAGCGCTGTAAGCATTTTTAATTCTAGGAGATGTAGGGATCCTGATGAATTATGAATTATTATTGTGTACTGTTAAAAGTAATTATTTTTATACAGAAAATCTCTGATATCTGCAGATTCCATTCGCGTGGACTCGCTTATCTATAAAAGTGTAACCCATTTTGTGACACCCGCAGTCTAATCACATCTGTTCATGGAAGGTCCTAGCTACAGGCCATGAAATACGGTGAGAACGGACATCACCAGGTCATATTGTTGGCCATATGCAGCAGAAAAAAAAATCAAGAGGAATATCATGAATAAGCAATAAGTGAGACTGAAAAATAACAGGTTTGGGACTGCACATTTTCCGAGTTTCCTTTAGAAGCAAAAGCTCCCTGGTTGGAATAAGTTCTTTTAAATTGCAGCATTTTAAGTAACCAAAAATATAGAGATATGATATTAAAAGGTGATATCCCTCCCATAGTGATTACGGCGGTACAAACAAAGAATCACATGAGAGAATTATACTTCGCTTTCTTTAATGACGATTTTTTACGCAGTATAACAGACGAAGGAAGCCTATAGCAGACAACACCAGGTCGGATCTTGATGTATACAGTCTGCCATTTTTCGTCACTACGCTGAAAGGATTTTCGGGACAGATGAAGGCAACATCATCCGGCCGTCAGCTTCAAAGGGTTTGGCAGCAGCAGTTCAAGCCTTATACAGTATACTGGTTTCTCCACGTGCTGGTCTTCTCTGGTCTCCAGACAAGGACAGTAAAAGCTCAAACGCCACCTCCAACAAGAATAGCACAATGCTCACACTGCAGTTTGTCTCATTCTCCAAACTGCTAGGCTGATGGTTTCTAAATGCAGCCCAGCCCCTGTGCACCATACTTGGTCTGCCTGTATGAATGAATCCATGACAGTGTGGACAGAGACAGTGACATTAAACTTAATATTATAACAAACTGATTAGAACACACACATACTGTAGGAAAAAACAATATCATTTTAACTCTTTAAAAGATACTGTAATAACCTGTTTATCTACTCCAGTTGCTTGTCTATAAATGTTTTAAGTCAGACAGGGCAGTGCATTAAGACACTGTACTTCAGACTCCTAAAATGCTTTGTAAATAAATCCTGCTCCAAGTAGGTGTGATAATCTCTTTCTTTAAAGAATTTGAACGATTCCCACTCCGCTGGGGATTCTACCTGCACTGCACTGAACACACCGGTGTGTGTCTACCAAGCACTGAGAGGTGTAGGTAAGCCGTTGAACCCCATTTGTGATGAGGACCGGGGCTTGCAATTTTTCCCCACAAATGAGGAATTTCCCGTAAGTGCAGGTCATGAGCTCCCACTGATTAAGTCCCAGGCCTTTGTACACACTGCCCAGTGCTACTGCCACTTGGATTTAGTGACATCCTTGGATCAGCCCCGCTGCAGTCATCCGCAGCCCCTGGCAGCGTGCCTAGGAGATGGCAGAACTTGACTATAGAGGAAGTAAAAGTCATAATAAGGTTTTTATAAATGAAACAGTGGAAGGATTATTACTGAGCCTCTATGGGCGAGAACGGAGGGCCGATGCATTGGCCCAATAACGTCTCCCCCATGACTGTCCTCCCTCCGAGCTGGCCCTCCACCACAATCTAAGCCCATTTTCCCCGTAGGATCAGTGCTTCAGTATTTGTGTTTTCTGAAACTGTGGGTTTTTCAAGAATGTGACCCCATGGATATCAAGAATTGACTGCATGTAGAAATCTTGAATGTTTGTACTTATGATAACACAGGTTTTCAGATGTCGCGTCATATGTTCTTGTATCTGTTTAACAATGCCTTATGATTTGTACTTTCCTTCTGCAAATACATTTTCTTCTGGGAGTCTGCCCAATGTAACCTATTTTTGTTGTTTGGGAGGAAAACGAGAATATTTCGATCATGAAGCTTCAGTATGCAGATGATAACACCACTCTAGAGCGATACTAATTTAGACATGCAGTGTTTATTAAATATCTTTGTAAATGCTTTCAAGCAGCCTCTCCTAAACGTCACTAATAAAAGAATCCTCTACAGCTACCACCGAGCGCTCATAACAAGTTCCTCCCCCTCGCTATGCGGCTCTTCAATTCCACCCGAGGGGGTAAACGTTAATATTATACAATGATATTGTCTGTTACACCTGCCTCGCACTCTCCACCTTGTATTTTTTAACTAGCACTGCATTTGTATCGTTCTTTAATTTAATATTGTTTTTTATCAGTATGCTGCTGCTGGAGTATGTGAATTTCCCTTTGTGGATTAATAAAGTATCCATCAGCAATTTAACTTTTGAACTATCTTACTGGAAAAGGTTGATGTCTTGGCAGCCTTATTTATTTATTTATTTATTTTTTTTTTTACTTAAGCTGATATTTACATAGAAATGCATCACAACACAATCGAGACATTTAGGAGGCTTAAAGGAAGACTTGATAAGTACATCCATTTTTTTTTATTTATAGTTTTTACAGTTCATTTGCAGTGTGTAAAATGATCAGTGTTGCAGTAATTGTGATGCTCTTTGCATGAAAAAAAATACGTGTTCCATCAAAATTTCACATTTTTTTTGTGAGTTGTGACGTTTACTTAAAAAGTATTTGGCGTCCAGGGTGCATTAATCCCCAGGTATGTGTCGGTTTAGGGTTAACTATCATTGTCGAAACCTCGATATACACATTATAGTACAAACATCAACGTTAACACGTGGCACTAACTTTACTCGCTAGAACTTAGCTCTCGAGAGACAGCGGCATCACAGCTCCAGGATGCTTGCGTTGGTAGGACTGTGTGCGTCGTGACAAACAATAACAAGCGATACGGCCCTCAGATGTTCATGTAGTGCATTGCAGTTACAAAAACCAATGTGGTTCTTTGTGACTGGAGCCTCTATTGAAGGTTCTGTTTATGACAAGTCGACAATAAAAAATCTGCGTCAACGATTTTTTGTAGTCAACGTCGACGATTACGTGGACTAATCGTTGCAGCCCTAGTGTTATACTGTTACTGCTTCCTCCCAATATACACGATGAGACAGAAGTCTGGACCACTTAAAAGATCTGCTACAATATATCAACAGAAATTACTCCCAGACATCACAACCACCTTCATTCAGCATCAGCTTGGACGAGCTGACTTTGTTAAGATGTGCCATTTTTAAGCATGTCTGGCTTTTGGGTGAAAGAAAACTTCCTCTAAACACTATGGCAAGGCATGGCATGGGGGACTGCAGAAGAAGGTACCAGACTGAATGACAGAATACTAAATCAGAGCCTAAAGAAAAGAAGAAGCTGCAGTACATGTTGTGGCACACCTGTCTGTTGTGTTGATTCACGGACTTCTCCCCGTCTGATCCGTATTCTGTAGTTCTATACCTACACGGTGCACCATTGCAGTGCAAAGAAGACCCTTCACCACTCGTTCTTTTTGTACTGTATTCGTTGCGCCAGCATCTTCAAATTATTCCAAATGTTTAAATAATTCACTGGTTTAACACTCACTGAGCATTTGCTTGTCAGGAGTTAGAAGATTTTATTCTGCCATATTCTGGCAAACAGAAATCTATTATCTGTAGGGTTTTGTCTGAAAATTGTCTTTTAAACAATTAATGCTTAAACATCCTCAGTTTTAATAACAGACCATTTTTGTAAAATGGTAAAATTTTGTGGTGGGGAAAAAAATAAATGCGTGCTTCATGCCAAGTGCAACCTGTCATTTTAGGTGTATTATTCTCAGGAAATTATGAACTGTGCAGCAGTGATGTGGCCTCAGCTGACAAATAGTTTCAAAAGTGATAGATGAATTTCTGAAAGATCATGCTCTCATTGTTCTCAAATAATACTGCTGTAACTCTTCTTTGACTGTGTGACGTTTGAGGACATGCGTGCCTCCATGGCATGGAAATTACTAAAGGAATGCAACTGCCTGTACAGGATTGCATGTCTTTGTGATATTTTATCAAAATATTTTCCATGGTGTTTAGTAATGAAGAATAAATCTTGATAAGAGTGACCTAGTGGCTCAAAAGGTAACACTGCCACGTCATGAATCCAGCAATGGGTTTGTATTCTGCCAAATCCTTTGCTTGTGCCTGTGTGGGGTTTTATATCTTGTTTGTCACTAAAATCATAAAAAAAGACAAACAATGCACGTTAGCTTAATTGGAGAATCCAAACTGGTCCAGTGTGTATGTGACACTGGACCCTCTGGAGGACTGCGGCCCTCTCCAATGTTGGTACCCTGATTTGGGCGTTTAAGAGTGTTATGAAAAAAGGCAGTTGTTCACTCACCAGTTTGTTCCCTGGAATTGTGTCGACGGGCTTGGAATGGACGGAGTGTCGAGTGGTAATGTGTGCCTGCTGCCTGCCGTACTTCATTCCAATGTTCTTCTGGTGCGACCACGGTGTAGGAATGTAGGAATTGTGGTGCTGTGTAGGAAGTAACTGGCATATGTCGGCTGTGGGTAAACAGGATAGACGTAATGCGGGGGGCTGCAGAGAGTCGGCAACATATTTGTGTTTGTGGAACAACCGGCGTAGATTTCATTTAGGCTAGTCCGGTGACCAACCAGGGAGAGAGAGTTGTGATGGACTCGGGTCAGGTGATGGTTGAACCAGGATTAAAGGTGGGCTTTTCATTAGCCAAGGAGTTCAGTGTGGAGCTTGTGGGTGATTTACAAAAACATAAAATACATGCTGGTACTGTTTTGCATTTGTGTTGAAATTTGATATAATAATTATAACATTTTGCAATCGGTTTGTAATGTTATAAAACACACAGTGGCAATGTTCTGTTACTAACAGTGTTGTTAAAGTGTTAATATGTTATGAGACTCGGGAGAGGCCCATTAGTAGGCTTCTGTACGTGTATATTGGCACACCTGTTGGCACACCTGTTCCCAAATATCGATACAGTATGTTACGTGTCAGAAAAGTGTACATTCCTTTTTTTTTTTTTTTGCAGAAATTTGTTATTTTTGTAAGGAAGTCTGACTACCCAAGTCACTTCATTCACCTCAATATGCACTGCAACCTTACATTGGCGGGGTTATGGTTGAAGGTTTCTAGCTTTATGAATACTGCAGTTGCAGTACAAATTTCAATTGCGATTTGAGCGTGGAGACTGTACATTATTCTAATATAGTTTTAATTTTTCTAATGATTCAGATAAGCAAGCTCTTATATTATAATAGCAATATGCCTGACTTCTATTTAGCCCTGATGCTAAGCCTTATCTGTGTGAGCCACAACACGCCAACAAGACTTGAGCTCACCGATGGTAAGTCGTACTGACTGAGACAGGCACTGAATGAACGTCTACCAAGGACAAATGCTGCTGCTGCTGCTGAAAATGAAGAGGTGTCCAGCAGTGTGACTTAACTTTAGGATGCTATTGGTATTAGTGATTAGAACGATCGTTTAACTTGTTTTGGAGACATTTTTCATGTTTCGCTGGGAGAAGTGTTGAAGCTGAAATGACCAAGCAGACAGGTTTCCTGTGAGTATGTCTATTCACACACTTTGTTTAGCCCTGATGCCTTAGGCCCTACCATCTGTGGTATGAGCCATATCTTTATTGATTGAGTTATTAAGTACACAGACATTATTTTTTGTTTTGATTTTCACATCACAGGTACATACATTTTCAAACCATTTTAACAGAAAGGCAGTGTTGTTGTGCTAAACAGGTGATATTATGCTCTGCCACTGCCATTTTTCACCATAGCTTCTTTTCCACTGGCTGTGTAAATGAAAACATCATGCCCATCACAGTGAATGGAAAACACACTTCGTCTGTAAGAATAATTACTTCTAACATTACTTTATTGACATAAGTGTACCCAGGTCTGATGTTAAAAAAACAAACAGTAAGTTCAGATTCAGAAATACCCAACTGTGCTCACTTTCATTTACTGTTGCTTTTGTGTGTCCAGTGCTGCCAGGACAGCCTCAGGCTCCCCAAAACTACCAGATAATTCACTAAACAATTACGAAAATCAATGGGGTGTTGCTCTTTTGCACCTTTGTCTCCCTGTTGTGCAATAAATGTTGATACTTAGGAAGAGAACTGAGACAGCAGTGCACATTTTGAAACAATATTTGAGGTAAAAAATAATTCTCGACATTTGTTTTAAGTGTAGAATTAAGCAAAGATCTAGAATCCATCATAGACTCGGAGTAGTGGCCGAGTGTCTCCTCCATGCTTCCTCTCTGCCATGATCCAGATATTTTTTTTCCTCTCTCCCTTGATTTCATCAGATATCTTCATCTGATTTTAAAATTAGACAGTATCACTATAATAATGCTAAAATGCCTTTTACATTGAAAATCAAGCTGCCAGTTTATTATGCGACTTTATCCCTTTGCCAATGGCAGGTCAGCTGTCCATTAGTTGTAAGAAAGATTTAGAGATTACCGTATTATCAGATCCATTACTTAGCCTTTAGTTGGGACTACTCAGCCAGCCTCAAATACAGTATGGTTACACCCTTTCAGATTAGTTGAGGTGTTTCGGCTGCACCTTTGTTAACATAGCCATGCACTCTCCATTGACAGTAGAATGGGTCATCTGAAGAGCTCAGTGGCTTTAAATGTGGCTCTGTCACAGGATGTCACCTTTGCTACAAATTAGTATTTGAACTTTCTACTCTGCTAGATCCCCCCCTCCGGGTCAACTGTGAGTGCTGTTATTGTGAAGTGGAAGCATCTCGAAGCAGCAAGAGCTCAGTCATGAAGTGGTAGACCACACAAACTCACAGAGTGGGGCAGCCAAGTGCTGAAGAGCGCATCACATAAACATTGCATATCCTCTGTTGCATCACAGTTCCAAACTGCTTCTGGAGGCAACATTGGCGCAAGAACAGCATCAGGGCCTTCATGAAATGGGTTTCAGTGGCCAAGCAGCTTGACACGAGGACAAGGTCACTATGTGCAGTGCCAGGTGTTGGCTGGAGTGGTATAAAGCACACTGCCATTGGACTCTGGAGTGATGAATCAGGCTTCAGTATTTGACAGTCTGATGGGAAAATCTGGGCTTGGCTGACAGTTGCCAGAAGAACTCCATCTTCCAGACATGCATAGTGCCTACTGTAAAAAAAAGAAATTTGCGGTGGGGGATAATGGTCTGGGGCTGTTATTCAGGGTTGGGTGAGACCCCCTTGGCTCTACTGTTTGTGCTACAGCATAAAAAGACATTTTAGACAATAGTACACTTCCAGCTTTGTGGCGTCACTTAGGGGAAGGCCCTTTTCTTTTAAAGTTGTATTCAAAGCTGGGTCCATAAAGACAAGGAGGAACTCAAGTGGCCTGCACAGAGCACTGACCTCAGCCCGATTGGATGCCTATGGAATGAATTGAAACACCAATTACAAGCCAGGTCTTCTTGTCCCATGTCAGTACCTGACCTCATAGATTCTTATTTGGCTTAATATGCACAAATTCCCATAAACACACTCCAGCATTTTCTGGAAAGCTCTCCCAGAAGAGGGGAAAACCACATATTACCGTATTTACACGTGTGCATTTTTTCCTCAAAATTAGCATTAGAAAATCAGGTGCGCGTTATACACGAGGAAATGCAATTCTGTCGTGTTTACTTCTTCTGCTTGGGCTCGCGCTCTCTCTCTCTCTCTCTCTCCCTCGCTTGCTCACACACTTGCGCGCGCTCTCTCTCTCTCTCGCGCTCTCTCTCCATGGCACTCTCCCTGTCTCTAAACGTTTCCTATACAATTACAGTGTGCGTCGTACATGGGGCAAAACGATTTTCGTGATTTTCTTTGTAAAAATTAGGGTGCACGTCTTACACGAGGGCGTGTGGTACACAAGTAAATACGGTAATACCCATGGCTTTGGAATGGGATGTCCAACACGCCGATGGAAGTGCAATGGCCAGTTGTCCACAAACTGTTGGCCATAGAGTTTTTATCAAGTGTTTCACTCTTTGATTTGTCAGTATGACTATTTTATAAAAATTGACAGTGTTCTCTGAACCGTCGTGTGTTTGATCAGAATTGTATTCTCAGTATAATTTTTCAGTGATTTCTTTTTAATAGCTTTTAATGATTTATTTTTTATATTAGGACACACTGATCAAGTTCACATTGTTGATACCTGAGCACTTACAGGTGCCCATGTCGCCACTATTGAATTAAGAGAACGCCAGTCAATAGGCAATGCCTCATGAAATATAAATAGTATAAAACTGAATCTATTATTATAAAAGTTAAAAAGGAACTATGAAGCTAGTAGGAGTAGTACTGTATATAAACATGTGTTGTATTCATGTGGTGCTCTGTGCTGAGCTATGAGTAAACTGTACATTTTGTCATTTATTAGCACAAATAAGACTCAGTTTCAGTCGTATGAATTTGCAAATCTTGCTACAGTATTTCAGTTTGCTGGTATAAAGTGAAGGTGTGAGTTTCCTTTTATTATAAACAAGTGAATCATTTCAATCAGTTGCTGTCTTAACAAGTTACACTATGATAGTTAGGAGCCGCTGCCACAGATGTGTGTGTCACTTCACTGTGCTCTGTCCACTTGACTGTACGACTCCTGTGCAATAGATCTGATTGTGGTGTGCTGTGTCCGAGCAATAAATGTCACATAGATTGTAAACAAATTACCTTTTGTTAACAACATGATATTGGATGTTAAGTTTAGCACTCATCAGTAATTATGTTTGATATTGATATTTATGCGTCTGGCATGTATTAAAATTTTTCAAGGGTTTTTGGGTCTCAAAGGATTTTAAGACTTTAAAAAAAAATAAAATAAAAATGAAGTGTTCTGCTACTTTTATCAGAAGTTTTAAGTTTTTAGCCCTGTTTATATATACCTTAAATATGTCATATTACTCTAGTAGAGCCACTTGTAATTCGTACAAATCGTAATCGTACCAGTCGGCTGTCAAGCACAAATAAAGCACTCGCCACTAGACTAGACTTGCTCAGGATTGCTGAAGACGGCTGAGCAAATAAAAGCCTTCATTTTAAATTGTTTGTTTTTTTTAGACAAAAGCTGGACCTCCACTAAGATCAGAAGCTGCTATTCAGAAGAAAAGTCGAGCTTACTGCTACAACTGCTCCAAGTTAGGACATTATGGACATGTGAGTCTCATTCGTTTGTTGGACTACATACTGTGATGAGGTGATAAATATGAATGGCAACAGGGTGTGCTAAGGCATCGTCATTATTTTCTGTTAACATTTCATGCACTTGTTGATATACTTTTAAACGTCTAGTGAATGTGGTAAAAAGAAAAACAAAATCCTTTATCCATAAGCAGAGTCATTGAAGACAGTAAAATTGTAGGATTTTGTCTTTGGCACTCATGAAACATCTATAAGTGTTTTCAGAAAGACTGCCATTGATCCGTTTATTCTAAAACTGGTCCGGTCCAAGCTCTTTGCCATCTGTCTCAAACACTCAAGCATACTGCACCTTCTCAGTCTGCTCAATAGCTAAATGTTTCATTTCAGGTCGGTTGTTTATAAATATATCCTCTAAGATGTAAAGATTTTCAAGCTGCCCAGTATGTTTGGAGCTCTCCTGTTTGAAGATGGCCAGATGTAGCTTGGATTTTAGCCTGAATACATTTCAGCAATACCTACAGCTGATTTATCTCCAGTTGTTAGAAATATGCTGTTATTTTTTACAGGCTCAGATCTGCGCACCCCTTCTTTTCTATCGCTCTATTTGATCATCTGTGTCAAGCAGCTTTAGTTTTTAAATCAGATTTGCTGTATTCTATATATTCTTTCTTTTAAATGTTTTTAATTGAACAGAATTGTCCACTCTTTTTATTCTCTGGGCGCTGTGTCTCTAGTTGTTGACAAGCTAAGTGGGCCGCACAGTAAGAAATCAACAAGTATACTTGAAAAAGGACATTCAATGTTAGGCTTCCACATGAAACAGATCATGTATGTTTATTTTATAATAACATGAGCATTTGTTTAGTAATTTTTTTAAATAAAAAAACTGTAACACACTTTTATAATTAGTAAGAAAAAATGTCCCTCAGCCCTGTTTGTTTAATTAACTTTACAGCTTATTGAATGTAATTGTTAACTTTTCATAAATAGTAAATGCTTGAATTAGTGAGCTTTCTAATGCTGCCTGGAGGAGATGAATTCTTCCAAATCAAGAGACAGGTAAGTGAAGACACAGTGAAGTTCTGATTACTGCCCATGAGACACACCTGAAAGCAGGACGCTGACGTGTAACGATGGTTGTCTCTACCGTTGTCAACAAACAAACTGATTGCTGTGTTCATACTGCTAACACTTTCTTTGAGTGCAGCTCACTTCATCCTTCAATATTTTGAATCTCGTTTGCATGTCCCACCTCATAATACTCTTAAGAACATGTCATTTAGAAGCACAAGGCACTGTTTCACAATTATGGCTTCAGGAGCTACAAATTCATCATATTTTATTTTCACCATTTATTTTAAAAATGACTTCTATGTTTAGGAAAGCATTTCAGATCATTCTTTTATACATCACTGTTGTAGTCTACTTGTAAATGTATAATGGATATGGATTGAAAGGTATATAAAATCAAATAAAACAACGTTCATGAAGCTATGAACAAACAGGGTGCTGTTTATGGTTTACGTGTGTGAGTTTTAGTTCCCAGTTTCTCCACACTCATGTCACCTACCCAACACAAAGTCATGGGGGAGCATTGGGTATAAATGAGGGAGCAGCCAGTCCAATGCATGCAGCGTTCAAATACATTGGCCTAATTTGGAGTCATTCATTTAAGATCACACGCACATATTGAACATGTGGAAGGCAAACCAAAATACCACAGAAAAATAGAATATATAGAACATACACAGCCAGCAACCTGGACAAGAATAAAACTCAGGATTCCGGGACTGAGGAAAACAAGTTCTAATCACTGCACCACCATTTTGTAGCTAATATCATTTATGTGGAATATAAATACCATCCTCATCCCTTGTGCTTCCTGGAACAGTCCCTTCTACACTCTTTAAAATAAAAATAAACTACCTTTAGTGTTTTCAGTTTTAAAAACATTGGCATGGCTTTTTCAGTATCTTAGCCAATCAGGACAGAAGGAAACAAAGTTTTGATCTTAAATTATTTTGCTACCTTATTCACTTCATCTCCATCTTTTTGTGAATTAGCAACACAAGCATGATGAAAAGAGCGCAAGGCCTTCAGAAAGACCCACAAACCAGGCTAGGACCTCCAATGGCCTCCCTAGAAATAGGTCTCACTCCAGGATGCCTTACCCCAAATGCCACAGGCAGACTTCAGTCTGCATAGGCTCTAAATGGGGGACTGGCTTTTAAAGTTCAAAAATACTTTTAAATGTTCAAAACGCACAAAAATCCCCATCAAGGGAGAGAGGAAATTGTGAAAACCTTTGGCTGGAGAGACAAGACAAAGAATAATGTTTATAAATAAAAACATGATTTATATAAACAGAATCATAAAAATAAGGCAAACTGGGTAAAAGGCAAAGATGAGATAAAAAGGGTTTACTAAAGAAGGCTACTAAGTCCAATCTGATATCCAATACTCGGAGTCCAAACAGTCCAAAGTAATCCAATGAATACTTACAAGAAATGCACTCTACAACAATCAATAAACCTCTGCTGGGACCACCTAAAGTCAGAGGGCGGTCCCCAGAGCAGTGATGTCATGGTGACCACCCTTCTAGAGAGTCTACCCTCAAAATACAAGGAAAGTAATTTAAAGGCACAAATTCCCAAAATATGAATACTAAATGATACATAATAACCAGACACACATAAAAAATTGGCAGGAATGACAAAAACATACATGAGCCAGGGAACAAATGCTGGCTGACACACAACAAATCTGCCAGTCTTGATACAGTCCTTGGCGACAATATGCCAGGGTAGACTAGGCCACAGATCTCCTGGCAGTGAGTTATACTTGGTATAGTTCCCGTTTGAAGTGCCAACCGAGTGTTGTGATTAACGTTTTTTTTTTTTTTTTTACTAATTTTTCCGGAATTTTCCGAGAATCAATTTTTGATATCTGTTTTTTGATTGGAGTCTTTATTTAATAGTTTTTAATTTAATAACATTATTTTGAATATCATCTTTTGGTAACAGGTGCCACAAATGTTGTGAGCCGTTTTGCCTGTTGCCTTGGTAACGCATGAATTATGCACGGAGAGTATGTGTCGATGACATCATCCAAAGCAAAGGTTGCGCCTCGTAAGTCCCAATGATTGGATAAACTTACTGCCAATTACACGTCTGTTTATTATTTTGATCTTTGATCCCTGCTTGACATGAGACTTTAAATTTTGGTTTTGTATTGTGAGTTTTAACGATTGCTACTTGACTTCTGGTTTTGACCTCAACTTTTTTTTTTTTTTTTGACCATGTTATCTTCCTGGTCCCTCCATTCAAATGTCCTACTCTCTTTTCTTCAAGATAGGACACTGATCAGTTTAACTGCACACCCAAACCTTTTCAATGAACTCCATCTATTTTGAGGTCCATGCATACTCCTGTGCCCATTTACACTGCACTATAGCCGTGTATAATTTTTATTCATAACTCTGAGCATATGACCTAGATGAGGACTACCAAGTAAATTGAAAGCTTTGTTTGAGAAGTTTACGGTCTCTGTGTCCTCATAGCAACTGCATCCACCTGTTAGTCAATTTCAAGATCATTTTCACTGTTACATGTGACAAAGACCCTGAAGTACTTGAACTTCTCCATTATCCTGCAGCGGTCAAACTGCTCTTTTTATTATTGATTTTATTGTAATCATTCCATACAGATAGATCAATTTTTACAAAAAATCGGATTGAAAACAAAGCAACCCAACCCCCACCCCTGAGAAAGAGAGCATGGCCATCGGAGTAAAACTTAAAGCTGGTCAAAATACATAAATTGATGAGTTTAATAGGCATATAAAAAAATGAAAACAAGAAATGCAAAGAGAATTATTTCCTCGGTGCTTTAAGAGGTTATTCTAAAATATTATTGATTATTGCCTGCCAGGTTTTGAAAAAGTTCTGCACAGATCCTCTAAGTGAGAATTAGATTTTTTCCAATTTCAAATAATATAAAACATCAGTTACCCACTGACTTAAATGAGGAGAGTTAGGATTCTTCCAGTTTAGCAAAATAAGTCTGCGTGCCAACAGTGTAGTGAATGCAATCCCAGTTTGCTCTTTTAAAGATGAGGGCCGGCTTGGTCCGCAATAGAAATAATATCCTGCAGTACGTCTTTATATTTCCTGCTCTGTGCCCCAATAAATGCAAGTTATCGGCAATATACTAATAACGCAATTGTGCTTCACTCACTCA
This sequence comes from Polypterus senegalus, assembly GCF_016835505.1. Lineage (NCBI taxonomy): Eukaryota > Metazoa > Chordata > Cladistia > Polypteriformes > Polypteridae > Polypterus > Polypterus senegalus. Next base: position 19,416,657 of record NC_053160.1, read on the forward strand.
GAATATGGAACCGATGTAGAAAGCATTTCAAGATGGAGAAGCTTTTATCTGTGGCACCTCTGCAAGAGAACCACCTTTTTCAACCCTCGCAAACATATGCACTTTTTAATATCTGGAAAAGATTTGGAATTAACTTGCTTAAAGATCTTTATATAGACGACGTCTTTGCATCCTGTGAACAATTACATTCCAAATTTAACTTTCCAGCAACACATTTCTTTCACTCTCTTCAAAATAGGAACTTTGTTAAACAGAACCTGCCCGATTTTCCTCATCTTGCACTCTCCTCCATGCCGGAAAAAATATTGTTCAGTCTCGAGGACTCAGACAGCATTTCTGCAATATATAAAACTAGCCAACCCGCGGCCTACCATACACCACATAATCAGGCTGTTTGTTTAATGATTTTTAAGCACAGGGAGAAAATTAACATTTGAAAAATCGGTAATGTAATAAATCAGCAAGACAAGCAACATTGTAACAATGCACGGAACGAACCAACACACAATCGTCCGTGACTGAAAACTGGCGGATCGCCATCGCGCCTTCTCCTGCCAGACGGAGGGATGGGGGTGCACGGCGCGGAGTGTGGAATGGGAGAAGAGGAGAAGGACGTCCATTCAGCTCCCTTCGTCATGCTAGTCTGCTGATTTCTCGTTCAGTATGCACTGCCTGCTCATGTGCCCACCTCCACTCGAGTCGTCATCGTCTTTACACAGTCCAGATGTACCTGTGACTGACGTAGACGTTTCATTGCTCTGTGCTGTTTTGGCTGCTTTTCTAAATATAATCCACCAAGACACCCGACCACGGTAGTAGCGAGGTGGTTGTGTACATAGGGTAGGAACGAAAACAGTGGGAGCGTATGAGTCGCATTTAGTGGGAATTCCACGATTTGCAGCCCGAATGGGGTTCAATGGCTTACCCACACCTAGACACTCGCTCAATCTCATGCATAATTATTTATTGAATGCTAAACACTTCTGGAAAGACACGGTTGTCTAAAGCGGGTTGGTGTTGGAATACAACAGTAAGTGAATGAAAAGATGGAACTCTGGAGAGAGCAACATATAATTGTCTGTGAGTGAAGAAGACACATGTTTGTCGCGGATGCGAATTGCTGTATGCAGTTTGCTATGGTGCATGCGGTCGTGCGTCGTAACCGAAAACTCGGTTTTTAAAGACTGCTCACTTCATTGTGTTTTAACCTCAGTTGTAAAGGATTGTTTTAAGGATCCCATGGGATACCCCTCGCAAACTGTTTTACATGCTGCATATGGCGACTCGCCTCCGCGAGAAACATGCCTCTATGAACAGTCAAGGTGGCTCGGAGGTACATGAGGCCTCCACGACAGACGAATATAAATGACACCGTTCCTTCTGTGTCGTCGTGTCTGAGTTGGTGGGTTGGGTGTGCCTCTGCGAGTTGTCGTCATATCCAATTGTCTTGGAGTTGGTGGGCGTGGCTCTTTCCTGCGTGCGCCATAGGTGTCTTACTTGTTGGCGGCTTAGTGAATCCACGCCTCTTCCAGCATGCTTTCCATGGGTGTCTTGCCTTAGTGAATTATGTATATAGATTATTTTACAGTCCCTCCCTTTTAAAGATCACACTCCGCTGCAGACTTCTCCACGGCACAGCATAGATCAGAGTCTTATGAGGATAAATAACCTGTGCACAAACCCTGATACCCAAACCATATGAAAATCATAAGCAGGAGAGGAAGTAAGACAATAAACAACTTTTATTCTATGAATACTCCAACTTGATGACATGCCTAGAAACCTAAACTTCCACAATATCCTAGGGGGGGTTCATTTTTTTTTTTTTTTAATTTTATTGAAATCACACAACATTCCATACAAATAGATACATTTTTACAAAAATAGGATCGAAAACAAATCAGCCCCCACTCCTGAGAAAGAGAGCATGGCCAGAAGAGCAAAAGTTAAAGCTAGTAAAAATAAGTAAATAGATGAATTAATAAGTGAATAAAGATAAATGGAGAAGAACAAGAAAAGAGAATCTGCTTCCTTGGTGCTTTAAAAGCTTATTCTAAAATGCTATTGATAATATCCTGCCAGTTATTGAAAAAGTTCTGCACAGATCATCTAAGTGAGAATTTGACTTTTCCAATTTCAAACAATATAAAACATCAGCTACCCACTGACTTAAAAGAGGAGAGTTAGCATTTAATAAACACAACATAAGCAGTATCACCTAGAATATCCAGAAGCTATAACAAATTCAGGGTAACATGGTGGCCCAGTGGGTGACACTGCCAGGTCATGGCTCCACAAGAATGAGTTCAGACTCTGGTCAGGGCACTTTCTGTGTGCACTTTCTAAATGTTCTCATGTTTTCCTCCCAAACCACAAAGGGAGGTTACATGAGGGAGACTTCTATTGTCCCAGAAGTGAATTTGTTTGCAGCAGGAAATCACCATACATACTGTAAGGCATTGTTACACTACTACAAGACACTTCTGAAAGCCAGCATTATTATAAGTACACACTCTCAAGATTATTATAAAGAAGAGTACTTCTGTATAGCCACTCCACCATAAATGTCTGATTGATGGAGTGCTGCTGAGATGGTCCTTCTTCCAACAGGTTTACCCATCTCGGCAGAAGCTCTGTTAGAGTGACCATTGAGTTCTTGGTCACCTCCCTGACCCAAGGCCCTTGTTGTCCAATTACTCAATTTGGCCTGATGTCCAACTCTAGGAAGAGAGCTTCAGAACGTCTTCAGTTTCACAATTGTTGAAGCCACTGTCCTCCTGTGAGCACTCACAGCTTTATAAATGGTATAAGAGCCTTGCCCTCATCTATGCTTCAGCACAGTTTAATTGTGGAGGTCGAACGTTCCATGAACTTCATGGCTTGATTTTTGTCCTGCCAACACTGCACTGAATTGGTACCCCTAACAGTACACAATAATAAAAGCTCAAAATTCAGCAGCTCTGGGAATAAAAGAGTTCTGCTGTTCTTTACTTCTGAGAACCTAAATCTACAGCCTGATGGGAACCACTGAAATTTAGAGAAAAGAAGATGGCTACTGGCTGACGGAAATGCAGCCACTTTCTTTCTAATCCATTTGTAATATGGCTCAGTGACAGAGGTCTGCTGCAAATCAATAGTTGGGAGTGTTAGGTTAACCTGCGACTCGATGCAAGTGTGCCTTGTGGAAGACTGATGGCCCATGAAGAGCTAATTCTTCTCTTTACACTCCGTGTTTTGAGGGAAGGGCTGGGAATTTGGGTTTGGAAATGAATAGTAACAAAGTCAAGTGGTGAACTGGACGTAGAACTGTAATTGTATACTTATATCTATCTAGTCATCCATACAGGTATCCTTCCATCCATTTCAAGTTGTTGTAGTGCTTGTTGTTTTATTTCTTAAAAAGGAGAAAAATGATATATTAATGTAAATAAACAGGTTCTAATTGAAAGTTGTCTGACAGTGAAGTGAAAAAAGGTAAAAAGGTGAATACTTGAGGCAGATGTGCCCATCACGCACACAACTAATGAAAACCAAACAACCTTAAGGGGTTTGTCAGGACGCTGGTTACGTTAGGGGGGCCTGGAGGGACAACGAAACTCACAACATTATAGGCGTTCACAGCCTGCTTTTTCTTTTTGTTCTTAACAGTCTTTTTGATTTTTCTCTCGAGTAACCTTTTCATTTTTTGTTCATAGGACTGTCTCCAGAGAAAGATGTTCAACTACACATCCAGCCCATTTATTAATTACTATGATACAGTGAAAGACATTCACAGACGGAAACATCAGATTCAAAAAAGAGCTCAAGGTCTGATTTCACCTTTCCAGTTGGGGATTTAATGGTCTACTGTACTAAACTTTTGTTTTTCAAATGGTTACTGAGATCTGCAACAGCAGACTAATCTTAATATATATCAAGTATTTGTAATTGACTTTCAACCACTTTATAGAGATGTTTTTTCACTTTGACATTAAAGATTCTTTTTTTCCATTATCAGTGTTAAAAAGGTCAGACTAAATCCACTGTGTCTCAGTGTTGTGTAACAATAAGATGTGGCGCGTGTTTTTTAGGCACTTCAGATATATTGAAAGCACAATTAAAATCTGCTTCCTTAAAAAAATAATATGATTGTAAAAAGAATTAAGGTCAGGCATGAGGGACACCAGGTTACCCATCATCCCTTTCACAGGTTGGAGTGAGAGGACCCCGTAGGTTCAACCTGCTTTTCCAGACCTTTAGCACCAAAACCAATAGTTTTAATTAACTCTTTTTTTTTCCCTATTTTTATAGAGCTCCAAAAATCTGGTATGTGGTATAATGGAAAACCTCAGAAAAAGAAGTCTCACCTGGAAAACAAAACCATACACCCACCAAATAAGAAAAGAAAAATGAACAAAGAAAAACCGTCAAAGTTTGACTTTGAAAGATTAAAAAACAAGAAAGCCAAGCAGTGTGAACTTAGGAAGAAAGAGGAGACAGAGGACTTCCCAAGAGGCCCTAAAAAACCAAACTGTGACGCGTCTGTCCATTCAAAGAGGAGCTCAAGGAAGGCGGCCAAGCTCCTTAACAAGATGCGCAAGCTCAGTGAACAATCTAGCAATAAAAGAGAAAAAAATGAAAAGAAAGAAGAAAAGAAGAAAAAGCATGCTGCTGTCGATGAGGATCTTTTTCTAATAAAGCAAAAAATCAAAAAGAAGAAAGGGAGCAGGTAGTTTTAAATGGTCAACAAGTGTGAGTCAGGAAGAGTGGCACTTACAGCAGGTTTGGAGGTCCGCAGCGTCTCTCTTACACTTCATGAATACACTTTTCAAATTGCCAGCAATAAACCATCTCACTTTGAGAATACGTCAGGCTTCTTGGGGAGTTGCAGGCACTCTGACAGGTAAAACTGTCGGGCTTATCCTAAATGTTACGGTATTTTTAACAACGCCCAATAAGAGCATCTCTCAGTTTAATCCTCAGATAGTGGGGTTTATGTAAATTTAGAATAAATTAATTATGTTAACATCTTCTTCGTGACCTGTCTGAATAAAAAAGGCCATCATTTTATCTTCAAGCTATCACAGTGAAGGTAGCCTTAAATTAAGACGGGTTAAAAAAAAGTCTTCTTAAATAGAAAGGTAATAGCATTTGAAAAGACAAAATATTTACATTGATTATCGGACTTAATTTGTGTACAATTAATGGCCACTGTATTGCTTGTCTGTTTGGTGGGTCAGGACAGTGTAAGAGTTCGACACTCGTCTGTCCTTTCCTAAAGTGTTTCCTAGATGCCCATTTCCTTGTAGGACCCGATTGGTTTTCTAATTATAAACAGACATTATTATGCGGGAAATATTTAACAAATGTGTGACACTCGTGCTTACAAGTAAGGTTTAAAAAAAGCTCTAATGATGAGAAAATGAATATTGTTTTATTGCTACCTTTTTAACAGCCAAACAATAAATTTTGTTACCACTGCAAGTCTCCTGTGGCTTTTTTCCATCATTTTTAGGCTTCTAAACGTATAGTTTTGAATATGTTTCTAAGAACTGTCCAGTTTTGGACTGCTGCACTGTTGTGCTGTTATGTACAGCCTGCTTCTGTACTGATCATTCAGATTAGATGAAATTACAAACAAAAATTGAAATTGTCAGTGACCATGCATCCGCACACTTGTATTGTCAAAGTGCAGCAGTCGTAAGTCTCCTTGGCAAACGTTCCCACCTCTCTTTCAGGCTGAGTCTTGTTGATTAGATAATGGAGGACATTTGCTGTCAAGAACAGAACAACAGAAGACAATTTGCGGTTGCTGTCCGGATGGCTAGAGAACACAAAACGTAGGCTGAGGAACAGACAACAGTTAGGTGACAGGTTAAAAAACAAAAATCAGGGAGCAGGTGAAAACTTAGTTGAAAACCAAGCGTGTCAGTAGCACGTGCAGCTTTACCACCTTCAAAACTGAACTGGCTGGCATCATGGAGCTCAAAAAGTGAATCAGAACCAGAGAGTGGTAAGCTGCGTGCCACTGGGACCCTCTATTAATACATCTGTTCAGGCTGGCGGCTGTGAGGTAAACTGCTTGTGGTTGTGGGACCAAAGGTGAGAATCATTAATGTAGCTTTGTGGGCAAGAGGTCAGAACAATTATAATACTGGACAAAAGGTCATGACAGAAACATGGTTAAAGGGCAACTGCAAGGGTTAAAACACAAAAGAGGACAAGTCAGGATTGAGCAAGAAAGGGAGGCAAGAGAAAATGAAAAACAAAATCCAGGACAGCAGAAATATGCAATGAAATAAAAACTGTCACTTGCACCTGTCAAGGTTGGGAGGGTGGTCTCTCTCGAGTACTGCATTTTGACTCACCCACTACCGTGTATTTTTCGGGAGGCATTGTCAACATTCTGGGTATCCAAATCGCAAAACACGTTTCTGTGGCGTCCCTGTTTGCTCAAACTCAAAGAACAAACTTACCTCAATTTTATAATGTATTTTTTTCCAACTGATAAAGCACATCAGAAATGGATCCAAACAGTCAGAAGAGGCAAAGGACTACATTTTGTTAAACGCTGCCGCACCATGTTATGTTTGAGTAATAAACTCTGAATGGAGGGAGGGCGTACTTTTGTTCCCCCCATGACTATGCATGAACTCCATGTGCTGCCTTGAGATTGATGCTGCGCTGAGTCCTTTGAATTGGAACTTTCCTGGTGCCCTAATGACACGGGAGTTGGCTTTTAATGTGAAATGTGCGAAAGTCTGAGGTGACGGAAAAAAAGAGTAAAGCAGGTGCCTTCTGAGTGGAGCACCATTACACAGCGGCCCTGCTCCGGGGCTGTATTCTGCTGTGTGGTTCGATTACTTTTTTCTAAAAGGATGAACTGTAAGTTTAAAATTATATCTAATGCTGCAAATATGGTTCATTTATAAGATTATAACTAATTTATTCTAAATTACAAGTACTGTTGTCTGTCGAAATGGACTGAGCTAATATTCATTCATTTTCCCGCCAGTTATCCAAGATCGGGTTGCGGGGCTGTTGTGATGTGAAATATTGCATACAAGTTGATAAATATTTTCTATGTCTTTTATTTGTAACTTAGGCAAAGCAAATGTAATATTAGTGTTACATTAGTGAGAAGCATTCATGTTTACAACCCCCGTACCAGAACTGAGTCTCTCTGAATTTTACGATTAGGGCCTCAAACCAGTTTGGCAAGTGTTTCTCTAATAAAGTCTCTCGGTCAACCCCCACAGGAAAGCCAGGCTGCCTAACTGCCAAGCTGTACCTTAACATATGGTTTGGAGGGATGGCAGGTGTGAAGGTGTTCTGTCCCCCCATTGGTCTGAAGTATGGCTGTTTGGAACTGTCTTGTATCAAAAGCCTTTAAGTACCATGATGCCCTATTGGCTGTAGGGGTTGGACAGAGAATCTAGAAATATGCTTACTTAACCTCACACTCTCTCTCTTACCAAACTGCTGAAAGACCATCACACACCGTGAATTGAAATGAACAACACAATGAAGAGCACAGCTCGGCAGCCATATTGAGACAGGCATGAGGCCTGTTCTGAAGAAAGCTGACCACAAACGAGGACTTACCTAGAGACATTTTAAGTAACTAACAAGTCTGTGTGTCGCCTGAAACTACACATCAACATTTATCAGGTTGTATGGTTGCCAATATTCAAATTTATTTTTCATATTGTTATTATTTATGAATATTATAAATCATACATTATTTAAAGTGTAATTTAACTCCTGCTTGTCTTTTACTACATTTAATTGCCTGAGGTTATAGATGTAGAAGGGGAGGTGGGGAGAAGTTTTATGCTATAATCTTCTTATATAATCCGCTACTGTAGCTGTTCGTTTGTCTGTCCAGGATTTTAAATCACCTGTAGCTCGCAAACCGTTTCACTTACTGACCTGAAATTTGGTACACATATACTCCATGACGTCTACTATCCGCTTTCGGGGTGATTATTTTTATTTTATTGTAGAATAAACACTCTGCAGCGTGCAGCAGGGCGGCTGTGTGGCGCATGCGTACGTGCATCGTTCTCATTCCCTACCACCTTCATGGTCACTTCCCCCTACCTCTTCATATCTTTAATCTTTCTTTGAGGCAGATTGTGGCGCTTAAGTGAAAAATTAAGAAAAACGTGCTAAGTAATTGCAATACAAAAACTAACTTAGTCAGTTTTAACACGAAAAGAAGCAGCGGGCCGCTAGGGTGGAGAAAAGAAGAGCTGCTCAGGAAGCAGCAAGCGCATCAACCTCTGAGCAAACGAATGTTAAACGTACAGAGAAAGAGAATGAAAACTAGGAAGGCTCAAGTCGAGTGTGTTCACTGCACGTTATCATGTAGTGTGTGCCGTGAGTGGTACCTTATAAACAGTGGTAAGTCTGTGAGATTTGAGGCATTTTGACAAAGGCTACATATTAATAATACAAAAGGGGAAAGTAAAGCAAAATATTTCTCTACCAGGACAAAACAGGGGGCAACAATCTTAGCAGCGAGGCCCATCTGTCCCTTAGCCCAGCCATAAGTGGTGCTGTGGGATCACAAGGTGTTCCCAGGCTAGATGGGAGATATTGTCCTCCCAGTGGGCCCTAAGTCTTCCCCAGGGTCACCTTTTAGCCCATAACACCTCCCCAGGGAGGCATCAGTATGAGATGCCCAGACCACCTCGGCTGGCTATTCTCAAAGTGGAGGGTCAGCGGCTCTACTGCAAACCTCTGCCAGAAGTCTACAGAAAAGACTGAGCTACCATTAAATGTGAACAAACAGGTTAAGTGGTACTTAGCATGATGGCAAAAGAAAGTTGACAAGCTTACACTGGTAATTATAAAGAAATGTCGAGCCTTTGTCCACTTTTGATGCTTTTGTTGCATAGATGCTTTTCAACAGTATCTTTGATAAGATTTAAAAAGAGAATTAAGACAACACGTATTATACATGTATTGTGACCAGTGAAAGGCTTGTGCACTTCTAAATGTACTTCATCTTGAAAAAGCCGCACTCTAAGAATCATCCACATTTATGACAACAACGCTGAATATTTTAGAGGGAAACGCTGAGCACTCAGTTAAAACGTGCTAACAAACAACTGCTATTTGTGGCTGTTCTGGACATCTCAGCCATTCTCTGCTTGACTGAAGTCCTGTTTGCAGATACAACCCAAGAAATTCCCAGGTGCAACCATCCGTGGAACAAACTGGGATATGCTGGAAAACCCACTTGTGAACCAACATGTTACCTGAGTATTAGCTCACCTCATTCTCTGGTCAGGAGTGCAGCCCAGTAACAGCTTATTCACCGGCCAGCGTGGCTGGTGAGTGTACACTTGGAGACGTGCAAAACTACAGGTTCAAACTTAAAGAACTCGATAAGGAAGGGAATCCGCCTCCTTCAACAGGCTGGAGGTCACAGACGACTGCTAAACAATCTGCGC